>NC_044328.1:123437222-123739712 GCF_007399415.2 Gopherus evgoodei | reverse complement strand
AGCACAATTCTACTGAATTCAGTGTGATGGGCCCACTTATCCCGAGGCTGGATTTGGCCCAGACAAAACAATGTCTATATCCTTACATCTGCTGACCTTAATGACATTCCAGTGAAAATGCAAGCTGTAACCAGGCTGTAATAGAGCAACCAGCTTCTAACATTCTCCTTCCTTTCAGTGCAAGACAGGAGCTTATGGAAAAATTAAATAAAGGTGTGACTTATGAACTAGCTAAAGGAATAGATACATTTTATTCCCCTGCATAAATGCTGGACTCTTTCATCTTGTATTCCTTTTTCTTCACCCTGGTTGAATCTTTCCTTTTTCAGATAATGGATCATTTCCCTCCCCTCTCCATTAGGGATATATTCATGGACAGATTCCCATTAATTTCAATGGGCACTTGATTAGACCAGAGCCCTTGCACTTGAAGAGTGTCTTCAGCTGAGTAATAATAGGGGGTTTACCTAAGAGGAGCATTTGGTTCCACTTCTATAACTACAGCATAATCTAAACTAATACGCTTTTACCTCATAAGACTATAGGAACAGTCATACTAGGTCAGACCAATGGTCCATCCAGCCCAGTATCCTGTTTTCCAACAGTGGCCAATGCCAGGTGCTTCAGAGGGAATGAACAGAACAGGTTATCATCACGTGATCCATCCCCTGTCGCCCATTCCCAGCTTCTGGCAAACAGAGGCTAGGGACACTTCAATTATTCGTCCACCCACTGATGTGAAATAGAAATTTTCAGTTGTATAAACTATTAGTAAAGAAAAGAGTAATTTGTGTCTTCCCAGCAATGTACTCAATACATTTTTATTATTAGTTCATAATTATATTAATTCTTCAATTTTCTAATACTACCTCTGGAAATCAAGATGCTGCAGTGTTTAGAACATGTGCAATCTCCTGCCCATTGTGATACTAAAATGTGTTGTGTACTCTGCTTGCAAGCCAAGTACAACAGGTAAAATTCTCATTTTAGCAATGAGAATGACTAAGAGAAATGGCTTTTTAAAAGTTATTTGTTAACAGAAATATATATATATATTTAAAACCAGCTTTGAAGTCCAGATTTAAACATCCCCCTGAACAGCTTGCACCCCAGACATTGCAACCTGATGCCTAGTGCATGATAACTAGAAAATGAATCTGACTAAGAACAAAAGTGAAACTGAGCAGATTGTCCAAACTGAGTGAGATATAAAAAATAAACAAACAGTATATATGGTGAAAATAATTCAAAGCAAGAAAATTCTTCTAGTTTTAACAATTTAAGCTGTTACTAATAAAATAGAATCAGATTCTGAAACCCTAACTCATGCTAAATAGTTACAATAAATAACTAAATAAACATGTTATGCCTATGAATAGCCTTATTGTAGTCATTAGGGCGACAGCATGGACTTAGATATTGTTATGCTGGAGGATGTCTTTGATCTGTGGGCAGTCACAAACCTCACACGTGTAACAGTGTCTTTACAATGTTATCCTAGTTTTTGGCCCTCTCACCTGGGGGTGAGGTGAACAGAGAGAGGTCTCCCTACTCTGAGCCTCTGTGTGGCGTGGCGTGGCGTGGCTAGCCCTGTTCCTGCCTCTCTCCACTTGCACTTCCTTCCTGTGCTGCGGGAAGATGGAGTAATTGGCTCAGCCAGCCAGTCTGATTGACTAATTATCCCCGTCAGCTTCCTCAAGGGGAACTAATTAATATCTGAGTGATCAGAGTGCAGGCTCAACTGTTTGCACCCTGCACTCTCTCACAGTCTGATAATTCTGTTATTTACTATTGTTTCAACCAATTTGCCTAGTACTGAAGTTAGTCTCACTGGCCTGTAATTGCCAGGATCATCTGTGGAGCCTTTTTAAAAAAAATCAGTATCACATTATCCTCCAGTCGTCTGGTACAGAGGCTTATTTAAGTGATAGGTTACAGACCACAGTTAGTAGTTCTGCAATTTCATATTTGAGTTCCTTCAGAACTCCTCGGTGAATATCATCCGGTCATGGTGACTTATTACTGTTTAATTTATTAATTTGTTCCCAAACCTCCTTAATCTGGGACAGTTCCTTAGGTGTGGCACCTAAAAATAATGAATCAAGTGTGAAAATCTCTCTTACATCCTCTGCAGTGAAGACTGATGCAAAGAATTCATTTAGCTTCTCTGAATGGCCTTGTCTTCCTTGAGAGCTTCCTTAGCACCTTGATCGTCCAGTGGCCCCACTGATAGTTTGGCAGGCTTCTTGCTTCTGATGTACTTAAAAAAAAAATTGATGTTGATTTTTGACTCTCTTGCTAGTTGCTCTTCAAATTCTTTTCTGGCCTGCCTAATTATACTTTTACATTTGACTTGCTAGAGTTTATACTGCTTTCTAATTTCCTCAGCAGGATTTGAATCCCAATTTTTAAAGGATGCCTCTTTGCCTCTTGCTACTTCTTTTACTTTGCTGTTTAGCCATGGTGGCATCTTTTTGGTCTTCTCATTATTATTATTTTTTTATTTGGAGTATACATTTATTTTGAGCCTCTATTACAGTATTATTAAACAGTTTCCATGCAGCTTGCAGGCATTTCACTCTTGTGACTGGTCCTTTTAATTTCTGTTCAGCTCACTTCCTCATTTTTGTGTAGTTCTGAAGTTAAATGCTACTATGGTGGGCTTCTTTGCTATTCCCCACCCCTCGCCATAAGGATGTTGCATTTAATCATATTATGGCTGCTATTACTGAGCGGTTCAGCTATCTTTACTCCTTGGATCAGATCCTGTGCTCCACTTAGGACTAAATCAAGAATTGTTTTTTCCCTTCTGGGTTTCAGAACTAGTTGCTCCAAGAAGCAGTCATTAATGGTGTCAACTTTATCTCATATTTCTATATATTTTGTACTCTGGTATTACCATGTCCCATTGGTTATTATCATGCCACCAAGTTTCTGTTGTAATATATGATATCAATATCCTTATTTAATACTAGGCACTCAAGTTCATCCATCTTAGTATTTAGAATTCTAGCATTTATATACAAGCACTTATACAATTTGTCACTTTTTAGCTGTCTGCCTTTTTATGATGTCATTGAATGGGATTCTTTTTTTGTTTGACTGTTTCTTTTTAGTTCCTACCTATGCTTTATCAGCTTCTATTCTTTCCTCTTTACTAGGATATAGAGAATCTCCATCAATAGATCCTCTCCTAAGGGATGTCTCTATCTGAACCACGTGCTCCTCTGCATCTGTCAGCTTTCCCCAGACTTTAGTTTAATAACTCCTCTATGGCCTTTTTAATTTTACATGCCAACAATCTGCTTCCATTCTGCTTTAGGTGGAGCCTGTCCTTCCCATATAGACTCCTCCTTTCCCCAAAGGATCCCCAGTTCCTAATAAACCTTAACTAGGATGACCAGATGTCCCGATTTTATAGGGACAGTCCCGATTTTTGGGTCTTTTTCTTATATAGGTTCCTATTACCCCCCACCCCCATCCCAATCTTTCACACTTGTTGTCTGGTCACCCTAACCTTAACCCTCCTCCCTACATTATCGCCTCATTCACACTTTAAGACCCTGCAGCTCTGCCTGTCTAACTGGCCCTGTAGATGGAACTGGAAGCATTTCAGAGAATGCTACCATGAAGGTCCTGGGCTTTAACTTTTAACCTAGCAACCTAAATTTGGACTCAGGACCTCTCTTATCTTTCCCTATGTCACTGGTATTTACATATACCACTATCACTGGCTCCTCCCCAGCACTGCACATAAGTCTGATAGATATCTTGAGAGATGAGCAACCTTCGCACCCAACAGGCAATTCACCCTGCAGTTCTCCCAGTCATCACAGGCCCAGCTATTACCAGTCTCTTCCTAATAACTGGGATTCCCTCCCCTGGCGAGGTGTCTTCAGTGTGAGAGGATACTGTGACATCACCCAGAAGGAGAAGTCTACAGATGGTATATTTCTGCTTTACTTGTGAATTGCTTTGTTTTTGCAGGTTTGTGTCACAACTTTCGGATTAGCTGTTTTCACCATGAGCCTGACCCTGAAAGCCCTCTGTGGGTACTAAACAGCAACTAGATACCTGCTGGCCCTTGCTAGCCAACTCAGGCTTTCAGGGCTCGGGTTGTGGGGTTGTTTCATTGCTGTGCAGACTTTCAGGCTCAGGCTGGAGCCCCAGGCTCTAGGACCCTGTGAGGCGGGAAGGTCCCAGAGCTCAGGCTCCTGCCCGAGCATGGAAGTCTACAAGCAGTGCCAGAGCCCCACAAGCCTGATTCAGTTGGCATGGGCCAGCTGCAGGTTTTTCTTAGCTGTGTAGACATATCTTACGTGCATAACTCCCATTGTGCTGGATAAGATGGGAGTGTCTAAGTTTTGGTCTCTAAATTCTGTAAGTTGTTTTTACAAAACTTTTTTTTGTGTGGATACTTCCGTCCCAGTCTAGCATTCTTTGCACACTGAGAACTATTGCTGTGGAATTCAGTGGGCTGCTCACAGGCTCTGCATTGTGTTGCAAATGGGGTGTAACACCATTTCGTTAAAATGAGGAATTGAACAAAACATATAATAGAGATGTCAAAAAGAGAGTGGAATTAGTATGTGAGGTGGGGTGTGGGGAGTTGTGGGGAAGAGTGTTCAGAGATTTGGTGGATCTAAGAAAATGAAGATTTCCTGGAAAATCTGTCATGTAATTTTTGGCAGACGGAAACTTAATATAAATAAAATACAGTGTGCTGGTTCTGAGGGCAAACCCCACCCATGCAAGAGAACAATTGGGGGGAAATGTGTGCTGTTTTCCTTCCCCCTACATCTATCCAGAAGGCTACAACTTGGTCCATTCAGGTTACAAGTATCCTACATAGCTCTTTTAGAATGTGGACTGCTCGATAATGATGATAGCAGCTGTCATATTCTGCATTTATGGAGAGCCTTCCATCTGAGCAGCTCAAAGTTGTGTGATGAAAATTGGCTTAAAATTGTGAACTATTATTTAAATATCCAGGGTCCTGCTTTGGGGCCAAGGGGCTCTGTAGGGAAGTGTGCAGTCGGGGTTAGCAGCAATCAGTCTGCAAAGGGCCAGCTTACAGAAAGAGTGGGCTGAGTTGTGCCTTTGTTTTAGGGAGGAACTTGCTGAGCCTCTCTCTGTTTTTGGATTCTTGTGTGTTAATATTCTAAATTCTATGAAATAAAGTAGTGTTATGTTGCAACCTTCCAGCAGGAGTATTTTATGTTTTTATCTAACTTCTCTGTGTAAATGCCATGCACACAACAAAAAGTGCTTTCCAGATATTAAAGAATCCCAAGAATCTTCCCAAACACCTCTATGAATTGGTTCATGCTACTCACCCCATTTTATAATTGGGGAAATTAAGGCAGAAGGAGTTTAAATTACTTGCCAAGGGCTAAATGACTATCCTGTGGCAGAAGCAGAATTTTGCTCTCACACCTTTGTGGCCTGTAATTAATCATGAGGCCACATGCAGAAGGCATTTCCTCATGTTCTTTTATGACACAAGTTTGATTCCTCCCCTCTCCAAAATTTGTAAGTTCTAATCAAAGGATCTTTTGAAAAACAATCGAATGTAGCTTTTGACATTTCATTGCAAAACCTCACCTAAAATTTGTAAGTATGCATTCACATTTGGTATCTGCACTTAATTTCAACTTTAATAATAATTTCTGGTTCTAATTTGATGTTGATTGATCATGAAACTACATATAAGCCAGATGGCACCATGTTTACAGTTTTACACCAGTCTCATTTTCCAGCAGTCATTTCAAACTAGTTGTGTAATTCCAGACATGCTTATGGGACAGCCAAAGAGAGGCATTCATTTCGATTATCTCATTAATGCTTCATTCAATCAAGATAAAGCACAGGGAATGTGTAACAGGCCTAATGAGTGCAAACAAACCTACACAAGCTAAATTTGGGTCCAGCATATGGAATCGAGGAGTTGTTTATTCTGCTCACCAGTACAATTGCTATTATACGCAGTATTCAC
Source organism: Gopherus evgoodei (assembly GCF_007399415.2). Taxonomy (NCBI): domain Eukaryota; kingdom Metazoa; phylum Chordata; order Testudines; family Testudinidae; genus Gopherus; species Gopherus evgoodei. The sequence continues at coordinate 123,733,717 of NC_044328.1, read as the reverse complement.
CCAGGAACTTTATATGGCTGCATTAAAAAAAAAAAGGTTATCTTCAAGTCATTTAGGGCCTGATCCAACTCCCAGCGAAGCCAAATTACTTTGGATTTGATCCTGTCTCACTAGTGGCTGTGGAAACAAGACAGAGGGATAGCTCAGTGGTTTGAGCCTTGGCTTGCTAAACCCAGGGTTGTGAGCTCAATCCTTGAGGGGGCCATCTCGGGCAAAAATCTGTCTGAGGATTGGTCCTGCATCAAGTAAGGGGTTGGACAAGATGACCTCCTGAGGTCCCTTACAACCCTGAGATTCTATGATTTACAGGAATTAGTCATCAGCCCTGTTATAGGGCCTAAAGGTGTGAGGTGCTGAGCAGCCCCAATTCAGGTCAACAAAAGTTGAGGGCCTTTAGCAGCTGGCAGGATCAGCCCTATAATTTGTAGTGCAGCTCAAGCTGCAATTACTGTTAAATGCACAACATATGGGAAACATTATTGCCCATTTCTTGTGTTTTTAATAGCGATACATGGTTTTGCAAAACTTTATCCAAATCAGGCTGTAACCCTGAGACTGGCAGAAGGCATTTCAGCCCTTTATGTACAAATTCAAAATAAAGGACTCAAAGTCTTTTCAAATTATAATAAAGTGGAGACCAGTTTCCCACTAAACTGATAAGAGAGTGAAAAATGACTATTCTGGGAGCTTCATTCCTTGTGTAGTTTTTTAAAATAGGACTTGCTTTTATTCCCATTGATGTGTGTGTATATTATTAACAGATGTACAGTATGCAGGGCCTTTATGAGTCTTGCTGTTTTTAAAATAATTTGTAAAGAGAGAGGCAGATAATGATAAATACTAATCTTCACTGTAATCTCATTCTTGGCAGAGTCTGGAGCCTTTTATGATAGCAGACATCTGAGAAGCCTGATTAATATTTAGAAGATTGATTACTTAAAGGTAAACTGCAAAGTTAAAATGAAAACGGAGTTAAGGACAGAAATATGTGCTGGATGCCTCTCCGAGATGGTGTGATCTACTAAACACAGGAATATGTTTTTAGGCTGAGGTTTTCAAAGATGCTTGAAGGATTCTATGATTCTAAGGTATTTAGATATTCAATTCCCATCAATTTTGAAGGCAACTAAGTGTCCATATCCTTTATTTGGCATTTCCTTCATGATCAGATCTTGCTCTGTGTGTGTATGTGTTTTAATTTTGGATGTTAACTGCATTTCAAGTGCTCCATTTAGAGATTAAAAATCGGGGAGGGGAGGGGGAATATTTCATTATTGTAAACTGATTTTTCAATTATTTACTTCCCTTCTGTTTAGTAATAGCTTATGTAATTTTTATCTTTGAAGTCTTTAAAAATGTGTACCACATTTCAGTAAATATAGCCATGAAGCAGTAAACATTACATGTGGTACAAAAGGGTTTATAATAGTCAGTACAACTATGAGTAAAACTAAACTACAAAAGGAACAAAAAGGAAAATCTCCATGTTAATTTCTCTTTCCCACCCCCAAAATCTGCTTTGCTAAAGACATCCCAGAATGCATAATTTTGTGACCTCAGCTGCTTAAGGAATCTGATGCTTTCTGGGTGAAAATAATTACAGGAAAAAATAAAATTGCAGTACGCATGATGATTAACAACAATGGTATATGCCACACTGGGAAGTAAAAACTGGCCATCAGCTTATTATAATGCATTATATCCCCCTGTGTCTTAATTTTTAAATGGGGCAATGGAAATGAAATGACTACACCGAAATTACAAATAGGTCACAGTCTCTGTGCACTGTTGACTTCTAAAACGGCTCAGTAAAAAAATCAGTTCAAAGCACGACGATATCTGCTCTTTTAAATGCCTCTGACTCCAGACTAACATCATTTGTCTGCCAGTTAGAAAGCCATGGAAAGGGCCGCGCCTTTTAGCGATACCACATGTTACAGAGCCATTCTAGAAGGGCTTTTAAGGCAAAGCGCAAGGTCTGTTACAGGACTGGCCTTACCATGAGGTGAACTGAGGCGGCTGCCTCAGGTGCCAGACTGTTTGGAGGGGGGAGAGGAGCCACTAGGACCCAGAGTGTAGAAAATTGTGTCTGCTGCTGGTGCATATGTATTCTGTCTGCTCTAGATGCGCAGAAATGGTGGAGTGCTGTGCTGGAGGAAGGAGGGCACCAGAGACATAACAGGCAGGCAGGAGAAAAGGTAAGAGGGAATAGCAGAAAGCAGCAGGAGCTGCAGGGAGAGAAAGGAGGAGGATCCTCTTATGTATCTCTCTAGCACTCCTAGGAGCCTGGACTGATTCACACCAGCTTCTCAGGGAGCTTCGTGTTTCCTGCTGCTTCCTGGAACCCACTTGAGGAGAACAGACAGTCAATTGAAGTAGCAGGAGCCAGTTAGGCCCTTAAGATGCTGATATCTTCCATCACTCAGACCCTGCTACCAGCCTGCTTACTTGTCTCCTTAAATTGAGTGTTGAGAGCCACTATAGCTGGCACAGAACAGCAGCCCTGAGTGAAAGAAGAAAATGCCCCTCTGGGGCACAGGACCAGCACTAGGGTTTTTCGCGCCCTAGGCGCACGGCCATTTTGCCGCCCCGTGCATCGCTCCCACGGCTCCGGTGGAGCTGCCGCAGCCATTTCTGTGGAGGGTCCGTTGGTCCGAGGCTCCGGTGGAGCTGCCGCAGCCGTGCCTGTGAGAGCTCCACCAGAGCCGCGTGGGACCAGCAGACTGTCTGCAGGCATGCCTGCGGCAGCTCCACTGGAGCCGCGGACCAACGGACCCTCCACAGGCACGACTGCGGCAGGTCCACCGGAGCTGCCTGCCACCCCCCCCGGCAAAATGCTGCCCCCCGAAAATCCTGGCGCCCTAGGCGATTGCCTATTTCCCCTCAATGGAAGCGCCGGCCCTGCTGGGGCAGCATTCAGAAAAAGAAAGAAAGCAAAGGAAGCTTTTCTACCTAAGCAGGAAGGAGCTCTCCTGAGAGACATAGACACAAATGTTCACGGTGAGCGTTCCAGCCCCAGTGAGGATGTGAGTGGGGAGGGATGCCTGATCTTCCAGTTAGTCAGAGTGCAGGTGACCAGGCAGCTACTGCAGCATCCATATCTCCATCTCAAATAGATGTAACCATGAAGAAAGTGTAGATCAGAGAAGAGTGTGGTGGAGGTGCAAGAAGCAGCTGCTGCTAAGTTTAGTTCCTTAAGTCTAGAAGATCCAGGACTGTGGACCCACTTGAGCAGTAGCCTGATGGACTTCTTGTACTGCATGGGCCACAGCAAGTGAAAAACTTCATGTTTCCTAAAGACAATGGAAATAGAAGTTTCCATCCAACACATTATTGTCACCCAATGGTGACAAAGTGGAGAGGCCATGGCTTATGTACTCAAAACTCCAGAATGCTGCATACTGTTTTTGTTGCAGACTCTTCCAGTCTAATGTTCCAGAAACAAAGAACTGGAAAAATCTGGCTAGAAATCTGGCATGCCATGAGAAGTCAGCAAATCACCAGAGACCATTCCATAGGTGGAAAGAGCCCAAAATGAAGCTAAAGTTAAAGGCCACCATAGATGATCAGCATCAAGAGAAGATTGCATCAGAGTTTCTCTACTGGCAAAATGTTCTGAAAAGGCTCATTGCCATTGTGAGAATGCTTGCTATCCAAAACCTAGCACTGCGTGGCACTTCAGCTCAGCTGTATGTGCCAAACAATGGAAACTTCCTTATAATTGTGGAGCTGATGGCTGAGTTTGATGCTGTACTCCAGGAGCACCTAAGAAGAGTCACCACCCAAGAAATGTACAAGCACCACTACCTTTGTAATTGGCAAAACAATTTAAAATGAGCTCATACAGTTACTGGCAAAAAAGTCAAACAGAAGATTGTGGCAGATCTGAAGTCAGCAAGATATTACTGTTATTCTGGACTGCACATCTGACATCAGCCATATGGAACAAATGATTTAATGGTGCATTTTGTAACAACAGAACCTAATGGAAATGTCCCTGCAATGGTGACTGTTAGAAAGCATTTTCTAGAATTTATTGACATTGATGATACTACAGGAGCTGGTATGACAAATGTGCTTCTTAAAAAGCTGGAAGATACGGGAATTGCGATAGCTGACATGAGAGGTCAGGGCTATGATAATGATGCCAACATGAGAGGAAAGAACAAAGGAGCACAGACACGGATCCGAGAGTTAAACCCGTGAGCTTTTTTTGTCCCATGCAGTTCTCATTCATTGAACTTGGTGTCAATGATGCAGCATCAGCTTCTAGTGAGGCAGCTGAATTTTCTACTGTAATTCAAAGCATCTATATATTTTTCTCTGCATCAACTCATCGATGGCAAATTTTGAAGCAACATCTGGAAACATCCTCTCTGACACTGAAACCACTGAGTGACACATGATGGGAAAGTCGAGTGGAGGCGATAAAGCCTATCAAACACCAAACTGGGAAGATAGATGATGTCATAGTTGCCATTGTGGATGATAATACTATGATAGGAACTGTTCATGGGAGAACAGTGGCAGAGGGAAATGGAATAACCAGAAACATACATAACTTCAAATTTTTCTGTGGCTTCATGTTGTGGCATGACATACTGTTTGAAATAAATGTTGTAAGCAAGTGACTCCAAGGTGTTGACCTTGCTATACCTGGAGCAATGGAACAATTGGACAAAGCAAAGTCATACCTACAGTCATACCAGTCAGATGAGGGATTTCAAAATGTTCTGAAGAGTGCACAGAAGTTGGCAGAGGAACTTCACACTGAAGCTATTTTCCCATCCATTGAAGAATACAAGAGTCACTGAAGAAGACATTTTGATTACGAGTCATGGGATAATCCCATAAGAGACCCCAAACAATTCAAAATTGAATTCTTTAACCAGGTGCTAGATTGTGCAATACAGTTGAAGAGAGTTTCATGCAGCTCAAGGAACACAGAAGTATATTTGGGATGTTGTATGATATTCCAAAACTCCTTACTATACCTGAAGAAGACCTACACTAGCAATGCAGGGCACTAGAGACAGTGTTGACACATGATGACATGCGCGATATTGATGCAAGTGATTTAGGTGATGAACTGAAAGTCCTTTCAAGACACATTTCAATAGGATTAACTCCAAAAGCTGTGGAATATATGTGCACAAATAAGATGATCACCCTCTTTCCAAAGGCTTTTGTTGCTCTGCACATACTTCTAACACTTCCTGTAACAGTTGCCAGTGGAGAACACAGCTTCTCTAAGCTGAGGTTAATAAAAACACATCTATGCTCCACAATGACACAGGAGAGGCTGGTCGGCCTTGTATCTACCTCAATAGAGCATGAGCTGACCCAGACTGTGGACCTTCAGCAGGAAGCAGTTAAAATCTTTGCAACCAAGAAGGCACGGAAAGCACCACTTTGATTATTCAAACAGATGAAAATGCCAGTGTTTACTATGCAGACAAGAAAAGTTACATTTTGCTGTTCAGGCATTTGAAAGTTAAGTGTTACTTAACATTTTTGAACAAGGCATTTTAAGTTGTTAGTTATCCTTTATTGGGGTAGGTAGCAGAACAATACCATAAGAGGAGTAGAACAAGAAGAAGGCAGAGCTGAGACCTTTCAAAGTTTTGGCCCAAAGGAGGGGGCATGGGGGCATCATTTGAGCTCCCCACCTCAGGTGCCAAAATATTATGGGCCAGCCCTGCCTGTTTAGATGAGTGGTCTTGACTATTTACCCCACATGGTGCAGAGATAGCAAAATTCTGCAGATAGGATATCAGGTACAAGTTGAGGGTTACTCCGACTTCGGTGGGATTGTTGATCTGCAAAAGCAGTATCGCTCAGGGTTCAGTAAGTGCATACACTTTTTATTGATGGTTTGTTCTCCTGCCTTGCTACCTCTAACTGGGATCAGTTACAGGTTATCTCAAAGGTAAAATCTCTTCTCACAGCAGCCCACAGCTACTCTCCTTTCTGTGGAGGGGTTAGAGACAGTGGCTCCTGTCTTAAATAAGAGGAAGAATAGACACTCTATCCTCTTCCTGCCCCCATCCCCATCCTCCAAAACAAGACCAAAACCCAAGGAGGGAATTCAGAGAGCATTTTCTATTCAAATTAAAGAAATCCAAGGGGCTTCTTTTAAAGACCCCCCCGCCCAGTACTGACTGTAGCACAAGCAGCAAAGCGCAGCATTTAGCACCAGCATAGCCTTGCTGCTAGAAAATGTTCCATAATTTATCTCGGCAGCAGCTGCGAAGCAGATGGAAATTGGTGTGGCTAAATCATTCTGCCACTCATCTTGGACAAAAATCAGATCCAAACCGAAGACCGAGTTTTGTTTTAATGATTGATTTTTAAACGTGTGAGTTTTGTATCTGCATGTCTTGTTCTTACAGAGATGTCATTGTTCACCACGGTGACGGGGGGAAAAATGCCTACAACAAAAAGGCTTCGGACAGTTATGTTTGCACATACTATAAATGTTGTGTCATAGCAGTTCTAGCCAATTTTTGATACATTTTGCCTAAACACAGGCCTTCCATAGATCTGCAGGAGGACATGATGGCAGCAAATATAGCCTTTGGAAAGTCCACAGGATGTTGAGAGTCAGCTAGGTGGGTATTGCTTGCTCATCCCTTTTATTGGCTATGTAAAAATGTGCATGCAATCTGTTGTGAAATCAACTGAATCAGCAGGCTGTGCCGTATAAACTGTCTGGGTGATCTTCTGCAGTCTCTATTCAGGCAAAATTCCCATTGAACTTAGTGGGAGTTTGTCTCAATAAGACCAGTTGGAGTAGGTTTATAGGCACTGCTGGAAGAGAGAGAAAAATCTCTTGACCACACAGTGTGGTGCATGGGGACATGACTATGCATATTGTAGGGTGACCAGAAGTCCTGATTTTATGAGGACAGTCCTGATTTTTGGGTCTTTTTCTTATATAGGCTTCTATTACCCCCCATCCCTTCCCAATTTTTCACACTTGCTGTCTGGCCATCCTAGCATATTGTAACATCTTGGCAGTAAGGCAGAGCTTCACGGTTGTCATTATGCAACGCTCCATGGCCAACTGGAACTTCATGATGCCAGCGGGACTAGAACTCCAAGCAAAAGAGCCAGGCCTCTCCAGCTTGAGCTGAATGAGAATTCCTATCAACTGTGCAGGGCCTGACGCATGACTGAGCAGATGTGATTCCATCTAGTATAGGGCAGAGGTGAAAATACACTCACTGTCCAGATCACGGCAATACAAAATGGATTTACAGGTAGCTGAATGTTATTCCAAGTGTTCTTCAGTCCTGTTTCTGGTTCCAATTACTGGAAAGTAAAATAAAATAAAAAGGAGGGAGAGAAATGTTGAAAAGGACTAAGAGATTTCAGATATTGACAACAAAAATGGAACTTAGTTTTTGCTGGAGACACGCTCTGGGCTCTTGATACAACTTGACCTCAACATGATGCATTCAGCTTTGGATTTGACTCTTTTACCAGTGAGTGAATGCAGGTATGAGCACTTACTGGCACGTGGCCTCACTGTGACAGAATTATCTCAGTTCTTTCAAGGTCTGACTACAACCATTTTCGTTTTTACCTTGTGTGATAAACTCAGGACAGGCAGCTGCAAGGGGCAGGGGGTAGAAAACAGTCCCAGAAGGTTAAAAGGCCATCCTCCCTATCAACTGAGGAGGGATAATTACAGATCAATCAGGTTCAGTAGAGATGGGGTTACTAGAGAATCAGTTAGGATCAGCTGAGAGGCAAAGCTGCCCCGGGGGTGGGGGGCAAGTGGGGTCAGGGCCAGCTCCAGGCAACAGCTCAGCAAGCAGGTGCTTGGGGCAGCCAAGGGGAAGAGGCAGTACGTTGGGCTCTTCGGTGGCAATTTGGCGGTGGGTCCCTCGGTCCCTCTTGGAGGGAAGGACCAGCCGCCAAAGTGCTGCCAGAGAAGAAAGCAGTGCAGTGGAGCTGCCGCCAATCGCGATCACGGCTTTTTTTTTTCCACCACTTGGGGCTGCAAAAACCCTGGAGCCAGCCTTGAGTGGGGCAATTTTTCCCCAAGCCCCGTGAGCCCTGGCCGAGAATCCCTTCTATGGCTACTCACTTGGTGGGTGGTCTGGGTCTTCAGCGGCACTTCGGCGGTGTGTCCTTCAGTGCTGCCAAAGACGCAGAGCGAGTGAAGGACCTGCTGCTGCCTAAGACTCGGAGCGAGTGAAAGGCCCCCTGCTTTGCCCCAGGCCCCCTGAATCCTCTGGGTGGCCTTGCTGAGAGGGAGTTACCTGAGGTCAGTTAGGATCAGCTGATTCCAACTAAGGGCTGCCTGAGACCTTTTTAAACCGTCCCCTGTTGGGAGAAGAGGGGGGAGAGAGAAGGAGTCCTGCTGCCAGCAGGTTAGGAGCAGTGAGACAGCGAGCCTCACTAGGATGGGAGGCTGCATTCCCTCCCATAAGGGAGAAAAACAAACATTAAAGACTGGTGGAAAGAAGAACCGGACTTCCCCTGTGCAACCAAGAGGGACTGTTTACCCAAGCCTGTCTCACCGAGGCTAAAAGCAGCTGAGGCTGGTGAGACCGAGAAGGTGCCCTGCCAGACTTGGCTATGCCAAATCTTGCTTGCCATAGTCACAAGCTTAGTCCTGTTTTTAAGTCAATGGAAGTATTTACATAAATCTATCAGGATTTGGCCTGGTGCCTTCTGATTTATGGTACTTGTGGATTTTATTTTGTAGTTTATGATGTGTTTTGTTACATTGTAAAGCACTGTGGCACTTGCAAAAGGAAATCTATAAACTGAATATCACTATTTATGGCATTGTTTAAAGAGCAATCTAACACCTTCTTTGGGAAGGATGAACTAACTTGAGCGCAGTACAAAGATGGCTAGTTAACAGAGTATAGTGATTGCTTTATAACCTTCACGTTTATCTCTACCTTGTGTATAGAAAATCAGTTTCCTGTGATAAGAAATCATTCTTGAACAAAATCCATTACGGATGCACAAAATTTGGCTAATTCAAGAGTATCTCAATTGAAGTCCACATACACAAGGGCCAAAATATGATCTCATGTATTCCACGTAACTGTGAAGTAACTTCATTGACATTATCCAGATTTATATCTGTATGAGTCACAGCAGAATTTGTCCTTCAAGATCTTACGTTTTGCCATACTTTAAATGGAAAAAATGGGAAGGGGGGAAATTAACAGATGAACATGTTTTTGTAAATTTTAAAGAAAATAGGTTAAATACTTCATGAAAATGTGAATTAATAGAATTATGACATTTTTTTCTACTAGGGAAAAAGAAGGTTCTATTGAGGACTGTTAGCTGAGCTTCAAAAAAGACCTAAAGTTGGATGATCGAAGATTTGTTTTCAATTATTAATTTGTTTTCAACTTCTGAAGGTCAAAAGACAGACTGGCATGGGGAGGAATGTGGCTATCATTAAAAATTTAGTTACTTTTTGTAGTCCAATTAAACTAATAGATAATAGCAGATAAAAACAACTGTGCGATTGCTTTTCTAACAGAGCACTGATTTATTGATACTGAGCCTTGACTTGTATGGAGCTACACCCAAGATGAATATACCTGTCAAGGTTCTCTTATATTTTGGGAAGAATTTGACAGCTGGGGGATGGGGAGGGGAGATGGGGGTGAGGGGGAGAAAAAAACCCAAGATGTGATAATGCCCTTGGAGGTGGATTTTCTTCAGTGACATAATAAACAGGCCCTGAGGATGTAGGCATTCTAGCAGATCACAAATTTAATATAAGTCAATTTGCAGTTGTGAAAAACACTGATATTTTGGGGTGGGTTAAGAGGAGTATCATATATAAGACAAGGGAGGTAATTGTTTCGCTCTGCACAGCATTTGTGAGGTCTCAGTTGGAGAACTCTGTCCAGTTCTGGGCACCATGATCTAGCAAAAATGTGGACAAATTGGAGAGTCCAAAGGAGAGCAACAAAAATGATAAATGGTTTAGAAAACCTGATGTATAAGGAAATGTTTAAAAAACTGGGCATATCTTGTCTTGGGAATGAAGACTGAGGTGGGGAACCTGTTATATCTCCAAATATGATATGGGCTGTTTAGAAAGAGGAATGTGATCAAGGTACTGAAGATAGGACAAGAAGTAATGGGCTTAACCTAAAGCAAGGGAGATTTAGGTTAGACATTCGGGAAAACTTTCTAACTCTAAGAGTAGTTTAGTTCTGGAATAGGCTTCCAGGGTAGGTGGTGGAATCCCCAGGTTGGACCAACACCTGTGAGGGCTAGTCTAACTTTCTTGGTCCTGTCTCAGTGCAGGTGGCTGGGCCTGATGACCTGTCTAGGTTTCTTCCAGCTCTACATTTCTATAAATCTATAATAAGTCGTATCCATGCAAAACTTGCACTGGAGCCACTGCGAGTTACAAGTACAGAAGGACTGCAGGATTAGCCCTGTTACAAAAGGTTTGTAATATGTAATGATAAACCTTGCAGCTGAGACTTACTTTTGCAATACCTGTTAGGAGTTCTGTTGCCCTCCTACTATGAACTTTTGTTGTTCAATACTTTAAGGGCCTGCTCCTGTGTCTTTTGTGATCAGCAGGAGTTTTGCCATTGACTGCAGAGGCCTAACTTTGAGTCTATTGCTTAAAGTTAGGCAGGTACTTCTGTACCTTGCCTAATCTGGATTTTAATCTAGAGATGGATCCGAACTGCAAAGTTTGATTCTGGATATGGATTCTGAACTCCAATGTTCAGAGGTGGGTCCTGAGATTAGGGGCCTGGTTTGGCCCATTTTAAAGCTAAACTAGACATGTTAATCTCAACAAAAGTTTGGATTCTGAAGATCACCCTTTCCCTGCCCAATATTTGGGGTGTTTGGCTCCAACTAAAATGCAGTTTTTCTCTATCAGTCCACATATGACCATTACCAGGCTTCCTTAACCATGGGCAAAGTTCTGATGTGTTTTGTTATATTTTCTATAACCTTAATATGAAGAAGCTATGTTGAAATAGCAGACCAAAGCCATAAAATTCCAAAGTGAAGGCTTAAAAGGCTTTGCAAACCATAGCTCTGACAGTTTTGTGTGACAGAAGGCACAATGGCATGAACCTGTTTTAGAGGCACCGTGTTGGCCTTAATTCCCAGCCTCTGGGGGTCCAGAACCTCAGATGGAGAAATCAGTTCAGCTCTGTGAACTTTCATAGACCTACAGCTTGGGTTTTCAAAAGCACTATGCAATGGCCTATACAATTCTCACCAGCTTCAGTGGGAGCAAAGTTTAGGCTAATGTTGAAAACTTTTGAAATCCAGCCCTCAGGCATATGGCTTTTACATAATTCTTTCTGTAAAATAAAATGAGGTTAAAGATAAGGGGTAGGCTGCAGTGAATCAATATGCCCTATGCAAGGAAGCCCATCTTAGACATTGATTTACCCAGAACAATTGCAACCTACTAAGATGGGCCAGCCAGCGCAGTCGTCTTGAGCAGGGCTGTCACACTTCGTAAGTTTGCCCTTTGAAGAATCTCTGTGTTGGTGAATTTATCTTGCCATTTGGTGTTGAGTATGTGGTGTACATAGAGTAGGTGGAAACTGTTTAACCTTTTCTCCTGATGAGCATAAGTTGTCCATATTTCCCCGCCAGACTGCTCAGGATGCAAGCTTGGTACACTAGCATTTTGATCTTGATGGTAAACTGAGTTCCATGTTCTTTAGTTAGTCTGCTAAAGGTGGTGGCAGCCTTTCCAATACAACATTTAGTTCTCCATCCAGTGAGAGGTTGGTGGTCACTGTAGAACCAAATCAGCTGAACTTTGGACTACTTCTAGCTGGTTTGCATTAAGGTGATTGAAAGATCTTCTGGAATCCCCTGTCCTAATACAACCGTTTTCTTAATGCTGATGGTAACAGCAAATGCCTGACAGGCACTTAACGGGAGTCCATGAGTTCTTGTAGTAGATCCTCATTTTGGGCTATGGGGGCAGCATCCTCAGTGAAGAGAAGTTCCTGATTAGCATCTTTTTTACTTTCGTTTTTGACTTAAGTTGTGACAGAGTTATGTTAAAATGCGCTTACTCAAACGGAACCATCAGACACTGTTTTAAAAAAGAAAATTGGGTATCTGTAGCAGATCAAATTGGCCACATTACCGAGTCATGCAACATCCATTAACTCTGAATGTGCCTATTACATGTGAACAAGGCTGTGGGAGGATTTTCCAACCAGTGTCTAATATGGTCATGTGCAAGTATTATTTTAAGTGCTGGAAATTGGACTTGAAGGCTTTCGTGAAAGAAATGTTTGTTAACATTAATATTTTTGTTAAGCATGATTGTTAACTAAACAGGTCCATATGAGAAGTAGTGTATTTATTGCAAACTACTGGGAACTAATTTGTTTTTATATTCCTAAAATTATGTTGTTAAATAAAGGACTTGATTCCAATTCCACTGATGTCCAACACTCCCAGTTACTTCAATGACAGCAGGACCAAACCAAATATATTTTCACTTCTACTCTCCTCTTTTTTGTCTGCTCCTCCATATTTTGTTCTGTTCCTCCTTAGCTTTCCTTTCTGTTCATTGTATATTTACTTTTACTCTTTACATATTTTCACTGAACATTATAGCCCTTTTGTGCTAGACATACCTTTTACTGCTCCATGACTGTATTTACTGACATTTGAGATGCATATTCATATTTTTAAAAAGGTTTCAAAGATAACTGTATACACATTAAGAACACACTTCCATGATGCATCAGTGAAGAAAGAGAGAGAAAAGTTCTTTGAACCATGCTAAAGAAAATGATGCAGATTTCCTTTAACTGATTCCTTTCAATATGAATATTCCAGGTTACTCACTTGATTCAGAAGCTAAATCAAAGGCCTGATTTTTGCTACAGTTGCCTTAGTTCCTGCATCTGATAATAGGCAAACTTCATTCAATAACATATAATGTGGCTTTATATAATCTGCCACGAGAGTGGGTACAAAAAGCAGTGCATTTCGTGCTATCCTATGGAGACTGTCAGGGTCAAATTTGTAACACTCATAGTCACCATTGTGTCATTGAAGAAGACTGATTTGCATTCTAATTACAATTGCAGCTAGAATGATCAATAAGTCTGTAGGTAAATCCTGGACCAAGGAACTCATTTTGTTATGGAGCTTTTTGTTCTTGAATCTAGTGTCCCCCGTGGTAGGGTATTACAACAATTATCTCCTTGCTTTGGAGTGGACATATCATTTGTGTACTTGTAAAACGTGCATAAATATTGGGTGACATTTTGGAGAAAGATTTGTTACAAACAGGGTTTTCTCCTTTTCATTTCACACAGAGCTGCTTTGAACTGTACAGTATTCTTGCACATTGATAATCTCATTTTTTTTATGGGTCTGATCTTACGATACATGCAGATCAGGTCCTGAAGACAGTAACCACTGAAGACTTCATACGGTGAAAATGCAATACCGTAACATACTCAGTTCAGCCCAAAGCTGCATTCCTTGCATGATCCATACTCCCATTGAAGCTGGATAAAGATCAATATTCTTTATTATTATTGTTCTTATTTGTACTATCGTAGAACCTAGGAGTCCCAGTGGTAGACCAGGACCACATATTGCTAGGTGTTGTACAAGCATGGAATAAAAAGACTGTCTCTTCCCCAAGGAGCTTGCAATCCAAGTATGGACAAGAGACAACAGCTGAAAACAATGAGACAATTTTGGTCAGCATGACAGGATGTTATGTATTAGTATTTTCAACAGGAATTTAGCTGCCACTCTACACATAACATATCCCAATTAATATTTTACAGTGGGGGGTCTCTGATAGATAGAAGTTCTGCAGATAATGCCCATGCTCACCGCGCACCCCAACTAGGTCCCCACCCTTGTTTAGCAGTTTGGATGATTCATGTCATTTTTGCACGAAAGTCTCATCAGAATTTTTATACTTCTCAAATTTTCTCTTTTACAGGCTTTGAACTTCACAAAATGGCAGAGAAATGATCTGCACGGTGCGTTTGGAAATCAGATGTCATGTTGTCCAAGGAGAGTGAGTTGCAATAATTTGAGATTTCATGTTTGATGAGGGAAAGGCTCAGATGTAAGCTACCTAAGATAAACAACTCCAATAAAGTGGTCAAATGACCTAGATGGATAAGGAAGGCTTAAAGTTGTACTAACATTTGGGCTATGCTCATGCTTTAAACTTGCATAAGTGAAAATGGCTGTGCATCATCTGAGAACACAAGATCTACCATAACATGAATTGTGAAAATATATGTAACACAGGGTCAGGCTTAAATCTTATGGAGATCTATATGTGGTAACCTTTTAACGGTCCCATCCAGCACTTTATCTGCCATGTCCAGTTGCCCTTTACGTATGCAGGACACTGATCTCTCAGCAACATCTCTACCTTCATCTGCTTGTGAAGCCTTACCCCCTCTGGTGGTCAGCTTGCATGGAACAAGAAGTCACAGTGTAGAATACCAGCTAAGAGCAGGTGTGAAGTTAGAGCATCTACACTTCACCACAATCCATTGCCACTAGAGCTGGCTCAGACGTTGAATGGGGAAGCGTATTTAAAACAATATTGAGTCATTCAAAGAGTTTTCAAATTAGGTATAGTTCCAAGGCCATCAGAGGGAGTTGTTCATTTTCCCTTCCTGCTCAAGTCAACAGACATTGGATCAAAACCTCGATGGATCACTCCCACTGTTGTGTTGAAGGGTGTTTTTGTCTATTAACACCCTCACCACATCTCATTCCCTTTGGTCTTTGTGGTCAGTTTTTCTGCCCTGTGCCCAGTTATTCTTCCCAGGATGATGTCACTTGTCTCCAATAGGCTGTTGGATGGGGTCCATAGTGCATAAACTGTCAGGCAGTTTGAGAAGCCCAATCCAAATGCTGGGCTCAATGCAAACAATGTTTTGGGAGAGTCGTATAAAGAGAGGAGAGCCCAGTCCAGGGAGGAAAGGAGCCACCAGGAGAAGATGATGTGATGGTCCTCTGCCTCATTGCAGTGGAAATTTTGTTCAGTTTCCACATGAGTGTTTCTGTGCCTGTCCACTCCAAGGACTTAAGTGACCACTGGGCCTTGTGTCCTTGTGTGGGCTTTTGACACTAGAGTGCATGTCTCCCTGGTGAAATAGAACGGTCACCGCTGGTAGTGAAATAGCATGGCAGATGTATTCAAATGAAACAGTACACCTGGGGAGGACTGGAGTAAATTTAAACTGCCTAACTCAAAGGAATTAGGTCGTAAAATTTTCAAAAGGGCCTAAGTGACTTGCGAGTGCAAGTCCCATTTTCAAAAGTGATGCAGGCAATCACAGTGTAGATCCTCAGAGGTAGGCATAACTCATCAATGGGCGTTTAGGGGCTTGAATACCTTTGAAGATCTGGAGACTATTTCTCATTGATAGTCAATGGGACTGAGAGCTTGTCCCGGATTATGGGGCTGTGATCTGCAGTGTGCATCATAGTGCTGCATTACAATTCCTGTATGGACTCTGCAGGCATGAATGAAAAGGTACCTAGTTTGTATTAATGTAGTCCTGCTTGAAGAGACAATGAGAACTTAAGTACCTTTTAATTCATGCCCACACATTCCACACGGGGGAGTTAAGCACAGCACTTGGGTGAGAGCTGCCATTCGTATCCTCCTAATCTGAACTGCGGTGCAGTGTAGACATAACCTCAGACATAACTCCTAAGTGCCAATGTCCCTTTTGAAAATGAACTTAGTGATTTAGGGGCCTTAAGTGTTTTTGAAATTTTTGCCGCAGAATTATTTTTTCCTTTCCAAAGGAGGAGCTACCATCTTTCAGTGGAGGGTTCAGAAAATCTATTTTACTGATACAGCAACGGGTGGACCTACACTAAGGTGCTGGAAATGTTTTTGACAACCTGTCTCTCCTTGAAAGTGGGAGAGGGGATGCTTTTCTTTTAGAAGCAAAAATCAGTCATAGAATTTGGGGAGCTTTTTTGATATCTGCTGCTAAATATTGTAACACAGTGAATATTTTGTTCGCCATGCTTCCAAGTAATACCTTTGCTTACATTATAACTTAGATGTAAATATCACATGCTTTTTACCTTTCTGGATATCCATAGAAGCTGGACAGTCTGAGATCCAGAAGTTAAACAAATCTAGAAAGAAGAGTTGTCTTGCTTTCTCCAAAAAGTCACAGAGAAGTATAATGGAGGGAAAAGAAAAACAAAAAAACCCACCCCAATGAAATGTGTAATATTTAAGACAGGGCAATCTGGAAGTATGAATTTCAGAACTGCTTTGAATGAATGCATACGTACAGTGGTTTACATTTACAAAAAAAGCCTTTATCTTATTGCAATATTGACATTCATGCAATATCTTCCTCTTCCTAGAGGACAACGTCACAGTGAGCTGATACCAATGCGATAAGATAAATGCTACTTTCACATGTTAGCCGCCTTTGAAATGTGTTTTTATGGGAGGGAAATTCAGATTAAAAAGGAAGTTTGTTTTATTTTTTAGTTATTTCAAAGGGAAAAAACATACTTGAGAGATGAAAGGAAAAAATGGAGTTTGTGAAAGCAAATAGGTTTAAGTGGAGTTTTCTCTTTCCAGTAGCAAAAATGGAAAAATATTACTGTCGGAAAAGGTCTCAGACACATGTCTTGGTTTCAGTTAGTCAATTGTAAATACCTAAAATTCTTATGCAGGTATCAAATTTAATTATTTTTTCCCCTAATTGTGCAAACATTTAAGTATGTGCATGGCTTTACTCACGTGAATTGTCTCATGGAATTCATATGTGAAACTGGATAAGTAGCAGAAGATCTTGTATAAAAAGGGGAGCTGATGTTTGTCTAATTTTCAGTGAAAAGCATGAAGGCATTGAGTACCAAACATTTCCATGGCCACAGCCATGCATACACAATAGTACCAGAAAATGACTGCCATAAACAAAAATCCTTTTCTCGCAAGTGAAGAATAACTCCATTTTATAGTGCAGGAAAACAGCATCCTGGGAAACAGACCTTTTCACTTTGATATCTGTGTTCTGCTTTTGTGATTTGTCTAGCTTCTGCTTCAACAGGAAGGCATTTAATCAATCCAAGGTTAAAAAAAACAAAAAAAGAAATCAGCGACTTCCAGAAAGAGAAAATGCAAGGACTGATTAGAGCGTTTCTTTTTCAAGACAGACAAAAATGCCTAATGTGTGCTTCCTCTCTCAAATTCATCTGTGTAGCTCTGACGCGTATCTTATTTGTGAACGGCATGTTCACTGGTACATAGTATCACTATTTTCCCAGTCCAAGATTGATAAGAAATATCTAGCTCAGTGGAGTTCTGCTTTTTTTGTAAATTGCCTTGATCTTCTTGGAGCTCATGTTAAGAAAATTTCAATCAGTTTTCAGGGAATGGAGAAATAAGAAACAGAATTAGAAAAAAACTCATTTGGAATGTTTGAACATGCGAATCTCTAACTGCATATTCACCATTTTATTTTTTCACCAGAAGAAGGAATCAGAATGAAGCTATTTTCCTTTAGGTTTTGATCAGGACGAATGACACTGGCAGGCGGGATGGTTTTTGAAGTACAGTGTCCATGCACCTTCACATACTGCTTTATGTATGAGGCATACTGGGTAACATCAGATATTTCATGTGTTCAGTCATGCGTGCCAAGATGTTCAAAGGAGACTAATAATTTGGGGTCTCTTAGTTTTGGGTGTTAAGTATTCAGCTGCTGAAAACTGGGCTCCTTTAAAGTGTTTCCCAGCCCTTGACTAGCCTCTGGGGAGGTCATCTTCAGTCACTGAAGTCCTTACATCTGATGGTTGCACATTGTAGCAGCAGGCCACAAAGGTAACAACTCTACCAGGTGATGCGAAAGGAACTGTCTGTTAGATTTTATAGTAATGGGTCCCTGTCTGGGGGCTGTAGCTGCCCTGTAGTGCTTCCTGCTGGTTTCCCTGTAGCACTCCTGTGCTGTGGGCACTCCCTGCTTCAGCTTCTCCTCACCCAGGTTTTCTCCCTCCCAGAGAGCCCCATAGCTAAGCCCTCCAGCTGGGTCACTCTGAGTTCAATCCCTTTTTGGGGTATCAAATCCAACCAAAATTCCAAAGAAAAAACCTGTCATTTCTCCACAATTGGGTTTCTCCGCAGCCTGCCTTGGGTTTAGTTCCCAGTCCCTTCTGGGTTACTTTTCAGTCTCTGGCTCTGGGATAGAGCCCTGACACCCACGCTCCTTCCCTGGAGTTCGCTCTCAATCTCCTGCAGACCCTTGCTTAGGGCCTTCCACAGAAACTTGCCTGCTCTGTGGTTTCAGCTCCAGACCAATCCCCTTCAGCTCTTTTAATAAGGCCTAGGTGCAGGAGCGGCACCAGTGTTTTTGGTGCCCTAGGCGCACGGTCATTTCGCCACCCCGTGCGCTGCTCCCACGGCTCCGCTGGACCTCCCGCAGGCGTGCCTGTGGAGGATCCGCTGGTCCCGCGGCTCTGGTGGAGCTGCTGCAGGCGTGCCTGCGGGAGGTCCACTGGAGCCGCGGGACCAGCGGACAGTTTGCAGGAACGCCTGCGGCAGGTCCACCAGACCGCGGGACCAGCGGACCGTCCACAGGCACGCCTGCGGCAGGTCAACTGGAGCCACCTGCCGCCCCCCTGGCAAAATGCCGCCCCCCAATAATCCTTGCACCCTAGGTGATTGCCTAGGTCGCCTAAATGGAAGCGCCAGCCCTGCCTAGGTGACCATCAAAGCATCATCTGACTCCCTTAGTCCCACCCCTCCTCAGCCTGGAAGCAGCTAAGGGCACTATGACAATGCCCTTTAAATACCTAGATAGGCAGATGATGGAATCGTGGAAGCTAGCAATGGAAAAGGCCTATCAGATGATCCAATTCCACTCCCTGTCAAAGCCAGGAAGCTTGTGTTAACTAGAAATCTCAATTTGCTGAGTCTGGCTGGAAAATTGTAAGAAAAAAGACATTTCTGTGAAAAAAACCAACAAAATTATGTGAAAACATTTGCAGTTTTTTTTTGTCCCCACTTACTGATCAGCTCTGCTCCTCGGGTATCTTGCACAGGCTACTATGCGTTGCAATTTCTCTCTGATGCTCCCTGGTCCTCTTCAGTGCACCACCATTCTCTTCTCTGATCCTTTCTTTCATCACACCTCAGTCACTTTGCAGTGAAGATGTTCCAAAGACACTTCAGACAATATCCACCATGTTCTGCTTCAGTACACAGGCAAATGTTTTGAAGACAACTCATTGAAATATACTCTGTTTTACAGCCAAATTCTTTTCTTTCTTCAAATTTCAGAATTTGAAATTTCACTGAAATTCAAGTATTTTCATTCTATAGCTGGTCAAAAATGGTGCAGGGGCAAAGTTAGTAAAATTTTGGCTACATTTTTCCCATTCTTTTTTCAGACGTCATCAACTTTTCAACCAGTTCTAGTTTTGAGGTTTTGATTAACTGAGTTCTCTTTTTTTCTACTTTCTAGACATTTTAAAATGTATTTTATGTCCTAAAGCTGGTTGTAAAGCCTTAAAGATGATTTTTTTATGGGCCAAAGAAAATTTTTTGTTTTCTTTTGAAGTTTCTCTAGACAGATCTTCTCCTTTGGGCTTGAGATAACTTCTGCTGATAACTGGGATTTCTTTTTGTTTTTTGTCCATGGTGGTGATTTTTGCTTAGCTGAAATAATGTTTTTCATGAATTCACTCAAAAGTTTGTTTTCTGCCCAACTGCGTGATCAGTTTTGGTGCCTCTGGCCTTACTCAGTAGCCTGCGCCTTAGACATGTTATTTTTCTTTCTGGATACTGGTTGAGCCATTGCTGATGTGTACCATGTGTTGGTTTACTCAAAAGAACATACAGAAGAACATAAGAATGGTCCATCTAGCCCAGTATCCTGTCTTCTAACAGTGGCCAATGCCAGATGCCTCAGAGGCAATGAACAGAACAGGGAATCATCAAGTGATCCATCCCCTGTGGCCCATTCACAGCTTCTGGCAAACAGAGGCTAGGGAACCATCTTTCATACAACATTAACAACACGTCAGTGTCATAATTTCCACATTGCATTTTATAAATCAAAATAAGCTCCATCTACTTGATATTCAATATTTTTCACAGTATTTCTTGCCTGATTGTGTGTGTTTAACAGGAAAATTTACAGAAGAAAAAGTTGGTTTCCATAAAAACAAGTCGCCGTGATTGTTTAAGACCAAAGGTGATTCTTTGGTCAATGGCAGGTATCTCTGCAGAGTGATTGATTAATGGGGGCGGGGGACTTGCCCTTTATGCCACCACACCACTAAAGATAATAGTAACTGGGACTTCTCAAAGGACCATAGGGAACACAACTGGAATAAACCAGACTGGGATGACTGGACTGGGCTTTCTGAATGCTTTGGCTCACTGAGCTGCAGAAAGAACATACATATTATTTACCTACTTCACAGAAGTGAGCCTGTTTTTTTAATGTTTAGATAGCACTTTCAGATCTCTTGATAGAAGGCTCTAGGAAGAGTGCAAATTATTCATTATAGTCATCTACTGATATTGCAGACATAACAACACCACAGTATGTCACATCACAACTGCTTTGCAGCTCTGTGCCACCATTTGGTGACAGAGTGGCTCACTGGCCACTAACAGCCTTCAGTATCCTGATTTAGAGTTAGGAGTGGCAATGTCTGACTTCATGAAGTTAAGATTGCTCCAGAACTCTCTAGTAGAATCACACAACACAGAAGAAGACAGTATTTAGTTGAAGTAATAATCGGCCAAGTTTTCTTTCTATGGCCTTTCACAGAGTTGCATTTGGATGTTACGAGCAGGGGGCAGATTTTCATTTGGGATACAATTTCATGTCACAGAACATTTTTCCTATCTAAATTTCACCTGCCTGATTTTTGGAAATATCCAAATTTTGTTACATCTGAGCTTTGAATGGACACCTCAATATGAGTTGCACAGCCAGAGGGGTGATGTTTGTTGTTTGTTTTATGTTTATTCAAATTCAAAATGGCCAAATTTTGTTCAAGTACAAATTTGTTCCCTGAAATTCATCTTGCCTCCTGTTCTTAATAAATGTTGTATTCCAACCACACTGTTTTCAAACTTCCTATCTGTGAAGAAGGCTATATATGACTTCTTAGAATTTGCCACAGCATTCACCCCATCGTGGCAACTATATGTGTCTGCTACTGTGATAATCTAGAAAATATAACATTCTATGGAGATATTTTCAGATGCAATGACATCTAGGAAGATACTGTTATACAGCAAGGGGAAAGCCCCCCAAAGCAACATTTAATGTACGTACAAGATCCCGATCATCCTCATGCTTAGTGGTGGTTGAAGTTCACTGGATCTGTTGTATTCAATACAGGTTCTTATACCGAGCTCATCACCCTAGTATCTGAGTCCCTTCCAGTAGTACTGGATTAACCATTTTTTTAGGTGAGTTGACCACTGTAAGGCCAATATATTTGTGGAATAAACAACATAGGAAACTTGTACCAAGTTGTCTTAGTGGTGTACAGTTGTATAAAAATAACTGAGTAAACAGAACACAAATTTTACTAGCTGTTCATAAACTGGCTATTCATATATCCAGTGACCTCTCCAATGAGGGAACCCAGCGAAAGTATAACGAAGGAAAAGAATGTGATGATAAATAACACACACATTTTATAGTGGAAGAGGTGGATATAAATTACTTCCTGGATGTTGCAATGCTGTCTGACTAGTACCTCCATTACACGTGTAGATTTATATTGCTCTCCCTTTATAAATCTCAAACTGAGAAGAAGTAAATACATCAAGGTAAATCCCAATTTTCATAGTGCTTTCCAAAAATCCTTGGGACTCTTCCATGCTATTTTGGATTTTGGCAGGTTAAAAAAGAAAATCCTTCATACCTCCGGCCTGGAATAAATCACTTTTTGTATATACATTGAAAAAAAAGGCTAAATTCTTTCTCCTCTTCTTAGACACTTTTGCACAATAAACTTGGAATATGTAAACATTGTGGCCATCATAAAAACAGATTTTTAGATTGGGTAGGTGCTAACTCAACTGTACTTTCTGTGTCCCTGAAGTGCTAGTGAGCAGGCTTGATCATTCCAAGAGGGTTTTATAGTTGCCAATCTGTTAATCTTGACCAATTTTTAATGTGAGAGGTCAAAGAAGTTGCTAGTTCAAAGAAGTATTTTCTGTTTTCCTTAAGGATGCTATGCTAAACTCACCTTTAACACATTCATGTAAGCCAATGGTCATATGGTCTCCTCCTTGGTCTCTTGCTTTCAAAATTTCCATCTATCCCCTTCTCCTTACCCATGAAAGTCAATGCTGCTCATCACTTCCCAGATTTCCTGGGATTATGAGTTGTTTGCAAACTGTTGGTAGTGAGTGGTTCTCTGAGCATTTGATATCTGGAATCCAATCCATGTGATTAGTTTCTCCCTTGTTGAAGCTGAAGGGCATTTCCTTCCCAAAGCTGTTTAGCAAGCGTCAGAGGTGGAAGAGTAGGGAAAGTGTAGGGGGCAGGCCTGAAGTCACAGCAGTAAGACAGAAGTGTTTCCATGTGCACTGGAAATCACTGTAATTCCCCACCCCTTCCCTTTGGGCTAATTTACCCTCTTAGATATTCACTAAAGTCAACAGGGTCTATGATCAAGTAGCTGACAGCAGAATTTGGCCCACAATGGAGAAATACTTGACAAGATAAGTTCTAGCCCATGGGCGTCACATCTCACTATGCCGTATACGTGCTTCCTTTTGCAATGTTTGGAATCCCTCACTGTTCATACACACATTCATTTCACACATGTACTGCAAGGAGGACAATTTCAAGATGGAGGTGAGCCAACAAGACCAGTCTTCAGTCTTTATAGACCCCTTAATTCATCTCTGGAAAAGTATGTCTGTAGCTGTGTTTCTGTGAAGCATCTGTGGTTGCTGATGGTCAGTTAGAACCATTCTGCACTGAATATTCTCCTGGACATTGCTAGAAATGTAGTGTTATCCAAAACCTAGCTTTGAACCTCAAAGATGAACAAAAAATCAGCCGGGTAATGACTACGCAGGTCTTGTTGCTTTCCAGTATCCTAACCAGCAAGAAAATGATGGGCTGCTGAACTTCACCCATTTCTTGTCCATTTTGGTTGGCTTATCCCCATCTTTGACAAAAAGTGAAGCTACTCCATATGTGGTGCTCAGATAGTGGAGGGAAGGGGGCTGTATAAAAATCTGGCTAGATGGATCTAGACTCTCAGAGATGGAAGTGGAAGGGGGCCAAGGTTTAAACCTTCGATATAAAAGATCTGTACGTTCAGGGCAGATTCTTTCTGCTTCCTCTACCAAAGACTGTCAATGGCCTGATCTTGCTGGGTGTGTTGAGAACTTCCTGAGGGTGCTGAGCACCTAGCAGGATTGAGTCCTAAGAAAGAACAACACTAACTCTCCAACAGAATCATCCTCATCAATGTTATTGCTAGTTCATAGAACTATGCAAAAGCATTTTGCTTTGAGTATTCACATTGCTCAAAATGATGCTCCATGCATTTTCATAAAGAAATTTTGAAAATTTGTCCAGAGGTGAAACTTCCCCTTTGCATTGACAAATAGCCGTGATAGCAAAAAATGAATGTTTCTTGGATAAATTGGTCAGAATTTGCAAGAAAGAGAAACATTGGTATTTTCATAGAGAAATAATAACATTTTTGCTGGCTACATCATGTGGATTGAAAATGACTTGTAATCTAAACCTCACAAGTCCTACAAACTTGGACCCAAGGACAATATGTATAAAATCACCAATATGGTGCTGAGCTAAGGGTGAAACAGCAGATGTCGCTCTGGCTGGTGATGTGCTTAGAATAAAACTGTGCTATAAAAGGTTTTCAGAGGTCACGTCAGCCTCCGTAACCTGTGATTCATTTGACCTTAAACTAGCTGCAGATACCCAGGAGAGAGATGTTAATTGTGAATACTTTAGTCAGTTATTGTAGCCCTTTTCTCCTTTTTGCAGAGAATTTATGAACCAGTCACAATATTTACTAACTTATTTGGAATTCAAATGGTTCTAATAGTCTCTACAAATAAGTTTGAGCCTGTGGACTGTCCACAAACCATTCATAGTGAGAGTTTAATGTATGATTCATCTTCAAATTTCTCTAGAAGCTTTGTGACTGGTCCCTTAAATCACATGGTATTATTTCTGTACCCTGATTGGATAATTTAGCCTTTATCACATTGCATTTCAAGTTGAAGCTGAACTATTTATTTTCTAGGTTGATGCTGGATCTCTTGCATGTCTTCACTTTTAGCCAATGAACCTTTGGGGTACCTGAGAGAGACTAGGAAGGAGCAGCGGGCATTCCCAGAGAGATTTTTAGATGGCTCTTTGGCTCAACCTTCATTAAAAAGCTTGCATCACGTTACAAATATTGAATCTGTTTTATTTTCAAAGACAGGAAAAAATCTGTCCAAGCTCCCCGTTACTGTGGTATCTGAACACCTCACAATCTTGGATCCATAAATCCACAGAATGTGCCTGGGCGGTGGGGAACTGAGGCAGGAGATAACTTGCTTTAGGTCACACAGGAAGTTTGTAATGGGGTAGAGGACTGAACCTGTCTCTCTTTGTTCCCACACTAACATTGGACCATGCTTCCTCCCTGTAATACTGTAACAAACTGTCTAGTGTATATGTTTAACAGTGTCCACTTTGGAATGAGCAGGCTAGCACCTAAGATGTGCAGCAATCAGAGTTACTCCTTTAGATCAAATAGCAGGTTCCCACTCTTTCGTGGCAGGAGTATAACCCCTGCCTTGCCCCTGCCTTGGTGTCACGAAAGGTCTACATAGCTGTGATGGACACCGTTGTGACAGCCAGGAAGTTCCTAGATGGCAGTGAATCTATTACAATACAATATCCAACTCCATAGATGTGTTTTGAAATTCAGTGAATGTTAAATTACTGAATGGATTGTGAAGAGTGGTGGGGAAGGCTATGGACAGTAGGGATCAAATTTTAAAATGGTTGGTAATGTATCAGGCCCTATATGCTGCTGTATGGAGCGTGAGTAACCTGAGATTGGAAAAGGACATCATCAAGATAGTCATTCTCAGTTCTCCTGGGCTTACTTTCTCCCATTAATCTTAGTTATACTCTCCTGGTCCACATAGTAGAGTACTCTTCCTCTGGTTTCTGCATGCTTCAAAGATCTTCAAACCATTTTCGATTCCCCTCTTAGACCTCATTTAGCCAGCCTATACATACTTATTCCTTCTAGTCTTTCTTCCTCAGTCAATCCCTGTAGACTGAGAGTGCCCAACCTTTGGTCCAGTGCATTTCATAAGGCCCGTTACCTGCTTCCACACAAAATACTAATGACTAAATCATTAGTGTTTTGTTGCCATGTTTACATCCTTTTAGTTTACACAAGTGTGTAAATAGATGATACTGTACATAGAAACAACTTATCTAAATCCTATCTACAAGCATACCAAACAAGCTGAATTTAAAATAGAAATCAATGTTTGGCCTGCCCAGGGTTGTGCTTAGGTTTATGTGGCTCTCCTGTGTAACAAGGCTGGGCACCATTGCAGACCCTTAATCACTTTTATTGCTTTTGTTTGAATTTCTTCCAATTTGCTGCATCCCTCTAGTAGTATTAGCATCCAATGCCTTATCCTAGGTGCATCTCCCCGTGCCATGTATGTATCACTGTCTATTACAGTCTTTTCTAATGGTATAGTTTTTTGAAGGTATAGTTACATAGCTGCTAATCTCATCTTCTCACCTGTCTTGAGGGTAAGCCATTTGACCTGTGAAATTTGGACTTTTGGACCCTGCTGATCCAAAACATCCACTAATCCATCTGTAAAGTTTTGCTAGAGAATCAGATGTGCTTCCAAATGACTTTTTCCAGAGATTTTTTTTAAAAGCTCTGTGATGTTTCTGTTGTCTTAGCAGAAACCAAATATAACTCATAAATAGACAAGAAAAGTAGAGCATGATCACTGCTGGAAAAAAAAAAAGAGAGGGGCCTCTTTGTAGGGAGGATGCAGGGAAGGGTGTACCTGTGATTTCCATTCAAATTCCCTTGATACCTTCTTTCCATCCATTCTGCTCCAGTACAGAGCTCATTTGCTCTATCTTTAACCTCAGGTCAAGGTCAAAGGTGAAGAATTCCCTCTTCGTTTGACTCCGTGGACATTCCTCTGCACACTAGACCAATTAATTGCAACCAGCAACTGGTGAGCACAGACAGTGGTCATCGTGCAGTTGCTATGGTTGTCCTAAAGCTTTTTGCAGATGTTGGCCTGATTTTTAAGCTTTTAATTTTTCTTAATGGCTGTTATACCACAGGTGCTAAAAACTTTGGATGTAATAACAAAATTATTGCTGGGTGGTCTTTGTATTAGGGCCCAGAGACCTCAACGAAGCTAGGGGGTTGCAGGTGGCCTGCTTCACTCTCAGTGTGGTTTAGAGCAGTCTCAGCAGCAGTGGGAGGACAACCACAGTGAAGTGTATTCTGGCCAGGTCCCAATTCACCCCTTGTGGCAGGGTGTGGGGGTAGGGCTTATGCAGCATCCTTAGGGAAGCTCTGTACCAGTTGGGATGCCCTCAGTGCAGATGTGATTCTCAGGGGCTGTGTCAACCCATTTTAAAACTGCCCTTCATGCTGCCAGAGGCACCTAACATATTCTTTGGCATAATTTTCAAAAGCATCTAAGTCCCATTTTCTTACATGACTTAGGAGTCTAAGTCCCGTTGTCTTTCAACTGGACATAGGCTCCTGAGTGATGTAGATGCTTTTGAAAATTTTACCCCTTAACAGGACTGCTAATCAGCCTCCTGTGCACTGATCTCAAGGCATTTATTCAATACTTAGTCCTCAATCCATAGCCACATCTGAACACACCCGACTCAGAGCCATGATCAAAGTCTTACCATGCCACGGAACTTTCAGCCTGAGTATTAAAATAAAGTCAAAACATTTGTCTGTCATTTTATGGCTTTGTCAGACTTGGTGTTTATGAGGGGGTTTAGGAAAAAAAGATAAACGAGGGAAACAGAGAAGTGTAGTGATTTGTTCTCCATCTGAGAAGATCTCTGTCCAAATGTGGATAAAGGGTCCCTTTCTTCCTAGTAACATCTGAAATCACAGTCTGGCCTTCTGTAACAGGATACTAGTAGCTTCAGTTCCTCCGATAAGAGGGGAATGCTTCTTCTTTTTTGTTGTTGCTAATCCTGTGAGTGCCGATCAGTTGCAGTGCAGGTGTCTGATTTTCATTAAAATTGCAAATTGGACTGGATGCTTGATCAGATAACAAAGACATCATTGAAACCACGTGCCTTCCTTCAGCTGCAGAGCAGGGGACAAGACAAAGAATTTCCTAGTGTGTGTGTCCATTTGTGCATATTTACTGCAGAGAGAGCTTCTTTAATACTTTGGTCATGGATGAATAAATAGCTTCTAAGAAATGCCAATCCCATCAAGCTTGCTGCAGCTTCAGAACAGCTTTTGAGATGAATAAGAGAGCTACAGTATTAGCCTTTTAGTGGAAAATGCAGTCTGTTCTTAAAGGAATCAGTTAACTGTGTCATCACATAGGTCCCAATTCACAACATCCCTTCCCATGAAAGCACTTAAGCATGTGCTTAAAGTTAGGAAAATGCATCAGTACCTTGAGGAATAGAGATGGATTTAAGCACGTGCTGAAGGCCTTGCTGAATCTTGTCTTGTGCTTTACAATATAGAAAAGAACAAGATTGTACTAAAAAGCCCAAACAATCCCGCTGCTTTGAACCTAGCTGCAAATATATCACGTGAAATATAAAGGGATGGGTGCTCATTACTTATGCCCAATACAACTGAGGGAAAAAAAATCATCATTCCAGGAAGTCTTTTACAACCTTTGCTCTGCTGTAATGGGAATTGAAATCTCTCTGATCATAGAATATCAGGGTTGGAAGGGACTTCAAGAGGTCATCTAGTCCAACCCCCTGCTCAAAGCAGGACCTATCCCCAGACAGATTTTTGCTGCACTTCCCTAAATGGCCCCCTCAAGGATTGAACTCACAATGCTGGGTTTTGGGGTGCCAATGCTCAAACCACTGAGATATCCCTCCCCCAAAAGGGAAAAGGTCAAGATTCCAAATGCTCCCACAGAAAAGCCACCAATTCCACCAAAAAGGCAGGTGGTTTTCAAGGATAGCTGTGATTCCTAAATAATAATAACTAAGCTTTGAGAAGCACCTGCTACCACCAGTGTAGGGAAAATGCAGCTTCAATCTATGCTGTGTTGCTTAAGTCCTAGGATGAGAACTCTCATTGAATTCACTGGGGGCCAGGATTTCACCCTAACCTTTCACTTTAGGCCACGATGCATATGTGATACTGGAGTTCTCATTCTAACTCCATTGTAGATTTCCATCTGCATCACCGAAGAGGACCTTGGTTTGCACACAACTAGCTAAACCCTGTAGCCCTTACCCGTTGACTTGTTGCCAAAATAAGGAATGAGTAAGGACTGCAAGATCAGGAATGGTTGTGTAGTGTACCAGCATATGAATGATACTCATGTTGCAACTTCAGGATATTGAAATGTTCTGGTATATCAATAACTGTACTGTCATGTCCAGCAATTGGTTCAGTTGTAAATCTTTTTGAGCCCCGGGGATTAAAAATGCGACAATAGTCCAGGAGTCATTCAGATATCAGAGAACTTCTAATCAACAAAGAATGGCATAGGTGAAAAGATGATATCATTAGGCAGGAAATGGCCACAAATTACTAGCAATATGAACAATGACTGCTTAAGACTCTTGGCCAAAACTGTCTAATAAAGGAATGCCAGCCAACAGACCGACATCAATGATTGGGAAGCTGTTTTTTTTATCATAATGAATAATTTTATTTGGCAACTTTGTTCTAAACAAAACTGAGGATTTAATGGCTGTCCCTGACTGATGTCAGTACTACAGTGGCAAACCATGTTTCAAGTGGCCGGTAATATGAAACAGATGTTTAAGATTTTTGCATCAAGAATCAATAGAGCCAAATACTGTAAGCACAGAGAAAAGACATGATAAGATAGGCCTCCTTTAATTATAAAAAGGGCATCTTCTTTATGGAACAATGGAACTGGAAATAGGTAGGCCACCTCTTCTTTTATTTTGTGCCCAGCTGCCTTCATAGCCATAAAATCACTGTCCTCCTATTAATAAATCTGAACCAGAAACATACTTTGTATTTATTCAACACAGGGGATGCTGCTGCTCAAGGAATATTGCCGGGGAATGGCTATTCCGCCACAGTGAGAATGCCAGAAAATCTGTTCATATGATATCGGTTGCCCATTACTATAAATCAGCCTCCGCTAGGCTGTAAAGAGGTTGTTGTTTGTCCCTTTAGACATGAAGAGTTTGTTCCATTGTGTAAGAGTTGTATGAGTTTCATCGTTCTCTCTTCTCACTGAAGGAATTTAATGTGAAATCTGCAATGATGAGCTTACTAACCAACTCTTTCTATGGATGCCGAGAAACGTGCGGCACTGCAGGGTAATTTTACATAAATGATTGGGGTTACTCATTTTTGACATTGTAAAGAATGACATTTTGGTTTTCCCCTCAGCATTTTCCCTGCCTATTCTTGGATGAGGAATGGACAGACTCCAGGTGAATGTTGCATCGGAATCCTATTTTTTTTTAAATGAAATTTTGTATCTTACTGGAAAAAAATGGTGTTTCTGGAGGACGACATTAAGGACCAGTTTTCAAAAGTATTCAACATCCAACTGTTGTCCCCAGTGGGAGCTGCTGGGGGAGGGGGAGAAGCACTTTTGAAAATGGCTGCTTTATTTAGGGACCTCAATGGGAGCTAAGCTCTTCTGAAAATATGATCCTAAAACTAATATGAAAGATGTCAGTGAGAGCCACATCATGACCGTAGAGGGTGGGAAGTTCAAGTTAGCAGCTCAGCTAAGCACAAGGCTCTTGTTCAGATTCAATGGAATCAAACTCTTGTGATCTGTTCTCTAGGCATTTTAACCCCAAATGGTAGAAATGCTGGGAGACCAGCTGCTCTTGTGACATTTTTCTCTAAGCGGGGCTGTATTCAAATGATCTGGAATAAGGTCGCTTTCCAATTCTGGACCTGATCCAGAGCTAAGACCTTGGTGATGGGTTCAGATCTGGGGATTCATCTCTGAGCATATGCAAAATTTAGGATGGATTTGGATCTGAAATCCTAGTCCAGGCCTGTTTCTAAGTAACTTACAGAAATACTGTAACAGCATTATAAACCCAGGCCTCAAATGTGGATCCCTAATTCAGGGAGGCCAGGTCAGAAACCAAGATGAAATCCCGGTCGCCCAGGCACAGTAAAAGGGAATTGAGGAAAGCCTGGCACAAGGATTGGGTGGGGTGGTGGATTCCTTCCCATGCACCTTTCTACTGATATACCTATGGAGCTTGTACCATTTTAACTAAACCAGTGTACAACTTTCTAGTGTAGGCAAGGCCTTCTTCAGTTAGACTTCAGTTCTCACCCAACAGTCCCTCCCTAATCAGGACCAGTGATTTGAAATGAATTGCACTTACTGTATATAGATATATGTGTATATATGTATATGTATATATATGTATATATATATTGTGATAGACCCAGGCCAGTTGGGTACAGCAGAATAGCAGAAGGCAGATATACTGCCACTGGATTAACAATTTTCTGTTCCCTGACTGACCAGAGCAGGGGCTGCTCCAGGCTAATGAGGACACCTGACTCTAATTAACCTGCAAAGAGTCAGGTGAGGCCATTAAGCTAATGTGACCACCTGACTCTAATTAAGGCCCCGCTGATATGATAAAAAGGGCTCACTCCAGTCAGGCAGAGGAGACCCAGGGAGCTGGAGGAGAGGAGGTGCAACTGAAGGGCTGGTTAATGAAGACACACTCAAGTCCTCGGTAAGGGAGCCCTAGGGTAAGGGTGAAGAAGGGAGAAGCAGGAGAGCTGTAGGGAAGTAGCCCGGGGAATGTAGCAACTCTGGCAGTGAAAGGCTGGCTCCCAACAGCTGCTACCACTAGGGTCCCTGGGCCGGAACCTGGAGTAGAGGATGAGCTCGGGTTCCCCCCAACCCACCACTACAGAAACATCTCCTGAGAGGGGAAGTCAGGCCCCTGTCAGGACAGGAGGCTAAACTGTTCTAAAATAAGCTCCCAGGGACAACAGAGACTGTGGGAGTTTCTCTCACCAACCTCCTTGCTGGCCTATGATGAAAAGGGCTCAGTAGACTGTAACCCTGGCCCTGGAGGGTCACAGTGAGCCACTGAGGCTAGCATAAACCGCCTTTAAGCACAGGACCCACAGGGGCAAGGTCAGAGCTCTGCCACCATATGTATGTATATATATTAGTTTGACACAGCTCTTTAGCATAAAGTTGCAAACTCTCTTCCTTTCCAACCTGTGTCTAAAAGTAAACACAGAAAGAACTGAATGCTGGAACTGCAGTCAGTAATTGTCAGACCCTGGTAAAATTTCAAACGATTTCTCTGTGAAACTGAAACAAGATAAACAGGTTTTGGTAAGAATTTAAACATAACACTAGCTATAGTATTTGGGAGCATAACAGTTGCATAACACTGAAAAATAGCACAGCTGTTCACTTTTATAGTATGCCAATAGCTATATCCTTCTCCCCCTGCAAGAGGTGTATATAGAATAGATTAATGTTCCTTTCACCAAATCCCTATAGGGACAACTATATTGTCTTCCTGTCCTGGAATTTTGTTAAATTCACTAATCCCTGCTTGTCTAGTCTCAGCACTTATCTACAAATCAACACTTAAAATCTTCACATTAATATCCTTTGATTTATGGCCGGTGTTTATTAAATGTAATTGAAAGGGCCAGGATCACTTGCTCTGGGCTGCTCTTGCCTTCTCACTCGCTGCCTGTGATAATCACACACAGCATGAAAATCCGATTCAGTGTGAGATTAGGACAGCGTAATCTCATTAACAATGACAAGCGCTAGTGGTGCTTTCTTCTGCTCCATAGACATGACCATCAGTCCTTGGGAAGCAGAGAAAGCCGTGGCTCTGTTTCACAGCCAGTCACGATGATAATCTATGAGTGATGATGGCACTCCACGTGGACACTGAATAGATCCGCAGCTGGTGTAAAACAATGCAACTCCATTGGGGTCAATGAACTCATGAGATCACATTACATTTGTAAGCTTTTTGGGGGGGACTATGTCTTCATACATGTGTGTACAGTCCCTAATATATTCTGGGCACTACTCTAATACCAGTCTTTATACCTGCATCAAAGGGAGCCCAAAGCTAGGTTTTGACAGAAATGAGCCTGACTCTCTTTGAGCCAAATCTTGTTTGCCTTTCTCTCACGAGTAAACCCCTTTGAATCCAACAGTATGAGTGAGTAGGGTGAACTTCATTACGGACGGTTGCTTCTCCTACCTGGGTCTCTGCAAGCACTTGCTCCAGCCGCAGAGCGCAGTATGGTAAGCAGTCATGTTGACTATGTCCAGTGGGCAGTATTTGAAGGCACACAGAGCTAGCTAAGGCTTGTGGCTGTTTTCCTGATGCTTTATGTGTGGCTTGATGTCTGTAATAGGGAACAATACCACATGTTCACAAGCCTTTCCAAAGTAGTATGTGGACATTTAGCTGTGAAAATACCACTGTCGGTATGAGCCATGCAAGATGCTATTATCTGAATTATTCCTTCACGGTGTAGTACGGAAAGGAAGCGTTTCCTTATGTCCAAGTGCTAGAGTGCAAATGGGTTTGGTTCAATGCCCATTGATGTCAGTGGGAATCTTTCCATTTACACTAGTGGCTGCCAGATTGGACCCCTTGTAACCCTGACATTTCAAAAGCAATCTATATATCTGTACTGGCAATTTTACAAGTGCAGGTATAAAAATCCGGCATGCTAATCGTATATCAATCAGGCAACTAAATATCTAATACATTGGGTGCACATAGGGGGGTTACACATGCAAACAATCATGACCTGAAAGTTGTAGGCACCCATGTTTAAGAAGCTTTTTTGAAATGTTCCTTTATAGAAGTTGTAGCATCCAGCATGTGGAACAGGTAGGTGGATCAAAATTTAGGAGCCTAGATGAGCAAATAAATTAAACGTTTGGGGGTTTTATAGTCTGAATACAAGATAAATCCTATGTCCACATCCCAGCCTCAGCCAAGCATTGGAAGTCTTTATGAATTAAAAACCACATCTCAAGCTATCAAAGTGGGGAATAGACACATTTTGTGCTGCAGGCAGTTTGGCTATTATTTATACAGTATTGACATTCATGGGTCAGTTACCAAGTTTATGTAAACACTATGGTGCCACCTATTGGGTATAAGACCTCTTTTTTCCATATGAACAAGATGATCTATTTTAGCTAAACTGAGCCAAAATATGAATACATGATGATTTTGGTGAATAACTGTTGATGGTTGCAGCAGTAAAAATCTATATATTTCAGATTAAGAAATTGTCAAATTTGCTTTTTAAATCCTTCATTTGTGTGCTGTTTTACAAAGCTGTGTCATTCTGACAAGCCCTTAAGACAAGTGTTGGATGTGAACTGAACACTGAAGTCTGCATGATTGTTTGAAAGTTAGACCTGAAGTCAATGGGAGCTTGGAGCCTGTGACAGTCAAGCAATTTTTAATAGATGTCCAAATATGGATTTACATGCGTATCTTTGGGCGTTTGAGTTTGAAAGTTTGGGCTGGATATAAAATGAATAAGCCTAGTTTTAAGATGTCGTCATATTTTTGAGCAATCATAGCATTGGTACATTTGCTGCCATTTCAGAGTTCTAACTGATCCAAAATATTTAGCAGACTAGAACAAGAGAAGGAAAAGCAAAGTTTAAAAACAGATTTTTTTTTGGTCATATAGATGTGATAATTATGGTATATTAAAAAAAAGGTATCTTTAGAAAAATGTTAGCTGCTCAGATTTTCACAACTCAAAAGGCACAATTGAAACAATTTTGGCTCTACTGGTCTGGTAGATAGGATATCAGACTGTATGGCAGGATACTGGAGTTCTATTTCCAGTGCATCCACAGGCCTACTGGTTGACCTTTGGCACCTCTCCACCTCAGTTTCCTTTCCTATCCTTTGTTTGTCTTGTCTGTTTTGACAGTAAGCTTTTTTTTGTATCTTACTATATGTATGTGCAATACCTAGCAGAATGAGGCCCTTATCTGAGGTGTTACTATAATGCAAATATTAATAATAAGGTTCTTAAACTCAAACATAGGAGGTTTTGGACTGGGTAAAATAAACCGTGTAAAATATAAAGGTTATAAAGTTTCTGAAGTGTGATTCCTAGTTCATACTGAAGTCTATGACATGCAAAATGTTATGAAAATTGGACCCTTTGCCTCAAAATGTTCTGTTTTATTTCTTCCACACGAAGTGGCTTAGATGCTTTCCTTAAATGCAGAATATTTCTGGGAGCTAAAGATAGTTACAGACTGAAAAGGCAGAGATCTCAGTAACCCTGAGCAAATAAATATGTTATGAAGAATGTTTAGTGAAAATAAACCCCTGGAGGAATGGAACTCGTTACTGTGAAGACAGAAGAGAGACATTATTTCTACAGTACCATCTACAGATGTACAGAGGCATTATTTAGGCCAATGGATAGCAACCATATTTTTCTACTAATGCAACAGAAATATATTGCGGATGACTGAAATTATAAGGCTCAGTGAGCCTTCCTCGTGTTTCAAACTAATTTACTCTGTGAGCAGACCCAGTGATCTTGATGGAACTAGTTGTGTGGCGTAAGGTTCTACTTATCATGGCTAAGGGTGGCAGAATCTGGCCCCTAATCAGTTGTGCTAAAGGACAATGTTGGCGTAAGAAGAAATTGGCCACGAATAAATTCAGGCTGGACATTAGAAGGTTTCTAACCACCAGAGGGTGAGGTTCTGGAACAGTCTTCCAGTAGGAGTGGTGCGGGAAAACAACTTACCTAGTTATAAGAGAGATGGACGATGAGTGTGATTGTATGGCCGGGTTGGCTTGTGATGGTGAGGGTCACGGCTCACATTCTAATTTATGTCTTGTGTTCCTAAAAGCTCATCTTCAGGATTTCAGCCTGTCACCTAGAGGGGTCAGGAAGAGATTTCCCCCTCAAAGAATGACCATACTGGGTCAGAACCAAAGGTCCATCCAGCCCAGTATCCTGTCTGCCAACAGTGGCCAAAGCTAGGTGCTCCAGAGGGAGTGAACCTAACAGGAATGATCAGTGATCTCTCCCCTGCCATCCATCTTCACCCTCTGACAAACAGAGGCTAGAGACACCATTCCTTACCCATCCTGGCTAATAACCATTAATGGACTTAACCTCCATGAATTTACCTCACCCATGTATTCTAGGTTTTTATGAGTTGGTTTTTTGCTTTAAATCTCCTTTTTCTGAAGCATCCAGGTTGGTCATAGCTGGAGATGGGACCCTGAATAGGGAGGGCCAGTGGCTCTGAGTTGGCTGGCTACTTCTTGCTCACATGCTCAGGGTCTAAGTGATCGCCAATACGTGGAGTCAGTAAGGAATTCCTCCAAATCAGATTGGGCAATGTCCTTGTCTTTCTCTGCCTATCAGTGAGGACTATTTGCCAGTATATCTGGATATATCTCACTTAAATCATTTTAGTGTGCGTGTGGTGGTGGTGCCCTATGGTATACAGGATGATCTGGCAGTCCCGTCCTGGCCTTAAACTCTGATTCTATGAATAGACTGAGACCAAAATAGTCCCTGGCCCTATGCAGGGCATTTGGAGGCATAAGGCAGCCCTCTTGTGCAGATAACGTAGTCCCAGTAGAAGACAGCTAGAGCAGCCTCCACGGAGGCTGCTCCACCTTCTGCTCAGGTGGGGCAGGGGAGTGGGTGGAGTTTTGGCAGTGAGTTATCTTCCCCCAGGTGTTGCAACTCAGAATGGAGTCTGAAGGTCTGTCTTCACTGCAGCATTCACTCAAGTCAGCCTAGCTCAAGTGAGAGCAGCCACATTGTGAACTAACACTCAGGTTGCTGTGTCCACATTGGCATTGCACTCATTCACATGTGGCTGTAGGACGTCTGGAAGCACGACCCAGTGTTCTTCTTAGCACTGCAGTAAGTTGAGTTGCGCTATAAATTCTTTCCCAGTGATTCGTAGGAGAACGTGTCTGTCCTTTCTGGGCACAGAGGGGGAATTATGGCAAGACACTGGCGATTGAGTGGTGCTAGCGTATGTTGGCATTGTAGAGCGGTTATGTTAGCAGCTGATGAGTTGTACTAACTTGAGCTGTAAGCTGTTGGGCCAGCCAGCTTGAGTTAAAAACGCCACCACACTCAAGTTAAAGAGTTTTGGGTGTGTTACGGGGCTCATATTATGGGCAATACTCGAGTTATAACTTAACTTAAATCTACAAAGAGGACAAGCCCTGAGGCACAATGTATCCCAGGGCAACTCCTGGGATGGTGCAGTTTACACTCTACCACCTCGTCAAGGTTATGCCTTAGGCACAGTCTAGGCCTTAGTAACTCAGTCTACATCATACTATGTTTTCTTGCTTCCTATTAAGCAATTGTGAGAGATCTCCCCAAGGAATCAGGCTTGGCCAATACAGTGTTTGTGTTGCTACCCTCAAATTAGCTGGGTTGTGTTGAGGGAACTCTATTAAAGGCAATGGGGAAAATCAATGCTGTTCAGTAACGTGGTTCTCTCTTCACTGCTTTCCTGACCTCTCTAGTCCCTGAGGCTGGAGTGAGTAAGAAAGAATGGGTGAAGATTCACACTTTTTCTTCTTGTTACACTGGTGCTGAGTGATGATGCAATAGGAGTTGGTGAAACTCCAAGAAAATGTGAGGATGGTTTCATTTAAAAATGTTTCTCCTGTAGTGTCGTCTGCTTTGGAATGCACAGGAATCTGCACCACTGACCATTTTTAAATCAAGCAGGGATGTTTTCCTAAAAGATCTGCTCTAGGGATTATTTTGAGAAAGTTATATGGCCTGTGTAATACAGGAGGTCAGACTAGATGGTTCCTTCTGGCCTTGGAATTTATGAATCCATGATTTGTTTTGGTGTTGTACTCCTTATCTGTTTATGTTGAGGAATGCACTGGATTTCTTTTCTTTTTTTGCAGTTTATCAATGAATTTAGCACATTGGTGCTAAAACTGAATTTACTCTTAGAAATATTTGTATTGGGCTTTGCATGTTTAGATTAGCAAGGACAATTATCTATTAAATACAGCAATAAGTCTGGATCTTAAAGAGCTACAGAGTAAAAATCAGAGTGATTAAATATCTGTTGAAGTGCTCCTCAGTCAGCAATCACAGAGAAGTGTCAAGTGATATTATTTGATGGATCAGCTGCTGATTTTTTTAGTTCTGGCTTCTCAGATCCAGTAGCTTTGTCTTTTTTTATTATTATGGAAACCAATTAATGTATCTGGAGAATAACTATACTATATTCACTATTAGCCATTTGATAAGGTTGGAAAAACTTGGAAGAATTTGGTACTGTGACAAGGGAGTACTGAGTTAACAAACTCAGCGCTGTCACTGTATTTTCAGAAAACTTCATCTGTGTTTGATTTTAATGGTGGCCCCATAGTCTGGTTCAGCTTGACTTAATATAACATCAGTGGAGCGACGTTAACTTGCATCACTTGAGAACCTGGACCTTAGTCTGATTTTGTGTCAGTTCCCCATCTGTAAAATGGAAACAATAATAATACTTCCCTTATTCTCATGATGCCTGTGGGTAAATGTCCACGAACATGTATGAGGGGCTCCCAGACCCAAGGTGGTGCATGGCATTGAAAAAAATTATAAAACCAGCCAGTACTGAAAAAATATGGTGAGAAAATCAGTATCCGTGTGCCAGAACCAACATGTGTTGGCAGGATGGTTACTAAATAGAAAGAAGCAAATTTCTGCACATTTCTATCTTCATTCAGCATTTAACTCCACAGCTGTAAGTACTCTGGGCTGAAATTACAATGAAATCCCAGAGGTTGCTATAGGAATACTGTGGCCTCCAGAAAGATGACCGTTTTAAACAATTTGTCCCTAATTGAAAAAGGTCAGATGAGGCCGACTTTACAAAGTTTACATAACAAAGAGCAATGCTGTTAAATAAAATGATTAATTTCTGTCATTACACATCAAACAAAGCAGTTACAAACCATGATTGTCTGTGTTCACATGGCACTGAGACTTTTTTCACTTCTTGCGTTTCCAGTAACTAAGTCTTTTGACAAAGACTCAACTCTTTGGCATTATTTAGCTGAGGAATTGTGAATGGGAACTGAGTAGGCTGCCATATAAGTGTGAGATATGTTGCACTAGTGTTGTGGTAGATAAAAGACAACAGCTCTTTAGAATGGTCTGAGCCTTTCTAAGGATCACAGTGTGAAGAAAAATGTGTAGGCAGTACAATAGGACAATTGTTCTTTTTTCCAGATACAAGGAGGCATTGCGGGGAGGGGAGTCACAACATAAAAATGATAGATTGTTCCTTAACAATTTTTTTTGTCCGTTTCCCCATTTGGTTGCATATACACATCAGGAAGAACATGGAAAACCTTTGATCTCTTCAGTGCTTGCTGTGTTAGGGTAGATGTTGGATATGTTAATATCCACAGCCACACTAGCTTAAAAAGCATGTCCGTTTAAGGGACTGAAGCGATTTCATAGCTTTACTTGTCAGACCACCAGTATCTGTGGATTTGGTGTTATCTCGCCTTTATTATTAGGATTATGGAAGTTTCTAGAAACTACAGCCAAAAGCAGGGCTCTGTGTGGTTTTGTGGGACTTGAAACCAGCTCTGCAAGAGCCTCAGGCAAGTAGTGCTTCCACGCCACCGGCAGGCAGCCCGTGTGGAGGTAATGTCAATGCACCATACTGCCTAGGAGATCAGGCACGGCAGGAGGTGCCCACTCATGATAGAGATAACTGGCAGCTTCTCCTGTGACCTGTGATTGCCCCAGACCTACTATTGAAGCCTGGAGGGTGCACTAGGCAGCTGTCTGTTCAACAAGGCAGATCCCTGACCTGTTGCTGAGACAGACCCTGCCTTGTTCCTGGTTGCTGCCTCCTCATCCTGTACTCTGGTTCCTAGCTATTGACACCAGCTTGACCCTTGGATCCAGTTCCTGGCCATTGACCCTGGCTTACCCCTCGGCTACAGTTCCTAGCTGTTGACCTTGGTGTGACCTTTGGCTCCAGACCCCAACTACCCACTCTGGCTTGTCCCTTGAGGCCTGACTCCCGACATTTCCAACCACTCGACCTGAGTGCTCAGGCTCCATAGTGCTAGGGGCTGTACTGACACATAAGACACAATCCGTTCCCCCCAAAGTGCCCAGATGAGGCAGACAAAGAGAAGGAGATGAATTATTTCCTCCAGTTTACTGTTGGGTAAACAAGCCACTGAGAGACTAAGTGACTTGCCCAGGGTCTCACCAGAAGCCTGTGGCAATTCTGGGACCTGATGATCATAATGGTCCCTTCTGACCTTAAAGTCTATGAGTCTATGAATCCACATCTCATGAGTCTGTCCAGTACCTTCCTTTTAAAGCATTGCCTTAAGGTCTGTGGGGAGTTGTCATAAACACATAGTTAAGGGTTATGGTCTCTCTTACCTGTAAAGGGTTAACAAACAGGGACCCCAAACACCTGACCAGAGGACCAATCAGGAGACAAGATAGTTTAAAATCTCGTGGAAGGGAAGCCTTTGTTTCTGGGTTTTGGGTTTGGCTTTGTTCTCTCTGAGTTCTGGACGGGACTAGAGGTGTAACCAGGTTTCTGCCAATCTGCCTGCTACAGTCTCTTATCTGTTCAGAATTGTAAGTAAAAAAGGCGGTCATAGTCTTTTAATTTGTTTTCTTTTTCATTTGCATATGTGTACTTGCTGGAAATAGCTTTAAAAAAATTGTGTTTCTGCTGGAGAAAGTTTCTTTCTATTGTTTATAAGTTGAAAGACCCTGCAACTTTTTACCATCTAAAGTGCAGAGATAAACCTGTTACTTTTTTCTTTCTTTTTTTATTAAAAGCTTTGCTTTAAGACCTGTTTGAGTGTTTTCTCCTAGTTAAGGCTCAAAGAAGCTTGAGTCTGTATTGCCTGAGGGAGGGAATGGTAAAGTTCCTCTTTGTGTTAGATTCACGGAGTTGAATCAGGTGATCTCCTAGTGTTCCCAGGGTGGGAAGGAGCTGGGGAGGAAGGAGGGAGGGGGAAGGAAATGGTTTATTTCCCTTTGTTGTGAGACTCAGGGAATTTGGGTCTTGGGACCCCCCAGAGAAGGTTTTTAGGGGAGACTAGAGTTGATCAGGCACTCTACTCTAAGTCCTGATTGGTGGCAGCCTATCAGATCTAAGCTGGTAATTAAGCTTAGGGGAATTCATGCTAATACCCATATTTTGGACGCTAAGGTCCAGAATTGGGAATTATATTATGACAGGAGTCCATTTGTTGTCCATGTATTCTGGATGCGTAAATGTCCAAATTCTCCTTTGCCCAATCCCAGGACACAGTTCACCCACTTGTTGGATCTTCTCACTCTCACTCACCCTCTGATATTTGAACTAGAGTATTTATTAGCCTCCTTTTAAATTCCCCATAGTGTAGTCCTTTCCCTTTTCCTTTCTTCAACCTCCTCTTTTGTTCTCTCCTTCCTCCCTGTAAGCACCATTCCCGCGCTCTTCCTGGGAATGAGACAATGAGTCCTGTCAGCTCTTCACCATGGATGGCAAAAGAAAAGAAAAAGTGAAAATAAGGAACAGAGACAGAAATTGCTTAAACGCAAGCCAAACACTTCACAGAAAAGCCAACGTTATGGCATCTGCAATAAAATCACACGCACACACTCTGCCAAATTAGTGTCTCTTGAAATGCTGGAAATCTGGAAGTGTTCAGTGTGTTTAAACATCAGCATTCTAGCCTAAACATCAGTGAAGGATTTGGGATTTGACATTTGGCTGTTGGGTAGAGGTTTCACTCATCTCCGATCCAGGAAATGTTACAATCCCTTCCCAGGGCTTTAGGAAGTGCATCTTTTCACTACTCGGTGAGGGCATCTCATGGTGATTCGCTCTGTGGTCAGGAGATGGGATAACTCGTGCTGCAGAACTTGTGACACAGCTGCTGTGCCATATTATGGTACCTGTTTTACAAGGGGACAAACGGAGGTGTGGGTTGATTGAGTGACTTGCACAGTAAAGCAGACGCAGAACCTGAAACATAACACATAAATTCTGCTTGCCAGTCCCTCGCTTTGGCCACTGTATCCACTAGGGCCTTGATCCTGTAAGTTTTTGTACCATGCTAGGCGGCTGTACTCCAACACACACATTAGCAGAGGCTGTGTCGGGGCACAAGAGAAGGTAAGTACCAGAGGCTGGACAGTGTTGAGTGTGTGTCCCGAGGAGCAAGATTTTGTGCCTTTTAATTCTTTCTTGCAATACTTTTGAATATCTGAGGCTGTGGAGCTCCTGCTGCCAGCTGTTCTACCAGTACACCACCACAACAACAAAAATGACAGACTGTTTCCAAGGAACTGGTTATAGGGTTTGTAATAGTTCCAGAAACTTGGTCAAAGGACTACAAAGTTTGTAAGCTTGCAAAGTGTGGAAGAAGTTAAAATCACCACTGAATTTTGCTTTTGCAACAAAATATTTACACCATCAAATCCCAAGCATTTCCTAAACCTCGTTCTATACATCTCAGATGTTTTAATTGTATTTATTTTTGTGTCACAAGCTAATCTATTTAGTTAGGCGACCAGATTTCTTATCGTTAACAATTTCAGAAGCATTTTTTCCATCTGTTTTGTGCTAAATCACAAGATCTATAATGTTGCAATCCATTTTTCTCCATAAAAGCATTTAACAATCACAGTTAGATTGGCTCCTCTGACAGATTAGATAGGTTTTCAGTCTTGGCCGTTGATGAAATACAAAGGAGATGGGAGACAAGTAGTAAAAAGTCCGCATAGTGAAAGGTTTGACTTCTTATCTTCAGAGATTAGCACCCTGCCTTAGCAAACAGCTACCAGAAAGTTTAATGAGCCTCGTGGGGACTGGCCATTATCAAAAATAGTTGCTCTTCAGGGACTTGAAGGGCGAAGAGCAGCCACTTTGTTTTAATGAGTAAAAATATGTGGTGCTGCCTACTTCAGCTGCCCAGGGCCGTTCAGCAAAGGAGACCAGGGTTTTTCCAGCAGTGCACATCTGGTCTCCTATATATTTTATTTTAAACATTTTGCAAAATGCACATATAATTACTGGAATTGTGACAGCATTAAATCTGACCGTTTAACTACTTGTTTTGTCTGCCTCTCAGTCTAGCCGGCTGGGAAAAGGACAACAGCAAACAGCCTTCAGATCTTGGCATGGAACATAAAAGGACAAACTAACATTATTCCAATTTAACAAAGGCATTTCTGATATTCCTGAGGTGGTCTGTCCATCTTGACTCCCTCCCATGCTGTGTCTTTGTGACGGTGTACAGGAACGAGTAGTCCCTTATATCTATCCACCCCTCCATTGTATTAATGCTTGAATAGTCCCGCAGGCATGGCAGGATTTTTCAAGCATGGGAACATATAGGTGAAATTGACCATGTTTTTGTTGAAGTACAGCCAGCTTTTGAGTGTATGCTTACCGTGACATGGGCACCTCACAAGCTGTCATGCACAAGATGTGCACGGGGCAGGGAGGGTGTGTACAAACTCACATGCATATGAAGACTGAATTAAGGCCAAGATGAAAACCAAATCCTATTGTCCTTTGTCCATTGTGAATTACAATGTCTAGCTTTGATTTGGAGATTGTGAAATGGGGACTAAGAACTGATCAATTTGAGCTGGTTTCCAATTTTTTAGGAGCTTTAATGAAAATATGTGGTTTTTGAAAAAAACTCTCGTGAACTAGTCAGAGAAAGCTGGCACAATGTCAGATTGGTTGGTAGGTGAAAGACATTGTAGAGGTCCTGAACAAGGGAAGGGGAAAAAGTTCTGAGCTACCTCTCTGCTCCCAAAATCTCAGGAGTGGGTGGAGGATTAGTTCAGTTCCTGGTGTAACTTAGAGCAGCCTAAAGGCTGCTTTAAATTAGGTCAGCCAGAAAGGCCTCCTAAGAGCCCAGCTACTGGTTGCTGGAGCACATGATATTCCCCCCGCTGACGCATCTAGGGTGGTGGTGGCCAGGAGGGATTGGCATAAAGCCAGATCTGCTGCCTTTACACCACCTGTCAATTCCTCTGATATCAGGGGACTATGCAGCTGCTGTTTCACGACAGTGAGTGATGCCAGGTGGCTAAAACTGGCATGGAGAATCTGGCCCTGTGTTTGAAAGCACAGGGCTGTAATTGTGCACGTGTTTTACATGCAGAACTCTTGTGGCCAAGATTTTAAAAATAAAGGCCAATGTGTTGTCCAAAGTGGACTAGCCTAGCACCCCATGGAGCTGCCATCACGTTTATGTTCTCACATTCAAAGCCATCTGTTCAATAGGCTTTTTGATGAAGGCAGAGGATATGCTTCCTTCCTATAACAATGAAGAAGTGGAAAGGAATTTCTGTAAGTGAATGGCTGGCTAAATTCCTGTTGGAGGGATTAGTTTAATGCTACAGGGATTGTACTGCATTTATTGTATTGTTAATGATGTCTTAGGGCACCTAAGGCCTTGGGTGGCATTTTTTTTTACTCTAAATAC
Organism: Gopherus evgoodei; assembly: GCF_007399415.2. Taxonomy (NCBI): domain Eukaryota; kingdom Metazoa; phylum Chordata; order Testudines; family Testudinidae; genus Gopherus; species Gopherus evgoodei. Next base: position 123,689,948 of record NC_044328.1, on the reverse strand, counting down.
ATTTTAAATTTAAATAGACAGTGTATGCTAGGCACCTTACTAACAGGAACCCTGTTAAAAGCTGTCCTCACCCTACTCTCAGCAAAACATTTCTGAGAGGATGAAACATCAAAATGTTCTCAAAGCCAGGATAGAATCATTCAATTTTGTTTAGCTTTTTATTATAGGGGGCTGAAAACTGGGAAAATGGTCTCATGAAAAAATTTGAAATTTCCAAGTAGTTTCCATTTCATAAGATTCAAAATTGGTCAGGTTTTTTTGGGGAAAATGGGTGGAGTTGCTAAATTTTCCATATTTCTAATTGAATTTTTTGCCAAAACTGTTTTTGTAATTTCTCACTTAACAGTTTTCAGTCAGAAAAGGCAGGTTTTGGCAAACCAAATAAATAAATAAATAAATAGAGAAAAAAATGAGTTAAAAATAGTGTGGAAAGCTTCACAAAATCCAGAAAATGCTGATCCTTTCACAAGAAATTTCATTATTGAAAAAAAAGGCCATTTATTGAAAAAAATTCTATTGCTATTGAAAAGCAATTTCCCCTCACGCACGTCAAAGATTTGACCAGCTCTCCTTTTAATATTACTTTTTCCTTTGGTTACTTTAGCAGGTGCACCACTGTAATTTTCAGACCATGTCCACACTTACAAGTTTACAGCAGCATACTGTGCTGATATGGCTGTATTACTGTAAAAGCATTCGTGTACCTGCGTTATGCTGATAGGAGAGAGCTCTCCCGTCAACATCCTAAAACCAACTCAGTGAGTGGCAGTAGCTATGTCAACAGGAGAGCATCTCCCACTGACATAGCACAGTGCACACATGTGCTTACGCTGGCAAAACTTATCTCTCTCGGAATGTGTTTTTTTTCCCACACCCTGAGCGACAAAAATTTTGCTGATATAAGTGCTGGTTGATTTTATAGAAGTTGATTTTTAGAAATCGATTTTATACAGTCAATTGCATATGTCCTCACTAAGCACATTACATCGGCGGAGTGTGTCCTCACTACCATCGGTAGCATCGACTTACAGAGAGGTGCACTGTGGGTAGCTATCCCACAGTTCCTGCAGTCTCTGCCGCCCATTGGAATTCTGGGTTAAGCTCCCAATGCCTGATGGGGCAAAAACATTGTCATGGGTGGTTTTGGGTACATGTCATCAGTCACCCTTCTCTCCGTGAAAGCAATGGCATACAATAGTTTTGAACCTTTTTTTCCTGGGTTACCCATGCAGACGCCATACCACGGCAAGCATGGAGCCTGCTCAGCTCACCATCACCACTGCTGTTGTGAGCATTGTAAACGCCTTGTGCATTATCCTGGAGTATATGCAGAACCGGGCTAAGAGACACCAGCACTAGGAGGATTTTGATGAGGACGTGGACACAGACATTCCAGAAAGCACGGGCTGTTGCAATTGGGACAGCATGGTGGCAGTGGGGCTGGTGATACAGTGGAATGCCGATTCTGGGCCAGGCAAACAAGCACAGACTTGTGGGACTGCATAGTGTCGCAGCTATGGGATGATTCCCAGTGGCTGCGAAATTTTCGCATGCAAGAGCCCACTTTCACTTTCCTCTGTGAGTTGCTTTCCTCCCCTACCCTAAGGCACAGGAATACCAAAATGAAAGCTGTCCTGAAAGCTGAGAAGCAAGTGGCGATAACCCTGTGGAAGCTTGTAACACTCGACTGCTACCAGTCAGTCAGAATCAATTTGGAGTGGGCAAGTGGGAGGGATAGCTCAGTGGTTTGAGCATTGGCCTGCTAAGACAGAGCTATGAGTTCAATCCTTGAGGGGGCCATTTAGGTAACTGGGGGAAAAATCTGTCTGGGGATTGGTCCTGCTTTGAACAGAGGGTTGGACTAGATGACCTCCTGAGGTCCCTTCCAACCCTAATATTCTATGATTCTAAGTCTACTGTGGGTGCTGCTGTGATCCAAGTAGCCAATGAAATCATTGACTTTCTGTTATCAAGGGTAGTGACTCTGGGAAATGTGCAGGTCATACTGGATGGCTTTGCTGCAATGGGGTTCCCTAACTGTGGTGGGGCAATAGATGGAACACATATCCCCATCTTGGCACCGACCACCTTGCCAACCAGTACGTGAACCACAAGGGTACTTCTCTATGGTGCTGCAAGCACTGGTGGATCACAAAGGACATTTCACTGACATCAGTGTGGGATGGCTGGGAAAGTTGCATGACACTCGCATATTTCGGAACTTTGGGCTATTCGAGCAGCTGCAAGAAGGGACTTACTTCCCATACCAGAAAATTACCATTGGGGATGTTGATATGCCAATACAGTAGTTATCCTTGAGGACTCAGCCTACCCCTTGCTCCCATGGCTCATGAAGCCTTACACAGGCAGCCTGGATAGTAATAAGGAGCAGTTCAACTATAGGCTGAGCAAGTGCAGCGTGGTGGTAGAATGTGCCTTTGGATGTTTAAAAGCTCGCTGGTGCTGTTTGCTGAGCAGGTCGGACCTCAGTGCAACCAACATTCCCATTGTTATTGCTGCTTGCTGTGTGCTTCCATAATATCTATGACAGTAAGGGGGAGATGTTTATGGTGAGGTAAGAGGCTGAGGCAAATCGCCTGGTGTCTGATTTTGAGCAGACAGACACCAGGGCGATTAGAAGAGCACAGCAAGGTGTGCTGCGCATCAGAGAGGCTTTGAAAACCAGTTTCATGACTGGCCAGGCTTCGGTATGACAGTTGTGTGTGTTTCTCCTTGATGCAAACCTGCCCCCTTTGTTGATTTTAATTCCCTATAAACCAGCCACCCTCCACCCTTCGAAATAAAGTAACTATTGTTTTGAAAACATGCATTCTTTCTTTATTAATTAAAAAAGAAAAAATGAGATAGCAGACAAGGTAGCCCAGGTGGAGTGGGGAGGAGGAAAGGACAAGGCCACATTGTTTATTGCAATACTAAAAATCAAACTGTTTGAATGACAGCCTTCTGTCGCTTGGGCCATCCTCTGGAGTGGAGTGGCTGGGTGCCCGGAGCCTCCTCCCCCGGCATTCTTGGGCATCTGGGTGAGGCGGATATGGAACTTGGGGAGGAGGGCATGTGTTATACAGCAGATACAGCAGGGGGTCTGTGCTCTTGTTGGCTTTTCTGCAGCTCCAGCAGATGCTTCATCATGTTCGTTTGCTTCCCCAACAGATCTTCAACATGTCTGTTTGCTCCCCTAGCCTCGCTCACCTTAATTTTTCTTCCTGGCCTCCACCACTGCGCTCCAGCATGCTTTGCCCTATCAGTGTGGGAGGACTGCATGAGCCTGGAAAACATGTCATCATGAGTGTGGTTTTTTCGCCTTCTATCTGTGATAACCTCAGGGACGGCAATGATAGGGGGCATAGAAACATTTGCACCTGGAGGAGATAAAAAAGGAGAGTAAAATTTAAGATGATCATTTCTGAGAACAAAGGGAGACTCTCACAGTGAATCAAGCAATTCACAGCAGACAGCACATGTGCTTTAAGTACAAGGTCGCATTTTGCCTTTTATATTGAGTGCCTGCTGGTATGGTGACACATCACACACGGCTGGGCAACAGAATTCGGTTTCCAGGCAGCCATGGTAAGCCTTTTGGTACGCGGAGTTGGCTTCTTATTCCTTCATAACATGTGGGAATATTTTCAAACTGCAGCACCCTCCTTTTCCAGAGCAAGCAATGGGTTGGGTTTCACATTAAAAGGAGGGGCAGTTTTCGGGTGGATGTGCAGCATACACCTACCCACACAACACTGCGTGGCTATTCTCTGGGATGATCCCTTTTAGCCAAGCGCAAAATACAGCCTGAATGTTGCTTGAATGCGACCAAAACCCAGGACCATTAACTGCCATGCTTTATGCTGCAATGATTCCAGAATACTTGCTACTGGCTTGGTGTGGTAAAGTGTCCTACCGTGGAGGACGAAATAAGGCAGCCCTCCCCAGAAACCTTCTGCAAAGGCTTTCAGAGTACCTCCAGGAGAGCTTCATGGAGATGTCCCTGGAGGATTCCTACTCCATCCCAGACATGTGAACAGAACTTTCCAGTAGCTGTACGGGCCGCGAATGCATCCTAGTTCTTCAGGGAAGATTAAACATTAAACACTATTGCTTTTAAACCTTGTACTGTAGTTACAAACGTGCACTCACCAGAAGTGCCTTTTCTGGCTTCAGGGTCAGGGAGCCTTGGGAGCAGTCACAATGGAGCATTCTGGGATAGCTTCCGGAGGCCAATGCCACTGATTTGCGTCCACACTACCCTAAATTCAGCCCAGCAAGGTCGATTTTAGCAGTACTCCCCATTGGGGAGGAGTACAGAAGTCGATTTTGAGAGCCCTTTAGGTCAATGGAACGGGGTTGGTTGTGCGATGCAGTCATTTTTAAATCGACCTAACGCGGCTAAATTCAACCTAACCCCGTAGCGTAGACCAGGCCTCATTTAGCAATCTATCTGAGACAGTCATGCTATTCCAATAACATCCAGTAGAGAGCAGCAGTACATGCACTGGAAGTCCATTTCAGTACAGTATCTTCCTAATAATGATGCTAATGAGAGTGAAATGACAAAGTAGGTCTATTATCCAGTTTGTGAGAAAGTAGTTTAATATCATACCAAGTCATCTTAACTTGAAATGAATGAACATACATTGACATAGACGACGTTAACATAGAACCAACAATTATTACAGGCTCTCCCTCATATCAATGCCACCAATGTGTGGAAATACTTTAGGAATATGAGATATGAGGAGAGATTTGTCTTTTCCCCTTGTTCCCAGATTAAATACAAAAGGTTTCATATTTTCTAAACATAGTAATTTTATTGCATTCAAATAAGCAATTTATTTTAGAAATAACTCCTTTGCCTCAGGGACCTCTTATCTAGGCAACTATTTTAATTAACTGTTGAACAGAAATTCTATGGGATGTAAACAACAACTTTCAAAATATTATGATACAGTACTAATGGTTTTTTTAAAAAAATTAATATGCAAATTAGATACAATTAACTTAGGTTTAAACAGAGACTGGAAATGGTTGGGTCATTACACTAGTTGAATCTATTTCCCCATGTTAAGTTCTCCTCACACCTTCTATAGGTCATCTCGATTATCACTTCAAAGGTTTTAGGTTTTTTTTTCTCCTGCTGATGATAGCTCATCTCAATTGACTGGACTCTTACAGTTGGTATGGCTACGTCCACCTTTTCATGTTCTCTGTATTTATAAATATCTTCTGTCTGTGTGTTCCATTCTATGCATCCGAAGAAGTGGGCTGTAGCCCACGAAAGCTTACGCTGAAATAAATTTGTTAGTCTCTAAGGTGCCACAAGTACTCCTCTTCTTTTTATGAAATTGTAGGGAATCTGAAGGATTATTTTAATCTCCATGTGATACTCTGGGATTTGTTTATAGTCTGGGGAAATCACTTAAGATTTCAGTGCTGTCTTTTCATGCAAATATATTATTAATGTGCATTTCTTCTGGCATTGGTTCTACATGTGTTTTGAGGCAGGAAGGTATTTTTTCTTGGTCACATTTGAAAGGTAGAAAAGCTGTTTTGCCAGTAAGGCAGATTATCTGGGGAAGTACTTTAGGCCAAAAGAAATCATTTGCCGGAATGTCGAGTCAGCATGCAAGAACTGTTGGAAGCTTGACTGAATCTGGATTTCATCTTAAAAGGTAGCAGGTTGAATTCTAATGGTTTTTATGGTACTGAAGGAGTGGTCAGTGAATCTCCAGATGATTCCTAAAGTATCTGGAGCGAAAGGGTATTCAGTGTGAAATGATTTGATTTGAGAAAGAGAGAATGGAAAACAAACTATTCAAAAAAAAATTAGCTAAACCCAAATGTAAGATCTGCTTCCACAGTCAATAGGAAGGTTAGAACTTCCACTAAATTCTATGGACATTGTACCCATGTACAGCAGCATTTCCTAGACTTCTGAAAGCTGAGTCCCACCACACCTTTTCAGGAAAATGAAACCAATCACACCCTTCTTCAGTCCTGTCATGTGGTGTCAAAGGCCTGGCCATCAGAGTTAATACAGACTGCATGCTCCAGTTTTAGTGTTTAGCCTTCCTCTTTGTTCCTACCTACTTTGATGTGCAATGTTGACCCTTAAACTATCATTGTTGGCATCTGAGTTAGCACTCGTTGAAATTAATGGGGCAGGTCACACCTCAGAACTATTGTTTCAGTCTCTCTGCAAATTCAGGCAGACATTGCTGCATTAGCTACACTTGGGTCTCATTCTAATTTCCTTGCAACCATGAGAACTGGAGACTAACCTTAAAACAAAAATGAAAACAGACTCTGGAGAACAATTGTGAGGTCTGTCTTCAACCTCTCCCTCCAACACCCCAATTAGTCCTTCTTACCTTCCATCCCATGAGGCGTGCTCCAATCCACTGCCACCCAGCACCTGTCCCCTCCCATGCTGTTCCTATCCAACCCCTCCTTCTCTGCTCCTCCCAACTCTGACACCTGCCCTCTTTCCCTGCTATATCTATCCAACCCCCTATCTCTTGTCGCCTCCTCCTACCCACCCTGACACCTGCCTCCCTCTCTTCTGCTCTCCCCCCCACCCCTTGGCTCCTGCGGTTCCCTTTCCTGTTCCATCCTTCTTCTTGCTGCCTGGTCCTAGGATCGGGAGCATTGACAGCACAAGGAGACACTCCTGACGCCTGCTACCATAGCAGGTGTGTATGTGTGAGGGAATTTCAGGCAAAGTCCTGCTCAGCCCCTGCATCCCTGGGCTCTCTCTGACATAGGCTCAGTTGTTCTGTGGGCAACGCAGGAGCTGTGAGGGGATGGAGCATGCTCAGTGGGAATGTGCTGTATGGAGAACTTATTTGCCCAATGCTAACAGGGCTCTAATGAGCACGTGAGTTTTTCCAAGGCTTGTAATTTGGCCAGATTTAGCTAGATTTTCACAGAGATGGCAAAAGGCACATCTTTGCCACAAAGGCCACCTCTCTGCCAAATTCCAATTTGTACATTTTTTTCTAACGTGGGCAAACAATGTATTCTTACCAATGTCATTCTTAGAATGAATGAACTGTTTAGCTGAAAGGTTCGAGACAATTTAGCCTGCAGCAGACACCTGGCGTGGGACGTTGCAGAGCAACAGATAAAGATTGTCAAAGTTATAAGTGACTGAAGTGTTGAGCACCAGTTCTGCTGAGTGTGCTGGTCAAACTAATTCAGTTCTTTCAACAAAAAGATATCCCTGGCTTGAAAGCCTATAAAGGTGCATTGTATAATGGAAACTAACTTAAACAGCAGCAGCTCTGTATTAAAGCAGCTTGCGCCAAAAGTGTTTACGTCCTCTCCATGACAGCAGTGATACAGATTGTCTGTTAACTCCCTTCCCCAGAATGTGCCGACACTGCCCTTGTGCTTCCTTTGTTTGAATGCCATTTGAACTAGCAGGTGAAGACTAGTAACTCTGACTCCAGAAGGGCAAGGCTGAATTCAGTTGAATAACCTGGAATTGTCACCATGTTTAACTCTGTGGGAACAGAAGTTGAGGGGTTCTGATTTTGGACCCTTATTATATAAGTGCTGTCGGCGGACACCACCTACGATTTGGTTGACTTAATGTACCCTTTCTACTGCTTGCACATCATGCACATTTGAAAGCTTATAGGCTACTTTAAAGTGACGTGGAGGTGTCCAATGGTGACGTTACCATAGAACCAGGCTAAACATGGCACCATCTGCACATTAAAATGACCACTTGGAATTTGCATTTGTTTCTGATAGTTTTAATGACTCTGAATTATTTCAGACATAACACTTGGATATCTTTGTGACCTCAGATGATCGCACAACAATCTAAAGGGTAAACAAAATCTAGTAATAAATTAGTACAGGTGTAACTGACATGTAAAAGCACTGTAACATTTCTAGTCAACATCATTATCATCATCTTGTTCATCATTATGATCTCTGTCGAGAGTGCGTGGGTTACGCCAGTCATCTTTGCCTTGGCATAAACACAGTTCTGTGTAAGGAAGATTGTTCTGACTACAGACAGTTGATTTTCTCAAGTACTTTTTCATGGTGAGTTGGTTCTAGGTGTGTCCTAGGTTTTTCAAATGTTGCACATTCCATAATGGACTCTGATTGCCTGGGGAGAGTAAGTGACTTCTCTTTCCCATGCTTCAATGATATTTCTTCTGATTCTGGACTGTCTGCAGACTGTTCTTGAAATACCACACTACCCATTGAATGGAAAGTATTCTTTCCATCAGTGGTCTCTACATTGATGTCTCTATTACAGGAATGGGCAAACTTTTTGGCCTGAGGGCCATATCTGGGAATAGAAATTGTACAGCGGGCCATGAATGTTCACAAAATTGGGGCTGCAGTGCAGGAGGGGGTGAAGGTTCTGGTTTGGGATGTGGGCTCCAGGCTGGGGCCAGAAATGAGGAGTTCAGGGTGCGGGAGGGGGCTCTGGGCTGGGATGGGGTAGTGGAACATAGGGGGTGAGGGCTCCAGCTGGGTTTGTGAGCTCTGGGGTGGGGCTGGGGATGAGGAGATTGGGGTGTAGGAGGGTGCTCTGGGCTGGGACTGAAGGGTTCGGAGGGCAGGAGGGGAATCAAGGCTGGGGTAGGGGGTTGGGGCATGGAGGGTGTGTGAGGGCTCTGGCTGGTGGTGCAGGCTCTGGGGTGGGGCTGGGGATGAGGGGTTTGGGGTGGAGAAGAGTTCTCCAGGCTGGGACTGAGGTGTTTGGAGGGTGGGAGGGGAATCAGGCCTGGGGTAGGGTGTTGGGGCACAGGAAGGGCTCAAAGATGCAGGCCTTACCTCAGGCAGCTCCTGGAAGCAGCGGTATGTCCCTTCTCTGGATTCTTGTGGAGGCGCGGCCAGGCGGCTCCGTGCACTGCCCCATCCACAGGCACCACCCCTGCAGCTCCCATTGGCTATGGTTCCCAGTCAATGGGAGCTACGGGGGTGGTGCTCAGGGCGGGGGCAACATGTAGAGCAGTGCCCCCTGGCTTCCCCTTTGTGTAGAAGCTGGAGGGTGAGCCATACCGCTGCTTCGGGAGTTGTGTAAAGTGGCCCCGACCCTGCTTCCTGGCTGGAGCACCGTAGCAAGGCAAGCCCCAGACCCTGCTCCCCAGTGGCAGGGAAATCATTTTGGTTCTTCTATATGGGAAGGCTGAATTCTTGTAGCTTATTGAGGAGCCTGTGTTCCAGGCCAGGACAGAGGAGAAGTAGGAAGCCTGTAGTGAGCTACTTTGCCACTGCAAGGTGGGGAGAGTGAGCTGGGGGTGGAAACAGTGGGAAACCCAACACATGTTGCATCTTTCCTGGATTTATTGGGACTATTTTCTGAGTAAAGACAGCAGAATGGGGTCCTTAACGGGTACACCAGCACCGAAAATGGTTCATGGTCACTCTGCTGTTATGCCTTCTCCCACGCTACTTGGAGACGCTAATATTTATCTGCTCAGATGCCCAGACCCTTGTAGATAGTGGCTCATTCATTATCCTTCCACCTTATCTATATTCTCCATGAGATGTAGATAAATTTCAGTTGGGAAGCTATAATGGACTCCTCTGAGCTTTACAGCTCCTTTAAAATGATCCCTTTCAACCAAAAGGTGATGCCATAAATATACATTTTTGCTACCGAGGAAACAAATGCCATTAGAAAGGTTCAAGCCATTTAAAGTCAGGTGGAAGTGCATATTAATTAATATAGAGAGAGGATTTTTTTTGTTCCAGACTATTTTGCTTCCAAATGTGATTTTAAAGCTTTGCAGGCTCTAAAGATTTTACTAGGATTTTTTTTTCTGATTGCTTTTGCTTTGCCAGTGGTCCACTCTGTTCTAATCAGCTCTGCTTTCCATAAGAGAAAAGTGCTTTTATCCGGATGCATGTCTGGGTAACCAAAAAAAAAAAAAAATCCCACTTCAGTTTTGAAGATTTTCATTTGTACCCTTGCAACTAGGGGAAAAGCTTTTCTATTAAAACACAATGAGAGAGGAGATTTGATCTATAACATTCCCCACATAGTCCCATCCTCATCATTTCTGGCAGTATCCTCCTAGGATGGCATTTATCTTATCATCTTGGCTGACACTAGGTACAATGCATGTTAAACTTTCAAGACATATTTGAGCCCAATCTCATTGCTGAAAAATATCTCTGTATTTTAGCAAGAAAGATCTCATTTATTATTTTTACTCTGGGAGCCTTTGGTACTGATCAAAGAGCAGACCCCATTAAACACAGAGTTAAAAGAAAAAGTGGGGTTTAATCTAAAAAGTAGAAGGATAATTCTTTCCCCTGATCCATGACTGGGACGTCTAAGCTCTAAGGTGATACAAATAATAAACAACAATAATACCCAACCCATTAGGGTACAGATGAAGGCAGGATCTGGGCTCAGAAGGAGATTCTCTTCTTTCACCTGAAGATTGCTACAAATTTGAGATGAGCCCAAGATTGAAAGTGAATTTCCTTCAATGTTTGAACCATGTTGTGGTTGAACTGTTGTCTTGGTTCCATCTCCAGTAGCAATATGACAGACAAGGAGTATCCTGTGCACTGTAAAGCACTGATTGTTAATGTCTCAGACTGGATGAACCAGGGGGCTAAGGCCTCCTGGGAGAAAGGATTGACTCCCAGTGTCTTGCCTGCACTGATAGACGCAGAGCAAGCAAGAATTGAAACGGGGGGAAGTGCAAAGGGACAGTTCCTACTCTTCTCCCTGACATGGGAAAGCAACACCCACTAACAGGTTGGCCGGTGTGGTAAGAGCACCTCATTCTCTTTAAATCTACTCAAACCACCGTGCGTGTGTGTGGTGAGACACCAAGTAAACTCTTGATTGCGGAGGAGCTGCCTGGATGGAGAAATGCTGGATATGCTTGTATGTTGCCATGGGCTGAGGATGATCCCCATTTCTGCTGATGAAAGCAAATGAGGCCACTGGAGTCAGAAGAGTTTGCCATGCTCATGAAGTGCGCCAGGAATATAGGCATGCTTTCATTACTTGGCTGCAACGTTTCTTAGGATGTATAACAGTAGCCACTGGAGTCAGCAAAGACTGAGCCCTGTCTGTAAACTTTTATAACCCTGATCCATGGCAGCAGGGCTGGTTTTATGAAGGGCGGGGCCCGATTTGAATACCCAGTGGTGGTCCAGGGCTTAGGCGGCACTTCAGCGGTGGGGGGGAGTCTTCCATAGCACTGAAGGACCCCCCAGCTGCCAAAATGCTGCCGAAGATCCAGAGCAGACCCCCCCGACCCCCTGCCACAAGATGAGTTAAAAAATAAAATTAAAATTAAAAGGACACCTAAGGCGCGGGGCCCGATTCCAGGGAATCGGCTTAAAGCCAGCCCTGCATGGCAGGTTCTCCTAGCAATATGTTTGTGACACTTTGGAGTTCATCCCAGACCTGTAAGAGGATGGTCACCATCTGCCCTGCAACAATGGGTGCTTTCCATGCTATGCTGCTGTGACTCTCAGCCCTGACGCCAACGGCCAGCAGACAAGCATGCAGGTCCCACCCTGGCTTCCACCCCCCCGGTACTTTTTGCAGAATTATCCCCCCTCAGTCTCGAATTTCCCCCAAACCATCTCCCTGCAGTGTTCAGCCCTCTCAGGGAACACTTGCAGGAGTTATGAAGTTCCTTGCTCCTTCAAAGAGACAATACCCTGCAGCTCATTAATTCAACTGGGGTTTGACAAACTCATTTCAATCACAGGAGCGTGCTGATTTAAATGAAAAGAAAAACAAAAGTCACAGCTTTAAGTGATATCAAGTGTAAGGAATAAAGATAGAAAGGGTTACAAACAAAGAAAAGTAAAAAGATGCTTCTGAGATTAAAAATTCACTCCAGCAAGTTACAATCTTTGCCTAAGCAGGTTTCTCACCTATAGTTGGTCCCCAAAGACTTCAGCCACCTTGGCTGAAAATCTGATGTTCTGAATTTCAAGAGCTCTGAGCCCTTGAATCCCTCAAGTGATGGATACCAAAATGGCTTTCTGTTTCTCCTTACATCTCCCAAAGTTCATTGCCCTTGTTACAAGAGGCAGAAAGGCTTCCTCTGGGCTTCCCATCCCCCTGCTGATTTGTGCGTCAATGGGGCTTCCATTGTTTTGATTCCATGATGCTTAATTTACATTGGAGGCCAGTAGATAGCTGCCTTCCCTCCTGTTTGCGAGAAAACTTATTTCTCCCTCGGTTTGGTCACAGACTTTAAAGCATATAATCAGTGAGTTCCAATAATTTCTCACAAATGTTAATACATTTCACAATGATGATGATCACCAGTATGTCACAGGCTTTCATAATAGACCATATTGATAAACTTTTATAATACGATAATATTGTATACATCCTGCTGTTTCAATTGCTTATCAGTTGAGGTTCAGACCCTTTGTTTTTATAGCCCAGTAACCCACTGAAGTGTATTCTCAGATAAAGTTCTTTTTTCCTGCTAGGAAAAGACATCTGGTGAAAACTTCATGCTGGTTCCAATCCCCTCTGGTAATAGCTGAGTTGTTACCTTCTCCCTTCGTTAGCTTAATGGCCTTGTTTACCTTTTATGTAAACACATTTCCAATGTCTCATGATTTTCCGGGGAGACACATTCAAGCAGGTGGAACCACAGTCCTTTGTTTAGGGTGGGATACCTCATGTCCTGGTTGGGATACCTTATGTATCTTATTTCTAGCACGTAGTTATAAACTCTTTGTACACATCTTGGATGTATCCCGGGCAATGATTTTCAGGGACCAGCATGTTACCAATTTGTATATGACACCTTACATGACTTTTTAGATACAGATTCTGACGACAGTGGTGAGGTGTAGTGAGTATGTCAGGCTGCTGAGACAATGGTGAATCATTAATGAGTCCCAGTGTTGCACTGTTATTACACAATACCAGAAGAAAATAGAATCTTCGGTACAGATGTAGCAAATTCGTCCCTCCATCTGGAAAGGAGCCTGGAAAGTTATTGCTCCAAAAAGTGGAGATCGATTGACTAGTATCTTGTTTAGTTGCCTTATTAGGCTCTGCTGTTTTGAACACCTGGGACCAGACTTTGCAACAGCTATTATTCCAACATCTGGATACTTAATCTGCACTGCAGCTTAGATTCCAAAGGGCTGAGTCCAAATTGGCATCACTCCCCAGTATGTTGTGCCTTTCAATTGGCATTGTTCAGGTTAGTATCCGTGGCTGACATAAAATTGAATCCAATATTTGCTGCAGCTAATCTGCTTTGGTTTAGATGTAGGATTCAGTTGAGAAGAGAAGTGTGCCTGGAGCAATAAGATATTGAGGCAGACTAACAAATCTGCTTTAGACAGAGCTTAGCCACTCTGCGAAATATATGCTCCAAAGCTTCACCATTTCCCTTTATTTAATGAGAGCATTTTGCTCTTCTGGTTCAACTGATAAAGGTAGAATGGGGCATAACTAGCCTGTCTATGATCCAAATCTGCATCCTGGAAAGATGTGTGTTAATAATAATGACCTTGCTCTTAGATAGCACTTTTCATCAGTGGATCTTAGAGTTTTACAAAATGGAGAAACTGAGGCACAGAGACCTGCCAGTGGCAGAGCAGGGAATAAAACTCTGGTCTCCTGACTCCAGTGCTCTATTCTCTAGGTCACACTCTGCCCCCGTCCCAGCCCAGGAAGGAAGTTATGTATAGTAGTTAAAGAAGGCAAGTTTTGGAATTAAATCAGATAATTTTCATTTCCACATCATTCGGAACACTTGAACACATGCTTAAACCCCATGGAAGTCAATGAAATTTAAGCACATGCTTAAAGTTAGGCATGTGCTTGGAAAGATAGAGGTCTCTAATAGCTAACCAAAGCATGCATCTTGTAAACGTGTTCTTCAGCCACGTTCTTGAGCCAGGGTGTTAGTTCAAGGGACATGGGGAACAGAGTGGAGCTAATGAAAGACTGGAATTAGAGGAAACTGGGGCTGGAATTTCTTTCCTAATAAAATGTCATACATTTTAAGAAAATTCCCATTTCTCCAGTTTTGCCTTGTAACTGAATACCTTCTGCCTAAGCTGTCTTGTGAAGCTTCCCTTAGCCAAAAGAGCATCTTTGAAACCACGAGGGCTCTTCTGCTGGAATGTACAGATCCTGGCCTGTGGGTGGCAAGGAAAGGGTTAAACTCTTTCCCTGAAGAAAATATCTTCTTCAGCTGCCTGCCCTCACGGTAGGGCTTGCCAGGGAGCCCAGGCATTGGGGATAGGAAACGTGGTTGGGATCAGCTGGAGCTGACTACTTCATTAGAAAAGAATTGCAAACCCAAGATCTTGAACTGTGTTAGAGTCCACCAGAGCCTCCAAGTGATGAGAGGAAATGTTGGCTGCAAGATGATATTTATACTGCTCAGGCTGCAAGAAGCTGCTCAATTGATGGGTTGGATCCTACATCTGAATTTTGGCTTTTCAGAAGTGTCATAAGTGCCCCTTCTCTTCATCTATGTACAGTGACTTCCATTCACATGAATGCGCTTCATGCATGCAAACGCTAGACCCCATAATTAAAACAAACGTTGGAGAGGCGTGATATTTTAGTGTGCTGTCATGATGAAAATCTAGGACAGATGGGATCTGATCTTGTTATTTTGTTGTTGCTCATGCTGCAGTTTATATTCGACCTATTTGTTCTCCAGCTTACGCGGCTTCTCATTAGTGAGCCAGTTTTAAGAGAGTTCCATCGCATGCTTCATTTCGGCATGTGCCGGCTAAGCTCAGAAAGTCATCGCCCTTCTTCTTAGACAGTTGAGGTTCTTAGCTGAGACTCACTTCTCTCTAAATGATATTTCACTGTTATAGTAAATGATCAATTTCTGCTCCGTGTAGCCAAGGTCAGGTGCGAGAGAATAACAGTCTCCTACCTTAGCCTTGCTACTGGCACTGTGGAGAAGTGATTTATTGCATTTTCAGAAGTAGATTCTTGACATTTTGAAAATGTAATGTAGTGCAACAGTAATTAAGCAAAAAGTAGACTGCTGAACAATTGATTACCACTGTCAGTAAAGCCGGATTAATTTAGATGCTTGAAGAATTGAGTCTGCCATCTATGAATTAAAGGTTAGTAATTAAATTTATGAGCCATGGCCACTGTCTCCTATTGATACTTCACTCATAAGGGTCTCACCATAGGTTAATCAGGTGGAAAACAAATATAGGTTGTTACTTTGCTCAAAGACTTTCTGGTGAGAGCTGGAGTGAAGAATTACCAAGCAGTAGACTTGCATGCCAGCTGTGAGTATCCACCAGTTTATTATCAGTGCAGTCCAGTTTGTTAACAATGGTCATATGGTCCTATATGTGCTCCAAGGAGTGGCAAATGTGACAGTGGCAATTGTAGCCTGATGGCTGGGAGTTGAAGTAGGCAACATTCAAACCAGGACAAAGGGGTGCATTTTTAACAGGGAGCATAAATAACCATCAAGTGGAGTCAGGCTGCATAGGCATCAACTCCGTAGGTACTCCAGGGCTGAAGCACTCCCAGGGAAAAAATGGTGGGTGCTGACACCCACCGGCACGCCCCCATCAGCTCCCCCAACACCTTCAGTGCCTCCCACCCATCAGTGGGCCCCACTGATCAGTGCCTCCCCTTCTATCCCCACGCCTCCCACCCGCTGCGATCAGCTGTTTCATGGCATGCAGGAGGCTCTGGAGGGGGGGGAGGGGGAGAAGTGAAGGCAGAGCTTGCTCAGGGGGAGGGCAGATCAGGGTGGGAAGAGGCAGGGCAGGGGTGGAGTGAGGGCGGGAAGGGATGGGGTGGGGCCTTGGGGGAAGGGGTAGAGCGAAGCCTGGGGTAGACCCAGAGGTAGAGCACTCCCCGCTTTGCCTCTGGCACATTGGAAAGTCAGTGCCTGTAACTGGCTGCCTTTCTTAAGGACACATTTCAGTTCTACCACAAGTTCTTGGGCTTGAGGCAGAAATGGCTAAGCCAAGGCCTACAGCCTGTGTTATGCAGGAGGTCAGATTCAATGATTGTAACGGTCCCTTTTAGGCTTGGAATCTGTAATGAGAACTGGTTATAATCAAAGCTAGTAACGGGCAGTTTATTTCTGGGAGCACCTGGCCTCTGTGCAAAACAGATGCAGCTGCCGTGAGAAATGGCTGGACTGTAATGAAGGCCACCTCAATGTGATTCCAGTCCCTCCCAGGCTCCAGTTCATCTCTCTTGCAAAACGAGCAACATAACATTTTGACAGGATTTTTCTGTCTTATTAAAATTAAAATATGGGTTATGTTTTCAGGCATGCCTGTTTCATTGTGGGCCTGTCCCACTCCCACCTGGGATTCATAAGCCCAAAAGCAGATAAAAAGCAGCATTTGAACCAAGCAACTAGATTTTACCTTATGTGACAAACATCAAAATGGCTCTTCAGGGGTCAGTGCAGCCTTGATTTTTGTACTAGATCATTAAAGTAGTTAATTAATCATTCAGATTTATAGCGTGCCTTTTGAGTTTAACCCTTACGGTGCCCTATGGCTATATAACATACGTAAAGCATAATAGTGTGTTACCTAGGCTAGGGCCCTAATCACTGAACCATCATTCCTCTCACCTCACTTGGTCCAAAACAGACATGCTGCAAAGGCTATTTAATTAAGAGGGTTTTTTTGGAGAAGGCAAAGGATATGTTCCTGGTGGAGGAGCTAAAGGAGCTGTTTTGAGTTACTGGCCGGCTGAATTTTGAGCAATATTTTTTTATTATATTTGCTGCTTGGTGGTCGTGTTGCCGGCAGATAACTGCCTGAAGCCAAGCAACAGCGGGGGGGTCCGTCGCCTGGTGTGCCGCGCCAATAAACACACCAGGGTGGAGAAGCAAACCAAGTTTATTTGAGATCTCAAAGCAGTGCAGGGAGATTGACTCAGATCAAGCACACCTAAAACAAGCAGTCTGTTCCTTTATATCCATGAGAACTTTTCTCACTGACTAGCAATCCCCTGTTTCCCCTCCCTCCTCCTCCTTCCTCCCCCTGTAGCAATTACGTAAGTGCAGGTGCATTAAGTAATCTTGGCCGCGGCAGCTAGTTAGTAAGTTTTTCTTCTGCAAGTTATCTTGTCCTTCTGCTAAAGGTGCACAGGCCTCATTATTTCTGCTTTAGACCAGTTAGAACTGTTGCAACTGATAACGGCTGTTACACCTGGCCTTTTAGGTTGATTAAAGTTCAAACATGGAGGGACTCTTGTCTGCTGAGGCCTAAAACCAGGAAGGCTCCATACTCTTGTGGCCTTCCACCCTCCCGAGTTACGTAGGGTTATGCTTAGTGACACCAACAGTCATCACTGAACAGTGGTATAATTTAATGGTTAGGGTGCCTAGAAGGTTTTTTGGGGGGTTGTGTCTTTTATTCTAATTTATACCTAATGATATAAATTATACTGTTTAACAAAATCCGACAGCCTATTTGGCCAAACTCTGCTTTCTTCTCTTGAATAATTAACTAAATAACAACAAGCAAGTCATTACTTCTGGGAAGGTCTGACTGATCTAACTGTGGGCTGAAACTTCCTGGGGACACTTTCCCTGTCAACCTCCACGCCACCGTTGGCAGACAAAATGTATATCCCAGGACCTCGTTGATTTTAGAGGACTTCTACTTCCAGCAGACGGAAGGAGCACAGTCTGACCTAATGTCTAGTGCAATTTCTCTGTTATTTTCCCTGAGAGCTAGTCTATGCTACACACGTTCTGCTGATACAGCTATAGATAGATCAGTAGAGCTCCCTAGTGTAGATTCAGCATATGCTGACAGAAGGAGTGTTTCGGTGGGGATAATAGAAGACCAGCGTGGGCTATTCGGCGTAACATCATTTGTGGTGTAGCTCTGGCCTTAGTCACATGCTGAACCCCTCCATGGGTCTGAACAGAGCCTGCTGCAACATGTCATTTGCACTAGTTCATTGGTAAGAGTGTGTTGTATTGAAATGTGTCTGTCAGCAGTGCTCTGGTCTTTCCTGCCCATTGTCTCTCTATTTCCAATGTTGTTTCTCAGCTCGTTTGACAGCGGCTGAGGCATGAGGCCACTATGCCCTTCTCAGCAGTTGTGTCACATCTGTTTGGCAACCTTAGCAGCCAGCATTTGTAAAGGAGCTAAAACAATTTGCACGTGAATAGGTGTTTTTATATCAGTGCTGGACTGCTTGAAAATTAGAGAATGGCTCAAACTGGGACCTCTGATTTGAATCCTTCTCTGAATTTCAGTGAAGAGTCATAGACCACTGTGATCATCTAGTCTGCAACCTGAATAGCACAGGCAGAGAACTCCAAAACTTAGAGTGGGTCTTTTAGACAAACAGCCAATCTTGATTTAAAATTTGTCAGTGATGGAGAATACACCACAACTCTTGGTAAGTTGCTCCAAGAAAGGGCTGCCAGCTACTATGGTTTTGGGTTTAAATAGGATACAAAACTGCTTTACAGGATCAGATCAGACCCATTGCAATGTACTATAGCAGGGATTTCATGATAGCCACCATTTGGGGCTGAACTCTCATGAGGACAGTTCACAAGACTCTGGCCCCATCAGAATCCAGCCCTAACCTTGGGTCAGTCCCAGACTTAGGTCCTGAATCCTAAGTTAAACCCAAATTTGATATGGAGCTGAACAGTGTGCGCTTGACGTTCTGCTGTGGAAAATATCCTGGTTAACTAATGGGATCAGTTGACTTGACGCCACTAAGAACAGACTGCTAAAATTTGGAGTTACTTGTTTCTGTTTAAGGGGGTGTCACCAATAATTTTAAACAATTCAGATCCTAGGGAGATGTAACGTGTTAGTAATTCAGAAAGAGCATACAGTAATTTTGGCACTTCTCAACTGCACACCTTAAAGCACTTTTCCCAGGTGAGTAATATCCCCATTTTATGGCTGAAGAAATTGAGGCAGAAAAAAGCGAAAGGACTTGTTCTAGATCACATAGTGAGTCAATAGCAGAGCGAAGCATGTCTTCTGATTCCCACAGCAGTTCCATGCACCAAAACATGCTGCCTTTCTCACCACTGGTCCGTGCCATCTCCTGTTGTTTCTGGGGATTAGCTCTGTGAGGCCAATGCCCCTTCCTGCAGTTGCACATCATCTCTCTGTCTGTCTGTCTCTCTCTCTCAGTCCAGAGCCTCTCTCTCACTCCAGCAACTCCTGCTTCCTCTTCTCGACTCAGCCCTCTGGGGTGTGTCAGCATGGCATAGAGTTGGCTACGCTGGCTTTGTATTACCTGGGGAGTTCCAGGCTCACCTAAAGATAACCAGTCAGAGAAGGAGGCTAGGTCAGGAAAGAAAGAAAAAAGGAAATTTCACCCATCAATATATACTGAGGCTGGCAGTCCTGTGTTTTGAGTCCTGTCAGTCACACACAGAAACTCTCTATAGAAACACTGGGATTAGAGGTGATTGGAGAATGATTTTTTTCCTCTTAAGATTTTTTTGATTCAGTTTTGGGGCTTTGGGTCAAATGAAAATGTTTAGATTAAAAAAAGTTATTATTATTTTTTTTGACAAAACCTCAAACGTTTGGTTTTGGTTTTTACAACAGATTTTTTTTTTGTCTAGGAAAAGCCATTTTGCATTAAAAAAAACCCCAACAAACAACATTTTGATGGAAAATATTTGACCAGCTCTACCTGAGATGCCTTTATACGCAAGGGGACAGGTAATCGGAAAAACACCATCCTTTGCTCTGGGATCATGTTGTGGAATGGTGTACGTTTCTGTAAGCCATTATGAACAATGTAGCGGAGAAGCAGAATGGAGGATAAGCTTGGTTGTGTAATTTGGAATGACAGAACAACACATACCGATAAAGTTGCTTAGAGGAGCGGTTGTACAACAATGTATTCTACTTGCTGGGCAAATGCAGTGAAATAGCAGATGCCGTCATGTATTACCTGTCCTGCTAAAAGTAATTGCTAGCTCTGCTTGTTACCAGATCATTTCACAGATTGACATGGGGTGTAAGAGACATCAGTCAATGAGGTCTATCTAGATCTAGATGTCTCGTGTTTTTTTCAGGCAATGATGAATCACACAGTCTCTCGCATTCACTTTCCCATGACTTCTGAAACAGCAGAAAGTAGGAGAATAACTCTGGGTGTTGCATTTCCTTCAAACTTCTGTACGCCCAGCTGTCTGTACGGGTGTACAGATTCAAATCCATCCCTTGTGTACCTCCCTTCACTGGGGTCAACAGAGGTACACCAGGGATGAAAAGACCCCTTATATGCATATACAATAGTCATCAAAGCCATTGCTACCACCTGTTTCTCAACCCAAGATGTGTATATACTGTGACTTTACAGTGGGCACATAGAGGCCTGCATACTCCAGCCATGCCAATTAGTTTCCATAGTAACTATTATTTTCACAGGAAGAAAAAGCAGAGGGAGCTTTTATAAAGGGCCAAAAGCCATTGGCAAGTAAGCAGCATCCGCTAAACAGGGGACAAATACTGGTCCTGCAGTTAAAGCCTGAATGGTAAGTCTTTAACTGCAGGATCAGTATTTGTCCCCTCTTTGTCAATGGGAAGTGTGGGGGAAGGATTATTCCCCCTCCCCCAAACTACAAATAGGCCCTGGGATGCTGGCATGGCCAAGTCATGGTACCACTTCTGGGTCTTGATGAGTGGTAAATACGGACTGTTGCTTTCACCTGAAGACGACCTCTGAACAGGCCCATTAGCCATTCCGACATTCACTTTCTGCCAATAACCTCCTCTGGTGAGTGTCCTGGGCACAGAGCTCCCTGTGTGGATGCCCTGGGGCCACTTCCCTCCTGGCATTTGGAATTAGAGATGGTCAAAAAGGGTGTGTCTGGGTGTGTCGGGGAGGGAGGAGTATGTAAATTCAACAGAAACATTGTTTTGTTGTTTCAAAATTTCAGCCATTTTTCATTGGAAAAAATAAATCAAATTTGGAGACATTTCAAGTGGCTGTAGTTCAAACTGGGCATAGCTGTTGCATTTTGGATACCAAGATAGGAGGCAACTGGGATCTGTTCCTTATAGGCAGATCTCACTGATTTGTATGACTCATCTCGAAGCTCCAGAGAGATAAGTGCTTCATGTAGCACCTATAAATAAAGTTTCATTGATTTGGGAAAACCTGAACAACATCTTCACGGCTCTGCCAGCGGTAGAATGTTTTCTTTAATTTTTAAAAATTACATTAAATATTTTCATTGAGAAATGTGACCTTTTTTCCGGGAAAAATGTTCACCATTTTTTCCATCAGCTGTAGCCTATGTGGATACTTTAGCCATGACTTGTAGCCAGGAGGAAGGCATTAAACTGTTCCCAACATGTAGATTCAACATGTACATACGTATATAGACAGATACACACACTGCGTAGATTAAATAGGTAACAATCCGTATTTTCATGTGTTGGTATGTACACACAACACGTGTGCACACGTTCATGGGAGAAAGGAAAGCTATTTCTGATATATCAAAGTCAAAATGCAGGGTAATTGTGTGCAAGTGGAACCCAAGGGTGGCATTATGATTAAATAGCATTGCTATCTTTTAGGAGAAATCTGGTTATAGAAAAACAACACCAAGGTCATCAACAAAATATAATTTAATCCTTAGCTATGAATTAATGAATACATTTTAGATTAATTTAAATCCACAAAGAGACTTTGTGTTCCAGGAATATTTATCATAAAATTTATTAGCTTAGTGCTCTGGCAGGGATTCAGTTTTTGCAGTCCTCAAGGTAACAAGCATTTTATAAATCAAACATACTCCCCCCCATTCATTTACGTTTTTTTTCAATAATTTCCCCCCTTTTAATTGGATTTCTTTGAACTCGTGTATCTGCTCAAACCCAAAAGTTTTAGGCATGCCACCAGCTCTTTTTGCCTCTTCTCAGATTAACTCCTCTTAAAGCTTAAGTTACAGCTTCTTGCTGCCCCATGGTTAAGTCACCCTGCTCCGAGCAAGGAGTTTGAGCCATATGGCAGAGGATAAGAAACTGAGAATGCTGGTTTAATATTAGTTTGGACTTCAGATAATAGAAACATAATGAGGGGAAATACAGGTGGATTTCTTCCAGTCAAAAGAAGGATTGGCAAACGTGATTCTGGGATGCATTAACAGGTGTGTTGTAAACAAGACACGAGAAGTCATTCTTCTGCTCTACGCTCTACTCCATGCTGGTTAGGCCTCAACTGGAGTATTGTGTCCAGTTCTGGGCACCACATTTCAAGAAAGATGTGGAGAAATTGGAGAGGATCCAGAAAAGAGCAACAAGAATGATTAAAGGTCTTGAGAACATGACCTATGAAGAAAGGCTGAAAGAATTGGGTTTGTTTAGTTTGAAAAGAGAAGACTGAGAGGGGACATGATAGCAGTTTTCAGGTATCTAAAAGGGTGTCATCAGGAGGAGGGAGAAAACTTGTTCACCTTAGCCTCTAATGATAGAACAAGAAGCAATGGGCTTAAACTGCAGCAAGGGAGATTTAGGTGGGACATTAGGAAAAAGTTCCTAACTGTCAGGGTGGTTAAACACTGGAATAAATTGCCTAGGGAGGTTGTGGAATCTCCATCTCTGGAGATATTTAAGAGTAGGTTAGATAAATGTCTATCCGGGATGGTCTAGACAGTATTTGGTCCTGCCATGAGGGCAGGGGACTGGACTCGATGACCTCTCAAGGTCCCTTCCAATCCTAGAGTCTATGAATCTATGAATCATTACAAACCAGCTGAAATAATTTCAGAGGTCCTGATTCCAGCAAGCACTTAAGCATGGGTGGGAGTCCATCTTTATTCAGGACAACATGGACTTCAGGGGGTTTTAAATACATCCTTAATTACTTTCCTGAATAGGGATGTTGTTCTGAATCAGGGCCTCAGTGGGTATGTGATCCATATGCTGGCATTGCAGCATTTAGGAGTTTAAATAAGGTAAGAAATAGCTGGGAAGATGTATAGTTCTTTGGGGAGCGGGAGGTGGGGGAGGGCTCTGTATGCATAAAGACCTGCCAGTGTGAGGTGGAGGGTTCTGCTGGATGATCCAGAATCCATCCAGAGATTGGGTGTGGCAGGCATGCCTATTAGCTGTCTGGTGCTGATTGGGTGATTTCAATTGTGAGCAGGACACACCCAGAGTCACTCGCTGAGAATGGAACCAATAAGAACTCAAGGGAGAGGGGCAGGTTTATAAATAGGCAGAGTGATGGACGGACTGAAGGATTCAGCAGTGAAGCAGGACATGGACCAGAAGGGTCTGCTGAGAGGACTGTATTCCAAGGATTTTGCCTGTTTGTTTGATTAGACGGCAGACTCTCTGCCCTGGTGGAGAAGATGATGACTAGAATTTGCTGGGATTTGGGGTGGAGAGGGAGTTGAAGGAGATTGAGGGACTATCATTTGTCTCCCAGATGTTAAGGAGCTGGGGTACCCTACAGAGTGCTTGGACACCATTCCGCAAAGCCCGAGAAGGGTAAATCCCCCCAGAGCAGAGTCCTAGGGCAGTGTAAATATGTAAGTGCATGAACATAATTGTATTTTGCATTGAACTTGTGGTATCAGCAAGTACTAAAACTGGGAGAATGCCCCCTGAAGATGTTGTCTTTTAAAGAGTTGTTTTTGACAATAGTCACAATTGTTTCATGGATTATAAATAAACTGTTATGACTAGAGCGAGCGAGAGAGAGAAAGTAAATGGTTTGCTGTTTAGAGTAGCTAATGCAGCCCCGCTGCTCTTTCAGTGTCTCCCTGCTTGCTATCCAGGAGCCATTCCCAACGCCTCCTCCTACCTGTAGAGTTCCTTCGTTCTCCCTTTGATTCTTCACAGGCTTTGCTTTATCTACATCCTAGAAAGGCTGATTTAGTCACATGACCTCCCTGTCATGTGACATTGTTCATTTGTCCACCGGGGAAGTGAGCTAAGTGGACACAGGTGTGGTTGGACCTGTTGCCTTTTAAAGGGCCAGTCACCCTGTGATGTGATGAAGGCAGAGCATGGAACAATACCGTATGCTCTAGATCAGACACTTTTCTCCTTGTTGCAGAGTAACAGCCAGAGTTGAATAATCCAACAGCATTAGTATGATCCATACATGAGAACTGCACATTTAGTTTCTCCCAGGAATTTGTCCACGAGCCAATTGGCAGCAGACGTCAGATGTGCTTGCTCTTGACACGCTTCATTCTTTTATCAAGCAATAATCTTTGTTGGAGAACATGACTCCACAATGCCAGTGTTGAGACCATAGCACCAAACAGCAGTGCTGGCAGCTGTTGCAGCAGATTTCAATTTTTCACCCAAAGCTGGCTGGGGATAGGATGCCAGATGAAATTAAGGAGCTCCAGATAATCAGAATTTGCATCCCCATAATAATGTACCATTTGTAATGACCATTCTCTGCAAAAAATCCTTCCAGATGCTGTGTTTGAGGCATGGAGTAATCACTTCAGTGAATGGACCCTACTCACCTATTGACTAGGGAAGGCTGTTAGGGAAGGTTAGTGAATTGGTGTGCAGAATACACCATAGCCGAGAGCAATGAAACAAGTTTGTGTAGTTATCTCATTAACTTAATAGAGAGGGTGGGTTCTTGCCATAGGAAACTCCATTCTTTCCTTCTTGAGCGGGACAGTGATTCTAACCATTTTAACTTCGGTGAAATAATTTAGTTGTCTCGTTCAGGTTTCATTACGGAGAAATGAGGAAAAGATCGTGAACAGTGTCAAATAGTTTTTTACTTCCCCCACCTTTGCAGTAGGTTTACACTGTCTGTGTAGATGCCAGCCCAGGCCCTGAAAGGGATTAAACTCCCACTTGTCCTGGAACTTAGATGGAAGCTCTAAGGAGCCAGTATATTAGCTGAGTTAATGCCTGCCTGCTTCACAGCCTGTGATTTAGCATGCCACTGAAAATAAAATTGCAATTTGAATATGATTAAAACCCAAGTTTGAGTGAATTAAGTCCCTTCCACTGAAGACGTGCAAGGAAAGGCAGGGGGAACTGTACAGGCTGCTCTGTGTTTGTTAAGCTGAGAAATGCTCCTGCACTTTGAGCAGAAGATGGTGAGGTTTGCAATGGGCCTTAAGTTTTTGTGGGAGCTTGTTCCATAGTCTCAGCTGGCCCTTCCGTCTCCTGCATAGATGGACTTGTTCATTTTAACTCACGTAGTGTGGTAGGACTCTGCTGTTTAGCCAACATGTATTAGAATCCTGCAGGGAGATGCTGATTAGTTCCCACTGGCTCATTGTACCCAAGTATAGCATGATAAATCCCCCCTGGGTGAAAGGGAGATAGGAGTAGCTCTCTCAGGGAGCGGGAACTATGATAGATGTGAGCATGCAATAATTCCTGAGCTATAAAAACTTTCAACAGCTAGTGGAGGTTGCAAGCATGGACAGAGGCTTCTGTTGTGTTATTGCTTTTGAATTACAGCTAAGGCCAGAGCCCAGGAAGCAGGCAGTGAATGTGGACATCTAGCTAGCTTGGGCACTGAAGCAGCACAATGTCAGTGTGGACTAGCCCTGCGACCCAGGGTTCCATGCTGCAGCGGCTTCATTACTCCAGTAGATTAAAGCTAGTTCGGGTGTGTCTACATGAGCTGCGATCACCCACGGTGGCAGGTTTGAATTCAGCCTGTTGACCTCTCAGCTCTAAAGATTCCTCCTTGTCCCTTTCACATCTACTCTTGGAGTGGGATACTGATCTGAATTTAATCTAAAATCCATTGTTCCCTTCTCAGGCAGCAGGTAAATGATACAACTTCAGTGTCCTCCTGCTCCCCAGAATAGAGAAGGTTTTTTTGAAGAGACTTTTTTTAATTATGAAGAAATCTCCTTCCTCCCCTCTTTCTCATTCTATGACATATGCACAAGCATTTTTCTTCTCATCAGCTCCTTCCATCATATCTGGAGTGACAAGGGCCATTCTTCTAGTGCTGTAATCTAAAATGTGATCGAGACGACTTAGCTTTTTGACTCCAGTGTATTGTCTGAGTGATTGCATTAGGATTTTAAATCAACTACTCTTGGCACATGTACCACACTCTGTTTAAATATTGGTGGCTTAAACTACCCTGTATGTAGAATTACATGAAAACTTTTTTATGATATTGGCATTCTGCTCTCTAACGATCAGCAACGTAATACCATTCTGTGCAGGGAACCTTGGTGAAGTTTAACTGCTGGCCGCAAGAGACACCATCCCCTAATGCTCATGACATTACTCATTGCAGATGGCATCCCAAAGCACCTCAGGTAAAACCTACCTACTAGATTCCGTTTATTTAGTATGATGAAGCACTTGTTACATTGCTCATTTACTGCTTAATGCTGTGTTGTTTGTTGTTTTTTAAGTAGAGCAATTTTGTCACTTCCCATGGGTGCAGTTATTGTCCTTTCAGAAACCTGGCACAAGCGTGTGTATCTTTACTCCATCCAGCCTTCTGCCCCACAAATGGTTTTGCCTTTCTGAAACTGGCTGTAATCTTTTGTCACAGTGGCTAGCAAGCAATGAGTTCTAAGCCAATTTGGCTGCTTTTGGATGGGGGAACACATCGATTAAGGGCGAGACTGAGCCTTTAGACAGCCTTGTACCTCTCAAAGGCTGTGGTAACGTCTCCCTCATGGTAAGAATGTGTCCCAGTACCTCCCCCTCTCGTTCTTGGTAGGAAGTCAGCAAGACCAGTCTTGGAAAAGGTGCTGCTTGCCTCTCCACCCCCGGTGCCTGGCCAGCATGTAGATGTGAGGAGGAATCAAGGCCCTCAATGGGCAACACCCACAGATCAGTAACGACGTTCTGTACCAGATCCAGTCCCAGGTGCCCTCAACCACCTTTGCTTACTCCAAATATTCTTGCTTTGTTCCTTATTGCTCCAATATCCTTATTTTGTTTATTCATCAACTCTTGGGTACAGTGGTGATGAGCACCCTGGAGAAAAGGAGGCAGGCAGGCTAGAGCACGTTTTGCATTCTTTCTTAACAGCTTTGATAACTGGAGTCCAATAGCCAGATTCTGAGCTGGCATTAAAGGTATCGTTCAAAGGAAGTCAATGGAGTGATGTTGATTTACACCTGCCAAGAATCTGGTCCCAAGACTTTAACCATTCAAATTATGTTCTGTCTCTTTTGAAATTAACACTTTTCTACAGAATTTCACTGTTAAGAAGCTTCTAAAGATGTTATCTGTTCAGTCACCCCAGATTTGTCACATTTGCAATGGAAATTCAGGATCACTTCCTTTCTAGTCATTTTTTCATTACTTTCCTCCTCCACCTTTACACTTTTCCTACATTAAGAATGTTCAGTGCTACTAAGAATAACTCAAATTCATTCATTTCTGCTTTATCTTCTTGTCCATAGATTGTCTCTCCATTGAAGATCTTGGCTTCACATCAAGGCATATCCTTGATAACTTTTTTAAGAGACTTAATGATTTTTGCAATTACATGTACTAGGACAGGTAACAATAACGTCTTCCAATGACTTACCAATTTCAGAGAGCTGGTAAATCATCACAGGTTGGTTTGAGTGCATGGTTTATGGAAGTCTGATAGTTTGTTATGCATAGATATGGTTGGTTGTTATCACTGTACTTTGAAAGGAGATTGTGGTTAGTACCACACTGGAATCAGTAGCATTTACAAAGAGAATATTAAAATTATATCTTCAAAAGATGATCAGTCTCCTAATCTATAAAATCTAGAATTGCTTCTTAGGGCTCAGGATGGGCGTTATTTTTTTTTAAACTACATTGTATTGTGCAGAACTGCCAGGACTGCACCACACAAGGTTGGCAACTTTAAAACCAATTTCTTTTCTGAGTATCAGAGGGGTAGCCATGTTAATCTGGATCTGTAAAAGCAGCAAAGAATCTTGTGGCACCTTATAGACAAACAGACGTATTGATGCAAGCATCTGATGAAGTGGGTATTCACCCATGAAAGCTCATGCTCCAATACGTCTGTTAGTCTATAAGGTGCCACAGGACTCTTTGCTGCTTCTTCTTCTGAGTCGTCTTCTTCCTGTACAGAGAGACAGATCCTCAAGTTAGCTAGTTTTGTGCTTTTCCTGAGGTGGCTGAGTTCATTTGAATTTCCTATTGTTAATACAACTCTATCAATAGCATCTCGGGGTGTGAGTAAGGAATGGAGGACTGGAGGCTACCTGTCTACTGTTGAATAGATTCTGCAAGATGGCCAGCCCAGCATCTGGGAGTGAGAGAAAACAAAGTTACATTGTTTGCACTTACGTGTCAATTTAAATTCTCTGGCATGATGATTTTAAACTATTGCCTCTGAAAGGCTATTCATAAAGGGTGTGGTGGAAAGCTCATTGAAGTCAATGGGAAATCAGTGGGCTTTGGAGAAAAATAATTATAATTATTTATTATTTCCATTATCGTAGCACATAGGAGCCCTGGTCGTAGACCTGGATTCCATTTTGTTAGGTGAACACGAACAAAAATGTCTCTCACAACTGGGAATGGAAAATGGCTGCCTCTGCTTGAAATGTTCTGCTTTATTTCCAAGAAATAAATTCCAAGAAGTAAAAGCCCAGCGTGGTAAGCACTGGAAGCCGTTCTTTTGACGACTGTCGTGAAGGAGGGAGAGGAGAGAGAGAAATATTTACTCTGTTTTCTTCTGCTTTTTGGAGGCCCAGCCAAGAAACTGTCCCACTGTGGCATAATACAATTGATATCAAAAGAACCCCACTCTACTGTGTGCTGTAAATTGTCCCCTTGCATGATCTCTTTGGAAAGATTACAGACCGGTTATAGAATTTGCAATATACGCCTGTTCCCAGCATAAGAGTTTTCAAGCAAGAATTTATAGACCAGCTTTCATAAAAATCCAGCAGCATTTTAGTCCAACCTATACAGAAACTAAATGTGCATGTCTTCCAGTATCAGGAGCTAGTAGAGTTTATCCAGTTTCCAGATATGTTGCAGAGTCAGCCTGATATTTATGACCGTGGACTGCAAAGGTGCAGAGACAGAAAAAGAGCAACCAATTGGTAATTTTGCTCTTATTAACTGTCATTGCAGCTAAACATAAAGTGCCTGATTGTACTCCATGAAATAGGACTCCCACTTATTTCAAGGGGCTTTAGATCAGCTCAGTACTGACCCATAAAGAAATCCATTTCCACAGCTTAGACAGTGTTAAAGTGAATTAACAATACGGTAGGTATCTGAATAAACAGAGAACGGGTAATAGATTCAGGAAACTCATGTTTCAGTGCTAAAGCCAATCCTCAAATTTCATAAAATGTGATGAACTTCGGTAAGTGTATCACAGATTCCTCCAGGAGCAGAGGAACAAGACAATCTTGGCCAGTTAGAGCTTTCTATAGAATTCCAGACAACTTTCTTCTCCACTGCCACGTAAATTCATCCCTATAACTGGGCAGATTTCTTGATAATTTATGGCCCAGTTCATGGTTGTGATGTAGATATATACTGTGTCAAGCATTAGGTCTCCCTGTGAGTCAGAATATCCACTAGGCAGAGGCAGAAGATGAAAGAATGGCAAGGTGAAAAATTTCAAGTTTTGTGAGTTGAAAACGTTTCAGGTCAAGCCAAAGCATTTTCAAATTCATTTAGTACTTTTCTCTTTGGGTCACTGGCAGCTACAGAATTTGAAGGAGAATTCGCTCTCCTAGCTCAATGATCATGGTGTCAGCACTAGCAATAGATGTGAGCTGAAGTTTGTGTAGTCCCAACACCATCCTAGCTATGGCTTGGTTACTCCAAGACATCTTCCTTGATTATGGGTACTGTGGAAATTGGAACACTCCTCTAAAAGATACTACTTGCAAGAATGAAGCTATATTATTGTCTATTCAGTGTTCGATGCTGTTGGGATATAATTCTTCAATGTAACTTTCTCAAGGCTTCTATTTCAGAATGCAAGGCTGCCAATTCTGAGGCTCAGAAGGCTGAACACTTAAATATTGACAAAATTGCGTGCCTCCACATATACAGTAGTTAGGGTATATGTGGGGTATATGTGTATGCACAATGACCTCTACTGGATAGACTCAGAACTGCTGAGCCATGTTTCATAGGACATAATTAAAGCTTGCCAGAAAACTGGGATTTTCCCATGAAAAGTTTCATGGGGAAAATCCTTTTTTTTAAAATATATTTTCAAATTGGGATTTTTCCAATTTTCCTGTAAGAAAGTTAAAAATATGGGAAATGATTTGAAACACTTGCTTACTGTTGCCCAATTTTTCCAGTTGGCACACAGTATTAGTGTTGAAGAGTTACTTTGAGAGAGAAGAAGGTAGGAGACTACAGGACATAGTGACAGCACTTTGGAAAACTCAAAAGCTATTCACTGGTATCGTCATTTAATTAACAAACTAAACCACAGCTGTCCACAATTACAACTGGTTATGGCTATTTAATGGTGGAGAAAAGTCATTTGCAACAATAAGCCACAGTGGGGTGACTGATGAAGGAAGACAGGTGCAGAATTGGGACATTGGTCCTGATCCTGCAGTCCTTACTCAGAGAAATGGGAGGGCTGTGTGTACTTCAGAGTCAGACTCATAAAGAGGCTTCAGATAGTGAGAAATCTGGAAGCACAGAGGTAAGAAAGAGGGGGAGTAAAGAGAAGTTCTAAAAGAACTGTGGGACACTTTCACCTCATAAATCAGGTGAGTCTCATAGCCATGAAATCTGGGGACCATTTGCAAAATCTTGCACCAGCAAAATCATTATATTCAGCCTGCAACTGGAGGAAACAGTGAGTGTTACAGATAAGGGGGTGGGAGGTAATCTCCTTGCTCTTATGGAATTGTGTGAGTTCATAACAGAATATCTGCCTGTATATCCAAATATTAATATAATCATTTGCAAATACCTTAATCAACTGATTTTAAACACGAACACCTGTCACCTGAATGGAAGAACACATTAAAGCACTGGTGTTAGAAATATGTCATATAGGTCCCAATCTGATAAACTTTGACACCTGCTTAACTTTATGCACAAGTGTAGTCCACACTAAGTTTGCAGAATTGGAACAAGGCCATAGTCATAGGACTGGCAGATATGGAGCCGACAGTCAGCTGATGATTTACACCAGCTAACAATCTGCCCTTTGTTCTTAGCATAATTTTTCTAATCCTGGAAACAGTTCCAGAGCACTAAAAAATGATAGTGTTTGAACAATGTTTTGTTGCTGTTGTTTGTTATTTTAAGCATAGTGTGGTCATCACTCTAAAAGCTCCATTCTGTGAATAATTATTTGCTTGGTGTTGGATTTGAAAACCAAACGTCTTCAGGATGTGAATAACACTGCTTTGAAAAAAGTGCACAACAAAAAACATTTGTACTGTGCTAAGGAGTCTAAATTGCTTGAAAACACACTGCAAAGAGAATGCAGCTTTCATCTGACAGATTGTGTAAGATGGTTGACCTCTCACTTCCTGTACATGCTTTGACTTAGCTTTTCATGTAAGTGTCCAGCATAATGCTTTAATGCAATTTTCCATGTCAAAACTAACAAACAGATATTTGGATCAAAGGTCATCTCTCCTTTGTGTTCCTATTTGATATAGAAATTTCTATTTCATCTCTGCCTGTCATGGTCGTTAAGGGAACTGCAACCTGATGGGAAATTACTCATGCATATCATGTTCCTCTCTTGGATATCCCCCCCCCCCCTTCATATCTTATGGGTGTTTTAATTTGAATATGTTTTCATTTTAATGAAATAGTTAAATTAGCTTTCAAAGTGCAGCAGTGTGATACGGAACATTGTCTGCTTATTACTCAACTCAGTTACTGGCAGAGATACCCTGAGGAGCTGATAAAATAATTATCATTCTTTTAGCTGTGGCTTTACTTCATGCTTACTCATGCTTTATGTGGCAGTATCTAAAGCATGGGTAATGGTAGTAATAAATGGTTTGGGGGGAGGTTTATTGATTTTTAAACACAGCTTGACTAGTGATACATATAACAGATTCTGATGGAAAGCTGTACATCAGACTTGCCCCTGCATGGATGTACTACAGCCCACTCCTGCATCAGTGAATGGCCAGATCAGACCCTAATTCAATAGTGGAATCCCTGATCTCACAAAGACTTCTATACATCTCCTCTCTTCACTTATAGGGTCGCCATTACCATAGTATCTGCAGCCCTTTAATTTTTTTTGGCCTCACACATCCCTGTGAAGATCTAGTGTCAACCATTTTATGAATGGGGAGAACTGAGGCACAGAGAGATCCCATAGCTTGCCCAAGGTAACACGAGAGGCCTTAGCAAAGCAGGGAGTTGATCTCAGAATTTCCAAGTTGGAGTCTAGCACTGAAACCACTGGATCAGCCTTCCTTCCTCTTCTGTGTTCTAGAACTACTCACAGTGCATAAAGTTAGCATAGGTTTAAATCTTTGCCATTTGTGTGTATCTGTTTATCTGTCTAAGCAGAAAATTAAAATACTATTTTGATCCAGTTGAAATCTTGGGTTTGATGACTTGTCTTTTTATAACTTCTTGTTTCTGTTCACTGTTAAAATATAGAACATTAGTGAGACAATAAAATATAGAATGCCTAAGTCAAAATATATTTGCCAGTTCACTACCATTGTCCATTATGGCCTCAGTTCAGAAAAGCACTTAAGTACATGCTTAATTACCTTTAACTCTCATGGGATTTAAACATGTGCTTAAAATCAAGCATCTACTTTGATGAACTGAGGCCTAAATAAACATAGGCCAAAGCTTGAGAGCACTCAGAAGTGAGCTAGTTTAGTAGGTTCAAAAGAAGTGAATTGATTACATCTGTAGGGTTAGGTAAAGGCTGCAGAACAGTGTTTGCAAAATCATGTGGTGGTTTGCAGCTCTAGGCCCAGGACTCAGTATTAGAATAACAGGGATCTCAAGAGGTCATCTAGTCCAACCCCCTGCTCAAAGCAGGACCAATCCTCAGACAGATTTTTACTGCAGTTCTCTAAATGGCCTCCTCAAGGATTGAACTCACAACCCTGGGTTTAGCAGGCCAATGCTCAAACCACTGAGCAGGTCTAGGGGACATGATGATAAATATATTGAGTGGGGGAATCAAGCACACTTATTCTTCAGGTAAAAGCATTAAAGGGAAAACATACAATAAAGGCACCTACACACACCCCTTAAGTTTACCAGAGATCACCGCCCCCCACCTCAATCTCCACAAGCGCTCTGCTCAGTGTCCATTTTGCCAACCCTTTTACTTAGGTTTGGGCCCCCCCTTGAACAGAATGTCCTGTCCAGGGGCAACAGAAGCACCCTAAAGTGGGGGGGCTACCGGTGCCTGAACCGTGGCTCTGCCCTTCCCCCACGCCACCTCTTCCCTCTGATGCCCACCCCTGTGCAGCCGCTTCTCCCCAAACTCCTGTCTTCACATTGCCCCTCCTCCCAGAGCCCCCATTCCTGCACCGCCTCTACCCCCAAGGCCCCACCCCACTTCCGCACTGCTTCTTCACCTCAAGAGCCTGCCTCTCGCTCACTCCTCTTCACCCCCCCCCTTTGTCATTCACCCTTTTAGATGTGATGAGGCTGTAGCCCCTGACTCCCCTGCTGTTCCAGTGCCCCAGGTCCTGTCTGTCTGTTGGATCAGGAAGAAAGCCTGCGTTTAAACTGACTCAGGGCCATTTTCTCCCAAAGTCCTCTCTTTGTCTGTTGGCCTCCGAAGAATACAGTCTGAACCAGAATGAGAGTCTCCCCAGGAGTGGTGCCCTCGCTGGAGGTGTTAGAACCTGAGTTAATTTTCCTAATCACTCTCCCATACCCTCATTTCTCTTACTTCCTAAAAGAGCTGTGTTCCTGTCCCCTGTGGAATTACATACAATCCTGGGCATCCAAAATGATACATTGATGGCATTGCACTGGTGAGAGATATGACAAATACAGTTTCAGAGGGGAGAAGAAAGCCAGGTATCATAGAATTCTCTTAGGTGTCCATCTCCAGTAGAAACTAGGATTACTAACTTTCTACCTGCACAAAACTGAACATCTCTGCTCCGCCCCTCCTCTGTGGCCCTGCCCCCCTCACTCTATCTCCCCTCCCTCTGTCGCTCACTTTGTCCACCCTCACTCACAGGGGGTTGAGTGTGGGGAGGGGGGTGAGGGCTCTGGCTGGGGGTGAGGGCTTTGGGGTGTGGCCAGGCATGAAGGGTTTGGAGTGCAGGAAGGGGCTCTGGGCTAGGGGGTGGAACCGAGGGTTCAGAGTATGGGACAGGGTTCTGAGCTGAGGCAGGGGTTTTAGGTGTGGGAGGGGGTACAGGCTCTGGGCTGAGGGTGGAGCCAGAATGAGGGATTCAGGGTGCAGGAGGGGGCTCGGGACAGGGGTTGGGGTGCAGGGCTGTGTGAGGGCTCTGGGTGAGGCTGGGGATGAAGGGGCTTCCTCTCATTGAAGTCAATGATGACTTCCACTGATGTTAATTTTTTAGGCCTTTGTCATGAATTTCTTTAGAAATCAATGTTTTGCACATTGCCTATTTAACATTTAAAACCTATATTCAAGACATGCCTCATTTTGGGGACTGAAAGATCAATTCCTTGATCAGAAGCAGGAACACAGTATTGAGATGACAAAGACCTACCCAGTGGCAAATATTGCCATGCTTGCAAGCTAAATCATACCTGTTATGAATAGACTGGCATGCAGCGCAAGGCATGCCAATGAAACGGAGGAGGCGAGCCATTGGAACAGTAAGCCACAGCAGTGCTTACTTGGTTACGGGGACTTCTCTGAGGTGCTGTGGTTGAAGATCAGAAGGCAGATTCTGAGCTCGGCCACCATCCCCCTATCTAAATCTGGAGTCATGCCACACTTACCTGGGTCTAACTGAGATCAGTGTTTGGTCCCATCTAGAAAATGTTATGCTTAAACAAAGCACACGAGATGTTTTATAGGGGAGAAGGCAACACGTGGCATTTATTGAGAATACAGCAGTTAGCATATGCTACCCAGTTACTTCTTAATTGGTGTTATTTTTTATGTTAACATTCCAAAAACCTCGGAAAGGGTCATTCTGCCCCAATTTGATTTAATCAATTGACTTTAGGGGTGCCAGCCTCCACCTCAGGGGCATCAATCTGCCCTTCCTCAATCATGGATGCTTGTTGATGATTCTCTGGTGTCAATAAGTCTTGATAAGTGTCTTCACTCCCTCTTTCTTTACCATTTCTTGACCATGGTTAACAATGGCCTTTACACCTTATCTTTTCCTGATGCATGCATTCCTCTTTCACACAAATAGTCTTGTACAGAGACCTTTGAGAATACAAACAGCAGTATTTTATATCGAGCAAAAAGACATTGTAAATTAAACCTTGCTAAGTTTTATAACCAAAACAATTCACATTGAGACCCAGGTCTTCAACGTTCATCTAATTTACTTAACAAAGACACAATACAGGATCCTGTCGCTTACCACCTAAACCTTAAAACAAAGAACCAAAAGGGCCCAATTTGTAATGCATATGGGAAACAGAGTCCCAGAGGGTCATTCCTTTCTGCTATTGGCAGGATGAAATCAAATCATACATTAATTCTGATAGTACAATTATAAAATTCTGCTCCTACAGAAGCATGCCAGCAGCTTTCCTAATGCACACCTTGGTGTGGCTTATTGCTTCCATAGTATGGCTAAAAAGTAATACGAAGACATAGAGAGCCTGTCCAATGTATTACTTTGAGTAACCCAGTGTCTTTTTGTATCACTACACCAGAAGAAAATGTTTTTAGACAAATGGTTCTGACCTGTAAACCCTAAAATAGCCTGGTGCTGGCTTATCAAACATAAATTGGTTCCACCCCTCATTTTTTTAAAAAAACTTTTCCGCTATAAATATCAAAGATTGTCGTAATGACACTAAGGGGACTCTAGAGATGGCATTACTCAGGCACACACAAGAGGACACATCTTCAGTGGGTATAAGCCATGGCTGGCTCCATTGGCTTCAAGAGATCTATGTGGATCCTAAGCTGAGGATCTGATGCAGAAACAGGAAGGTGAAACATTAATGGAGTGCCCAATCCTGCAGAGAGCAGATGGAGAGCAATCTCCTACTGACTTCTGTGGCCATTCAGCAAGCCCTCACAGACCTAACAGATTACTGGGCTTATCTGCAGGCCCAGTTCTCTCCCCAGGCCATACTGCCACACCTGTGGTCAACAGGGCTGCCCAAGCTGGATCCTCCCTTGTAATCCTGGCAGGATTTTTTGGAGAGGGCTGAGGGCATGCTGCCTTGATTATGAAGGGGCAGAAAGGAATGTATGTAGATGGCCGAGTTCCTGTTTGAAATGATTGCTGGGAATTTTTAGTGTATTAGCAGTGAAGTCAGAGTGCCAAAGGTGTTGGAAAGGCATTTGTTTAACATTTTACATCCAAATAAATACTATGATAAACTCAGGACAGACAGCTGCAAGAGAGGAGTAGGAATCAGTACCAGAGGGTTAAAAGGCCCTCCTCCTTATCAACTGAGAGGCAACCACAGGTCAATCAGGTTCAGCTGTGAAGGGTTACCAAGGTAGCAAATTAGAATCAGCTGAGGGGGGAGCTACCTGAGGTTAATTGGGATCAGCTGATTCCAACATGGGGCTGCCTGAGACCTTTTTAAACCCTTCCCTGTGGAAGGAAAGGAGGGGAGCCCAGCCCTGCTGCTAGGAGTAGCAAAACAGTGAAACCCACCAGGAGGAGAGGCAGTACTTTCTCCCACAAGGAGGTAAGAATTTGCTAACCAGGACTGGTGGAGATATGGGGAGCAGACTTCCCCTGTGTCCCAAGGGGGACTGCATTACCTGAGCCTGTCTCACCAGGGCTAAAAGCAGCAGAGACTGGGGAGACTGAGAAGGTGCCTTGCCACAATATGCTATTGAAAAATGTTAACATGAAATATGACTAGGCAAAGGCCAAATCCATATTCATGATACCATGTTGGCAGTATTCTGGATGCTCTCACCGGAGATTGTGGGGAGTGTGCATAACCCAGACATTGCTGTCAGTCCCTCAGTTCTTTCAGGGGCTTCTTGGAAGCAGCATAAAAGGTCAGGGACAGTGACAAGTGTTGGAAGAGAGGTGTGGTGATGCCTGATAACAGGAAGATAACATGGCTTCACACGGCTAAGCAATGAGATTGCTGTGCCTATGGTTTACTATGCCAATCAGATCCATCTTGTTGTTTCCTGGTGCTCCCTCCCTCTGTTTGTATCCCACTCGTTTCTCATTTATACTTAGATTATAAACTCCTTGGAGATGGAAATGAGTTTTTGTTCTGCATGTACAATGCCTAGCACGATGGGGCCCCAAGCTCTGATTAGGACCCCAATGTGCTACCACAATACAAATAAATGCCAATAACAATGATAGAGAAACAGAAGTGAGAACCAAGGATGCTGGGCTTTTTTTCAGACATTTTTCTTCTCAATGTTTTCACCAAACAAAACTCAGAACTATTCAGGCAACAAAACGAACCTACTCTAGTTTTAATTCATTTCTGAGTAATATTGGTCACATGTGTATGCTTTGTATGGGGAAAGTAACCGTATGCTTTTAAACTATTTCCCTAACATTTATATAGAAATTAATTGTGAGCAAATATTGACTCTTTCAGAAGGCAGGCCTTGAAACATCTGTATAGGTGAAAATATATGCCATATATATAATTGCTGGTTAACTGATGACTTATAGCAATAAAAATAGTCTGTAGTGAAGTGAGACTTCTTGCCTGTGTTTGAACTTATATAAAGTAAAAGAAACCAAGTGTCTAAGCCTTTTAATCAATATTGTTTTAAAACTATAGCTGAGGTTTTTAATTTTCTGTACAAAAACAACAAGGAGTCCGGTGGCACCTTAAAGACTAACAGATTTATTTGGGCATAAGCTTTTGTTGGTAAAAAACCTCACTTCTTTTTTACCCATGAAAGCTTATGCCCAAATAAATCTGTTAGTCTTTAAGGTGCCACTGGACTCCTTTTTGTTTTTGTGGATACAGATTAACAAAGCTACCCCCTGATACCTTGTAATTTTCTGTACAGGTGTAATTTGCTCCAGACAGACAAAATAGTCGGCCCCAAGCAAGGATCAAACGTGCTGTCTCTGTATGTAAAGCAGATTTTCCAGCTCTAGTTCCAGAGCTATACTTAATCAGCATCTCTCACCAGCAGAGCACCCCTGCAGGGGTATGTATGCTGTGAACCAAGCCCCGGTGCTGACATGATGCATGTATGTCTCCATCCTCCCTTCTGTACACTGTGAGCCGCTTGCTATCCCGGTATATGTGTTAGCGTGGCACTGGCATTCCAGTGGCTTTCTAGAATAAGTTACTCCTTGTTCCATGCTAGTTTCTATCTGTGTTGGATATAGCTCTGTTGACTAGTATGAGCCTTGATCAACCAGCTGCGATCAGGCTACAATTTGTAATACAGCACCCAACTGAGTTGTAATAACTGGGCATTGAACACATCCTGAGCCTTTCCCAAGGACTTGGGCACTGGAATTAGAGGGGGTTTATTCCAATCTCTTTCCTTATTGGAATAGGTTCCAGTGCACACGGTCAGTGGTTGACCCCGCCCTCACACCCAGCGAAGACAATGGGACTGATCCCATAAGGAAAGGTGGGAGGACCGGGTCTGTTGAATGTAAAGGAATCTGATCCCAGCACACCGTAACTGTCCCACCTTATTTTGTTTTTGTGGCGTTAAGCTAATGAAAATATTGGCCATGATGCATCACAGTCATGAGAAATTGCAGGATACATCTGGAGATGGTCACCTAATTAATGCCACTAATGTCCCCTGGCAGCCACTGAAATGATCTAGCGGTGCACACAATGCAGCAATGACTTTTTGTTTTTTAATGGACTGGAGCAGCGTGACTGCACCTGGTGTTACTTCCCAGTTATTAGGTCTGAGATGACCCCTCCTGCACCAGTCCCCTGAAGGCACTGAATAATACATTGTTCCTCCGAAAGCCCCAGAACACTGTAGCTAACCTGGGTATGAATAGACCTGCACAATGAAGGCACCTCTGACACCCTAGACCTGTACATTCTGGCTGAGGCTTCACTGATTTTTCTCTCCCTTTAATGGGAGGTAAACACGCTGTGCTGATTGGGACGTACAAAATCTTTGGGTGTAATCTGTTAGGTCTGTGGGGGCTTGCTGAATGGCCACAGAAGTCAGTAGGAGATTTCTCCATCTGCTCTCTGCAGGATTGGGCACTCCATTAAAGTTTCACCTTCCTGTTTCTGCATCAGATCCTCAGCTTGGGATCCACATAGATCTCTTGAAGCCAATGGAGCCAACCATGGCTTACACCCACTGAAGATGGGTCCTCTTGTGTGTGCCTGAGTAATGCCATTTCTAGAGTCCCCTTAGTGTTATTACGACAATCTTTGATATTTACAGCGGAAAAGTTAAAAAAAAAAAAGAAAAGAAAAGAGGGGGGGAAACAATTTTGTGTTTGAAACCCACAAATATCTGTGAAATAGCCAGAGGCCACTAAATTCTGAGCTTGTTAGTCAATGAATATCTCACCATTAATATCAACAGGGCCAGAACTTTACCGTGTTTTATAAAAGCATGAAAACCACAGGTGTCCGAATTACCTGCCGAGCCACATTTGCATCAGGTGGATGCATCATATTATTGAAGGAAAAGCAACATGTCTCAGAGCCACTGTATGCACCTTTACCCATGGTGTGATGCAGGCTTGCCTTGGGAAGAGGCCTTATGTAATAATAAACAAGTGAATCAGTAAAATCATGTATAGAACCTGGTAAGAATGAAGATCAAAGCTGCTGAAGAGCTATCTGACCTGTCATATCTCCCTTCTTATCTGGAAGTCAATGGAACTACTGCGTGTTTCCTTTGAACTGGGGTCATCCTGCTCAATAGTTTACAGAGAAGATAGCAAGGAAAGAAACACACATTCTAGCATTTAATGAATGCTACATTTACATTAAAATATACTTAGGGGAAGGTTTTCAAGGGCACAAATTTGGACTGGACCATCAACTTCAGTTGGGAGTCCAAAGGAACTGAGTGCCTACCTTTTGAGCCCTTGCAAATCTCCTCCTTACATAAATGTTTGCACTTGGCTCTTGTAGCAGAATGATCAGAAGTAATTCTGTGATCCTGTAATTCACATCAGCTAGATTCCTCTTCCTTCTGGGCAAAGCCCTTAAAGCAATGTATCCCCTCCTTTCTCTTGTCTCGCCATGTTACCTCCAAGTGTGCAAGATGTAATGCTTCTCAAGTGTTCATACACGCTTGTCTTTTATTGAGGAAGACTTGCTTAAACCACTTTGTCCTTTCACTGTCCAGGGCCAAGTTTCCTCTCATTTGTTTAGGTTGATTAAACAGTCTCAGCTGCTTCTCTCTCAAAAGTTTGTGAATTTTTTTCCTCCTTGAGCAAGCTTCAAGGACAGCAGATGGCAGCAGTGCACTGTCAATTAAAACAGCTGTTACAGCCACATTGACATAGAAAAGTAAGATGTGGAGCAAAGTTTCCTTTTCATGCCCTAGATATTTTTCCGGGCAGTATCCATCCCTGCTTTCATTTTTGGAACACATCTTAGTACGATGTTCCCACGGTTGGTTCTAAACATAATTGCACTAAATATTTGCCTAAAAATGTCAGAAACGACACACAGAATCTAACTTGCAGAGATGAGCCAGAGAATTCATAGTTCTGGCTGTGCTTAATTAATTTTTGTGTTGCGCCTGCTGCTGTTAGTAATACACTTTGGTATGAAGTGCCACAGGTGTTGTACCTACAGGCCAAAGCCAAAGGCTAAGGTCTTCCAAAGAGACTATATTGATTTGAGGGGCACACAATTTGAGACACCTTAAAGAGGCCTGATTTCCATAAAGTGCTGAGCACCCACCCTCTGAACATCATGCTCTGTAAGGTGTCTCAAGTTGGGACCTCAAATAACTAGCCATTTGGTGAAATCTCAGCTGTTATCCTTGCCCTCAGAAGCTGATTGTACTACAGATTGAGCCCAATAATTTCCCTAATATTAGCCAGGCAGAGGGAACCCGCTACATGACTCTTCCCAGCCCCATGGGGGGTGAGTTAGCAGCCACCATGGCACTGTCTTATCTACACTGGACTCCATGGAAAGCCCTTCTTGAGGCTAAGGTTCCAAAGCTTGGAAGGTGCAGAAGAAACAAGGACTGGACTAGGGAGGCCAGAGGCTGCATTAATTTTTCTGTCAACCCTTCTGTCCTGGGAAAACTTTCTTGAAGGATGGGGGCCTTAAGGCTTGGAGAATCACTGTTCAGAGCCAGAATCAGACCCACAGTCAATAAAACCCAAAGGTTCTGACAGTTCCATTCAAAATTAGGCAATTAGACAAAACAACATTTCTGATACCCAGCGTAAACCACGAATATTAAAATCATCCCACGTTATCAAAAGTTAAACAACAGAAGAAGAATAGAATGGAAGGAGGTTAGAAAAATATCCTGGGCTGTTTTTCCTCTTTTTTTTTTTTTTTTTTTCTTTTTTTAACACCATTTTTACAACTACATAACTCTATACATCACTGGAATTGCCCCTCCTTAATATCGGTGTAAATGGGAGGAGAATCAGGATCTACGTCAAGGGTATTGAACCGCAGGGATCAGAACATGAGGTTCTCGTGGCCCTTGCTGTGTTCCAGGAAGGACATTCCTCTCTCCTTCCATAGGAAACACAAAATATAAGTCCCAACTCTTTTTAAAAACAGTGTAATTGCAAACCCCCTCACATTTGTGTCAGCCTTTTAAAGAAAAGGCTCTGTACAATGGATCTCTAAAATAGAAATCCCTTACTGAAACCGAACCAGTGTTAAACAGGAAAGGTTCAAAGCACTATAGTTTAAAATACAGAAAGTACAGGAGTTTGGACCATTACTGTGGAGCACCAGTCTGTGACATTATGAGTGTAATATAATATTTCATTGGAAGGTGACAGGGCCAGAAAGAATTAATTAACTCAGACTGACCTGACCCATGGGTGAACTGTAGAAACTAGTTAGGAAGATATGTAAATGAATAGAGCTTTGAAATGCAAGTCTGCGTTGTTAGAGGTAAAAGGTTAGATGTTTGCTCAGGTCTTGTGATGTAAGCAAACAAGTCTTGTCTATTCCTATAGTTTTAATTCAAAGATCAAAAAAGGAATATTAACATTTATGATGATACTTGAGGGAAATAGTATTATTGTCTGTGTCCCTTTGAAGGTTGTGGTAACCTGTATCTGAACTGTTTAATGGATAAATTACTCTGTGCTAATTGCCAGGATGTTTGAGAGAAGGAGATCAGTCTATTGTTTTCTCAGGCCAAAAGGCTGCTGGAAATGTAAAAGAACCCTGGGACATGATCCTACTTCATCTCAGATCTGCTTTGGGTTTCAAGAGCGGGGAACCTTAAGCGACAAGGATTGAGATCCCCAGTCACTGACTGGAGCCACCCTGAATATGGACATTGGACTATAACCTATGAACTATATCTAAATGGACTTTTGGCAACTACAAGCTCACTTCTGCTATGCATCTGAACCTCAAATTAAATTCAAGTCTGTATACTGATCTTTTAACCAACACTCTCTCTCTCTTTTTCGTTTCAAATAAATTTTAGCTCAGTTAATAATTGGCGATAGCGTGTATTTTGGGTAAGATCTAAGTTATAATTGGACCTGGGTACATGGCTGATCCTTTGGGATTAGAAGAACCTTTTCTTTTATATGGTGAGATAAGATTTTCAGGAATCATCATCATATCTGACAGATGTGTCTGGATGGAGGCCTAAGGCTGGGTACTTTGAGAAGTTCAAACCATGCAATTCCCTTAGTGACCAGTGAGGTACTATAGAAGCTGTTTTGTGCTGGCTTGGTAAATCTAAGTATTGGAATAATGACCAGTGTTTGGGGTTTGTCTGCCCCGTTTTGTTTGCAGTTCACCCTGATTGAGTGACCTCAGCTGGCTCCCATGGGCTGCGCCATCAGTCTCCAGTCCTGAAATCAGATCCATGCAAGTGTGTACCCATGTGGGGTGAGTGTGATACCCACATCGATCTGATTGCAGCTGCATAGATAGAGAATACGAGTGTGTGTCAAAGACTTTGCTTGATGAAGCTTCCAGTGCAGTTATTTCAGGAAATGTATCCAGAGCTGTTCCTGGCTGGATTCTCCCCCCGCTTGATCTGCATGCAGATGCGGTGGAGAGAAGGAGACTGTGTTGCCTGGCCCTGTAATCTCTAACGTACATCACAAGTGTAACGTCCTTCAGTGACTATAAGCACGTGGAAAATTGGGTGTAACTCTACTCTGCCTTGCTCCATCTCTCTCTGCTGCCACAGTAGGAGAGCAACTGGTACAGAAATTCCCTTCACCACTTCCACCAGCAAAGAGTTTCCCTGAACTGGGGAAATTCTGCACTGGCCAGTTTAAGCCACTATTAAGCAGGTGAAGAGTCTGGCCCCAGATGTGTTAGCTACAGAAGATAACTGGCATGGCCTAAAGGAAGGAAGTTAATGAAAAATCCTGAGAGTTCACCAAAAAATGGTTTAATCTGGCTGACTGTGTTTCAAAAGAACTTCAGGACAGCATATGAACCATACTAATGTGCTTCGGGGTGAAATATTGCTTAATCAGCTTCCATCCAAAATAAATCAATTGAAGCAAGTTCCATTAATTCTCTGGTCAGCAGTTTATTCTGTTACTTCAAATTGCCTTGCTGATAGTGTTTTAATCTCATGAATAAGTTTTGTTTATGATGATGTCAAAGTATTTATGAGTTTCATATTGATTTTGGGGCCATCAATTTAGCTGTTAGGATCGGTCACTTCAGAAATTATTAGCACAGTAGCTGTGAACAAAAAGCAATAAAAACTCTAATGATTGGTTTGCATGTTTGTACAATGTGTTCCCGCAAAGAAAATGGACCAAAATCTAAATCCCTTTGTAGTTGTATATTTGAAAAAAGGAGGACTGGAAGTGATTGTTGCAATATATTCTATAGCATAAATAAATGTAGTGTTGGGCAAACCTTTTCATTGTTGTTTATT
Organism: Gopherus evgoodei; assembly: GCF_007399415.2. Classification (NCBI taxonomy): domain Eukaryota; kingdom Metazoa; phylum Chordata; order Testudines; family Testudinidae; genus Gopherus; species Gopherus evgoodei. Next base: position 123,645,907 of record NC_044328.1, on the reverse strand, counting down.
TCAGTGTCACAAGTGCTCAGTTAAACTGGCACTAAGTAATTTTTTTTAAGTAAGCATTTTAAGCATCTTCTTTTACTTTTATTGTTGGCAAAGAAGGTATTTCTGTTCTGCTGTTAAGTGTGTGTGTGTGTGTGTGTGTGGAGGGGGGGCGAAATCTAATGAAACAAAATAGGATTCCCACTAACGTGCTTACATCTCTATTCTAATACTCTTTCTGCTAATATAGTTACAATTTTTGCAAACAGAAATTGAAAAATGCAGGACTAAATACGCTCAGTGTTGTAGAGGAAGACTGGTTTTGCTGGCAAGGCTTTGGCCAGATTATCTGGGTTCAGTTCCTCACTCTGCCACAGAGTGACCATGGGCAAGTCACTGAAGCCCTGATCCAAAGTCCACTTCAGTCAACAGAATGATTCCTGTTGACTCCAGTGGAGTTTGGATCAGACTCCTATCTTGCTGTGTTTCATCTACTCATGTGCAAAGCAGAGCTTCTGTCATTCCCCCTCCCCCACTCTTGGTTTGTCTTGGCTATTAGGTTTTAAGTTTTCAGGGCAGTGTCTTTCTCACTGTTTTTTGCACAGTGCCTCCAAAATCAATCTGGGCCCTGATGTAGGTGGTGCAACTGTAAATAGTAATCTAACATGTACTTCGATATGGCCCACCAAATGAACACCTCTGGCTTGCTGTCCATCTGGGCTGTCAAGTTCAGAGTGAAGAAAATGAGAGTAAAAATGAAAGAGGAGTGGCCCCCAAAATTGCAGGGTGAGGAAATGGTGCCAGTACAGCATGTTCGCTCCCTTCCCCTGAGTCCATGAAAGCCCAACCATGCAAAGTCGCCAAGGTCAGGAGTCTGCAGCCGTTTGGGGTTGGAGCAGTTGATATATATGGCAGGCTGTCCTTTGATCACTGGCAGGTTTCCTCCATTGATGCTTCTTGTAGTGCTAACTTCAATTCCATCCTCCCTGGAGAGGGCTGTAGGATGGAGTGCTGGCAGAGGAGCGCCAAAGAAGATGAGCAGCCAAGGAGTGACGGCCAGGCTGGGACGCATTGTGGAAAGGCCAGTAGAACATGTGCAGCTCCCAGGTCCTCTTGGGGATCTAGCTTTGGGACCTGTATTTTCTGTAATTCAGCTGCTCTTGCAGTCACCTTAATTTTTTTTTTAAATTCCTTTATTTATTTTATTGCTCAGAGTCTAGAGCTTGCGTCATTAAGGAATACCAATAGAGCTCAGGGGAAGTAATTCTGTCACTCCCCGTATGATGGGATTAGACAGTCCCACTTGGACTACATTATGCCAACAGGTGACATTTATGGTTTTGGGATGCCTCCTTATGCATGGCTTTGCCACTTGTGTGAGTAATGCAGATCATCCCAAACTCATGCCAGTAAAACCTTTACGCTGTGCCCCTTGTGACTCATGAGAAATGTGATCGCTAATGTGCGTGGCTTAATCTTTCGCTGTTACTAATTTGTCCTTCATCCTCCTTCGTTTATACAAATCTCCAGACCACACCCATCTTGTCTGTTTGTTCACCTCTTGCATATTGTTTAAGGGTTAAATTTTCAAGTCTGTCTATATTACCTCTTCAAAAGAGATTTCGGAGCCTAAATCTGATTGACAGTCAGTTCACACACACAGTGCATTTTTCTGGGCACTAAAACTATTCATAAAATTGGATCGTATTTGGAGAATAGTTTTGGCCAGAAAGAGAAAAATACATGGGAAAAAATATTCTGAAATGTCAAAACTATTTGTTTTGATACTTTCAGAATGAAACAGTTCAACGTTTTGTTTTGAATAAACATTTTTTAAATCAAATGTCAATTCAAAATGTTTTTTAAATAAAATTCTGGTCACTACCCCAAGCTACTAGTCCTGAAGCATGTCAAGAAAACCCCCAAACCACTGAACCGAGTGTAAACAAAATCTAAAACTTGGGAATTTAAAATTAACCTCCCAATAACACTGGCATGCAGGATGTTACCTGTAACTCAGGATGCTCAGAGGAAGGTATGGCATATTGCCTTATAATATCATGAAGCAGGAGCTCAGTGGAAAGTCTGCAAACCAGATGAGATTGATTAAACAATTTCTATCCAACTGGGTTGCACATAAAAATTTTATTAAAACCTCAAGTGCTAAATTTATTTCCTTGGTTTCTTTTGCCTTTCTTTTTTTTTTATTTGGTAGTGATAATTACTACATTAGAAATTAAATGAACCTCATATACTACAACTTTCAGACCTCCTAGGAGAGTTGTGAAAGTGATTTAGGGAAGTAACTTTGCTAGTGTGCCTAATCGAGTTACAGTAATTGTCACCTATAATTTTAACTTGACTGCTATGTGTTGAATCAGAAGCTTTGAGGGGATTCTTTGTCACTGAGCTTTTCTCTCTCTCTCTTTTTTGCAAAAAAAAACAAAAACAAAACAAAACACATCAGCTGAAAACAAATCAACAAACACAGATGTGCAGTTAACAACATTATTGCTTGCTTCTTTACCAGCCTGATGTGCTGTAGTGCGAGATGACTTTCAACAGCAGTGCATCAGCAAATGCACTGCTATATTGCAGAAGACTACATCATCAGCTGATGCAAATCCCCACAGCTCCATTGAAGTTAATGGAGCAATGCCAGTTTACACTAGATGAGGATCTGGGGCCAGATTTATAAGGGTATTTTGACATCTAAAGACGCAATTAGGTACCTGACTCTCATTAACTTTCAGTGGGAGTTAGGCCCCTACCCTGCCCAGGCACTTTTGTAAACCCCACTAGGCACCCATCTGTATCTTTAGGCACCTAAATACCTTGGTAAATCTGGCCCCTGGTCCTTATTTTCAAAATATATTTGAAGAAGGTGGCGCTTCTGGACATGTCCTCAAAACTGTGAACTAGGGGTACCTGATGAAATTATGGGCTGCAGGTTTAAAACAAACATAAGGAAGTATTTCTTCACAAAACACACAGTCAACGTGTGGAACTCCTTGTCAGGGGATGTTTAAGTTTCTCAAGTAGCTTAAAAGTGAGGTTGATCAGAGCAATTGGGTGATAGTTCTTCGAAACTCTGTCTTCCCTCTGGGCTTGAGAAGTGCCACTACACGTGACCTTCACCAGACTTTGGAACAGTACAGTATTCCAGACAAGTATTGTAGAGTCTTGGCTGAAAGTCTCAAAAGGATGATGCCATGTGATACAGGAGCCCCTTATGGATTTTGTCCAGCCCAGAAGCCTTGCAATTTTTTAGGAAAGAAATGGCTGATTCCATTTTCTCCCTAGTGATAAGCTGGAGTCAGCTGAGGGGGTTGACCAAATCTTCCTGAGCGCAGAAAATACCTTCCATTCATGATCTCAATTCGGGTTTACTGGTCAGTTGTTTGCCCAAGGTGGGCTGCCACAGCATTTGCTGACACATGTGCAGGGTGTTAGGGGTCTCCTATTCACCAGCACCAGAACTGGGGTGGCGGGTAAGAGTCCTGGCCCCCTTACTTTTTAACAAAAAACATGTGCTGTGGGAAAAACATGATCGTACTGCTAAAGATCCAGATGCACTATGAGATCGGATCAGATGTTTTCCTAGATATCCACTGCAATCCTAGATACTCGCGTGAGCAAAATTGCATTACACTTTTAAAAGTTTGTCAGTAGTTGTCGTATTGCTTCTATCCACTACAGCCTGTTGAATGTGTGTGTTAGGTTTTCTAAAAATATATAATATATTTTTGGTTTTACTTAATTTTTTTATAAAACATTAGAAAGAAAAATCATTTTATACGTTAGCTCTGGTACGGGGACACGTTTGCCTCCCTTCGAAGTTGTTTGTTATTACTGTTTATTTTGCTGATGCCTTTTTCCCAGGAGATTTACAATTTAGTTTACAATTGTTTATATATAATGCATATTTTAACAAGGATGATTCAATTATAATGTTACAAAACTGCAAGTTACAGGTCAAAAATAATAGTGCAATATTAATAGTGAAGTATACACAGTAGAATGATAAATGCTAGTGAAGTACAATACATGAAGCGCAAAAATAAAATGCAGTCCCGATGCTTAGAACTTAATTTGTCTTATTATTTTGTTTGTTCGTACTATAATTATACATTAAATATTATAAACTGGCTACCTTTCTTATTCTGGTTTATTTGTTTGTTGTACTCTGCGGGATATTTAAGTAGTATTATAATTCCCCCACCACTTTGCCCTTGCCCCCACACCCTCCTGCCCCCCCACTTCTGCATAGGCTCTGGGGCCCTTGCTTCTGTTCCTGAAGGTGACAAAGAAGGCCCTGACCATACAGCTTGAGTGTGTGAAGTCCAGACTTTGAACACATTCGTGCCACCTTTCCTGTCTCTTAACACTAAGAAGTTCCATTAACATACTAGCAGCTTATTTTTAACCCTCAGGAGAAGCAGATTCTTTCTCTCTTTTTGGTAGAGATTGCCACAGAGATTGTCCTGTCAAGAGATGTATACCCTATGAAAACTATGAGGAATTGACTTTCTAGCCACACTTACCAAGGTATCAGAAAAGACCTTGTAAACCAAGTTCACATCATCAGCCACATGCCGTGACTCCTTGACTATGAGGAATCGGTTTCTTCTCTGAAGCAGTCCCAGTTGGCATGCCGAAAACTTCATCTCTTCCACGTACTTACTGCAGCCACTGTGATCTCTAGTCCTGCAATCATGCCCATGTTGTATGAACAATGGACTTCCCCAGAAATCTGTACTCCGGTGCTCTTGAATATATATACAACTGACCTGCCACCCACCTCAGCAATTAAGTTTATGGATGCTGATGACAGCTGCTGGCAATAGCCAGAAGGAGCTTTGAGAAGCTGGAGTTCCCCTGTCATCTGACCGTGATACCTTAGCCAAGTATTTGTCATAGTGACGGCTTAAATTAAGTGCACTAAATATGGTGTCATCTTGTTTCCATCTTGCCCACTGGTTAGCTCATTGACAGCTGCAGGTCTTTCTGAACAATCAGCCTATCCTTTTTCTTTTTTTTTTAACGGAACCCTCCTTATTTGGGGATAGAGCTTGATCACGCTCTGTCCTTTCAACAACACATCGAAAAGATGCACTAAAAATCAAGTTGAGAGTTGCACTTCTCCGCAGGCTTGGTGGCAAGTCATGGGGCAATAGCCTTGCAACCATATGGATATTTCTCAGTGCCCTAATCGTAGCACTTGGCAAATACTCTGAGGCAGCATGGGGCTCCAGTCATCACTGTGGCAAGCTGGACTTCACGATCAACTCCACCCTTCATATCATCAGTGGTGTGACCAGAACAGCTCCAGCCATCCAATCCTGGCTGACATAGCTCTGCCAGCGATTTGGCACAGAAGTGGGCCCTGAATGCATTACTGCATGCAGCCAGCTATCGAGATGGCTTACTTCACTATTTTTTCTTAAAGGCACATAAAAAATGCTAGTTAAAGCCAAGATGCCCCTTTTCTGAAATAGTTGGCCCTCTCAAACAGTAAATCAGCACAACCTTTCTAAGGAATAGCAGCAATGGGAGGTATGGGACTATATTTTGCATCGATTGTGCTTTTCTTTGCAGATGGGCAATTCAGATCTGCATCCTGTAGTCTCTGTAGATCGGCTCTTGAATGCCACTCAGAACAATCGTATGAATGGATGGAAAGGTTCTTCATTACAACAGAGTACATTGTAATGGGCAGATTAACTTAAATTGTTACTGTTGGGGCTTCTTGAGCTCCCCCTCTTGCCTCTGCAGAGCTGAAGAACAGTGTGGCATCTGATTATGGACTGTCCTCTTTTCACCTGGATAATTGATGGATGCACTTGATGTCTCTGGATGATGTTGCTGTGATACCGTGGCTATATCATATACCCAATAGCTAATTCATTGTTCATGCTATATATGCTGGAAGAAGACTGTATCTATGCTGCTCTCAGTTCTTTAGATTTCACCATTCCATCTACACAAGAGTTTCCTTTGTGGGAAACATTCTCTTTGGCTAATTTTAACCAAACTTCAGGGTCAGGCTGTCCTCTGCTGTGCAAGCAGATGATGGGGGAGAACTGCTTACCAAGCTGCAATGGTTTTGAAAAGCAGCAGATGCACCATCTCATCCCTCCTGTGCCACAAGACCTAAGAAGGTGCATAAATGGCAGGGGATATGCTTGGATCTCAGTTATCAGAAGGGGAAAAACAGAGCTAGATCAGATTACCTGGGATATCCAGGTATAAGATAGTCACCTATGCATTCCTCCAATAGGTCCTTCTCCCATGGCTGCAGAATAAATATTTTCCTATGCCACATGGTCACTGGCTGACTCCATCTATCCTCTTGCATTCTTTGTGTGTTGGAGCCACAAAGATGTTTTAATACAGAAAACTCACGTTTTCCTGTATGAGTGCTACCAATGATGGGAGTTGTAGTGTAGATAGTCGAATCCTACTATAAACTGGGTTAGCCATCATGGGAGTAAGACACCTGTGCCTTGTCTACACTACAGCATCCACTGCTGGTAGCCCTGGGAGCTGCACCACTGGGGACAGCAACACTTTTCCATGTTTTCCTAGCCTGGAGTACGCTGGGGTAGCTTATGATTAGGGCTCTGTGTTTGTGACTTGAGCAACCTCTGTGACTTCTGTGGGGGCCAGTGTGGCTGACTCCAGAGCCACCCAAGCCAGCTGCTCAGGTGGCCCTGAGGACAACCACACCAGCTGATGCTGGAGCGGCCCCGCAGCCAGCTGCACTGGCAGCTACTGGAGTGGCCCTGGGGCCAGCTGTACTTGCTGCTGCTTGGGTGGTCCCGGGCAGCTAGCCATGGGGATTGCCTGAGAATGAGGCTGGTGTGACTGGCCCCAAGGACCACCTGAGCAGTGGTCCCCGGGAGGCCAGTGTAGCTGGGGCCGGTGGCCCTCAGGTGGCCAAAGTAGCTGCTTCCCCAGGCAGCCCCCAGTGGCAGTCCCTGGGTGGCCGGTGCAGACACAGGAGGCGGCCCGCAGCAGCTGGTGCTGTTGCTGGCCCTGCCCCCAAACAGAAACCTCCCTGGCTTCCTCTGCAGCAGTGGCCCCACTCACAGGGCCAGCTCCATCATTTCTGTCACCCCAAGCAGCGGGGGGGGAAAAAAAAAGCCACGATCGGCGGCAGGTCCACCGCACCGCTTCATTCTTCCGCAGCAATTCAGCAGCCAGTCCTTCCTGCCGAGAGGAATGGAGGGACCCACCGCCAAATTCCTGCCGAAGAGCTGGACGTGCCACCCCTTCCCATTGGTCGCCCCAAACACCTGCTTGCCGCGCTGGTGCCTGGAGCCAGCCTTACCCACTCAGCAGCACCCCGGCACCCCCCAGCAGCGACCCCCTTAAGATTTAGTCAGGGGTATTTTTAGTAAAAGTAACAGACAGGTTGTGAATTTTTGTGTATTGCCCATGACCTGTTCATGACTTTTACTAAAAATACCCGTGACTAAATCCTAGCCTTAATTATGGTAAATAGTCATGGGAACAGTGGAGACTTGTACCATTTGCAGCTTGATCCAGTGCAAGCTCTAGTGATGACAGTCCACATCTAGCCATCCTGTTTCAGGCACCATGTCCACCCCCTGCCCTCTATGGAGGCACTGCAGGGCCAGTGGAGTATTGTACCTCTCCCACAATTCCCAGAACAGCTCCCCAGAGTAAGTGGATGACATCAATAAATGTCAATTTGCACCTGATCAGATTTTGGGTTGGTTCCAATGGATGCTTCAAATCCTCTGTCCAGTACGTGGATCTTCCTTTTCACACGTCCTGAATTTAGTTAACAAAAATTGAATGGCAGGCTTGATTCTGATTTTGCTGTACACCTGTATAAATTAGGACTAGCTCTATTGAAATCAGTGGATTACCATGGTGCTAAAATCCATGTAAATTAGGCAGGGTCATACCCATCATGTTTATAAAGATGGTTATGAAAATGCTTACAAATTGAAAGAGGCTACAACATATTTATTACAGACCAGTAGTTAACACAAGGGAAGTGAATCATTGTAGCTATCTATTTTATTGTTACATTGCTAATATAAATCAGTTTACTTGCACTGGGTTTAAACTCAGACACTTAAATGTGTATGATAGACAAATAATAAGTCTTAGCCTGAATAATTCATGCTGTTTGTGAGTCATTTTTAAGCCTTTCTGCTAAACCACAGAAGATTAGCATTTTTTGTTGCTTTCTTAATCAAAGGCTAGTGGGGGTTTTGACTTTTAACGATTCCCCATGCTTTCAAGGTACATGTTGACTATTCCGACCGGGATTTCTGGCCCTTGGAAGCATTTTAGCTAGTTCTGGGGCCTGCTACCTTATACAGCTTTCTAATAAATCGTGAATAAGTTGAAAGCTTGGAAAGCTATTTGCTAATTTCTCCTGGGCCCTTTTACTACCTAATTTTGTTTTCATCACCTGTTATTTACTGACTAACTCAAACCAGCGCTTCTGAGAATGTGGGATAGTTTGGCAGGTAATAAGGGGCAGCGCTGGGAATCGGAAAGATCTCAGCCTCAAAATGGGTATTGTTAGTTAGAAATGGGCTTTGCGTTCATGGTGTTCTGTGCTCTCATGGGCTGCACCGTCAGGGCTAGATCCTCAGGTGAGGTAAGCCAGCGGTGGAAGTCTACAGATTTACGCTAGCTGGGGGTCTGCAGGCTCTATCCAAGTATAAATCTCACTGAAGTCAATGGGATAAGTAATTGCCTGGGGCTCTGTGAAGTCACGTGTATTTTATTGGGCTGCCGTTCATGGAGGATAGGTCCATCAATTGTTATTAGTTAAGATGGTCAGGGGTGCAACTACGTGCTCTGAGTGTCCTTAGCCTCTGCTTGCCAGAAGCTGGGAGTGGACGACGAGATGGATCACTTGATAAAAAAAGTCATAGATAAAACTCCTTATGACTTCAAAAGGATCCAGATCAGGCCCCTTGCTTTTTGACTAGAAAAAAATCAGTAGCAGATAGCAGAAGTGAACTCCTGTTTATATAGTGCAGAAGCAAAGCACATGTGAGTTTTTCTGTTGACAGATTAACTATGGATGGTGATGTGTATGGGGCCGCTTTACTGACAGACTTGGGAAACAGAGCCAGAGACAGTTATGGGGGAGGTCACTTCTGTATGATGCCAATTTCCTGTCTCTGGATGGCATTTCCTCTTTCTGATATGTTATGTGTTGTCTTTCCTTCATTTTTTGTTTTCTCTTGCTTTGTTTTTTTTACTCCAGATTTTCTTATAACAGAGCTCTGAACAAATGTAAAATATCATTTTATGATGCGATGAGTGTGGTTTCCTATTACACTCCGGTTTTGAATTTGTCTCATTTTATTGTCTTTGTTAGGCCTTTTTTCTCTCTTGTATGATAGCAATCAATTTTTAAAAATCTGAATGTCAGCAATTCAAATTTCCCAAGTGCTAATTTTAATGTATCCAATTTTTTTTAAAGGTCAGTGTTAAACCCAAAACTTTAAAATGTTTAACTTTCCAATAAACTGGCATATCAAATGCCGCGTATCTTACAGTTGAGTGTTATCCAGCCTCCCTTATTTGTATTGTTTAAACATCATCTTCTAGAACTGCAGCTCATTCTGTTGTGCACAGCCACCACAAGCTAGACTACTGTTCTCATATTGACACGCTGATGAAATGACGGCGAAGGCTTTCACACGCTGGTGCACTGTAGTCGCTGGGGAGCTTCTATATTCCTGTTCCACTATTAGATTTCAAACCTTCCTGCTGAGTAGCTGTCCTCATGTCACATCAGGTAAGCTTAGCTGTGAATTGTGCTCACAGAGTGGAACTAATCCCAGAGTTCAGCATTAGATAGAGGAGAACAATGTGGTTGAGAACTAAGCCAGGTCTCTCTAAGAGGTAAGATTTTTGAAAACCAAAGATACCTAACCATTTTAAGCCCCCTTACTGTGTCTATTTCCGTCTCTGTATCTGTTTAGCTAGCTTTCAGATCTATGTAGTTTTGATAACTTACAATATATATTGATACATTGGTTGGGCACTTCTAAAGCTGGTCACCGGCACATGTATAACAGTGACAGCAGTAAATCCACCCAAAGTGAGAAGACATGCATTACCATTAACATATGGGCAAATTTGAGGAGGAGTCTGGATTTTCAGTCCCCTGGGCATTGATACTTTATTCTTTGAGAGGCAGATTCTTTTCTGAGCTGAGTATTTGTGACCTCCTCTCTATTTGCCCTTAGTGATTTTTGTTGCTCATGTAGAAGCAGGGCCAGAAATTTTCTGAGTGGTACCTTTGTGGTCAGGTAGGGTAGTTGCTTAGTAAGGTGTGTAAGCAGAGTCAGGATAAGCTCTACCCTGACATCTGGTGGAAAGAATTTCAGAGAGTGTATTTGCATAGGCACGCCTACCTCATCCCAGGCTGCCGAGCTGTGGGATTGCTTTGTGACAGAAATGACTCAACCTCAGTTGGGTGGTACTTGCTAGACAAGGGACATGGGTTCCAAAACCCTGTGAATTGAGAGAGGCTGGGGACAGGTATCTGTGCCTGGTGGTGAAGTTTCCTTGTGGAGCCAGAAGCACCAGTTCCACCCACTCCTCTCTCCACTGTGGAATGTCAGAGTTGATTTTTTTATTCCCTTAAGAATCTAGATACAGGTTACTGAGCTGAACTCACTTTGGGCTAATGGTGCACTAGCATTGGGGCTCCCCTACTAAGAGCTGAAATCACTAAGAGCTGAAATCACTAAAGAGCTGAAATTACTGAGCTGAGAGCACTGAGTACTGTGCTAACTAGTGGGTGAGCCTGAAGCTATACTGTGGATCAGAGCAGCTGGCGGAGTGGAGCAGTTTGTGGGGATGGCTGGAGCGGATCATGGGACAGCTGGTGGAGCAGAGCGGCTGGCAGAACGGAGTAGCTGTGGGATGGGTGGAGTGGCCCACAGAGCGAGCGGAGCCGAGCAGTTTGCAGGGACAACTGGAGCAGCTCCCGGGACAGCTGGTGGAGCAGAGCAGCTGGTGGAGCGGAGCAGTTTGTGAGGACAGCTGGAGGAGCAGAGTGGAGCGGCTGGTAAAGCGGAGCAGTTCGTGGAGAAGGCCAAAGCAGAACCCACGGAGAGGCAGGGCAGTTGGCCCCGGACCACGTAAGGTGCCCCTTTCTACCCAGACTGGGGGGAGGGACCTCTGCAGATAGACTCTAGAACTTTGGGGCTGCACTGACCCAGGACAGAGACTTTTGGATTGTGGGACTTTTGGGACTGTGGGTGATTTGGGGGTTGCTGGACTAAAGAGCCCAGGGAAAAGGGCACAGCCCAATTTGGCATTGTGTTATTGAAACGGAACCCCTGGATACTGAACCCGGCCCTTGTTGCTGCCAACTCAGAGGGGCAGAAGGGTTACAGGTGTATAACCTTAAGAAGTCTCAAATGCATGAAGACTTGTGTTTTTCCCCTGTTTCAGTGGATGAAGTGTGACTAAAATGAAATCTTGTGTGCACAGCTCATGTTAGAATTCCATACTTTGTAAGAAATAAGTGGCATTAATAGTCATTTTCATTATTTTTTTCCCTATGGGAATTATATTTTTCTTTACTGAGATTTGTAAGACAACAAAAGGTTCCATTTAGAACACTCTAGGCACCTTTGACAGTTGCTTAAAAATGTAAGTTTAAAAAAAAGAAAAATAAACTAAATTCCCCAGTTTCCCATCCATCACTCCCAACATTATTTGCCTGAAAAGATGTGCATAGTAGCATGTCCTGAAGGTCAGCAGAGCCATGCCATTTCCAAGCAGTTGAAGTCCCACATTCCAAAGGAAAGGGGTCTTCCCAGAGAATGCTTTTCTGTGGTCCATCTTTAGCACTTCTGCTGATCTCAGTTGTGGCACTATGGCATGGGGAGAGGTGGTTTCCTCAGCAGGAAGGTCCTAACCATTTAGAGCTTTATAAACTCCATCCAGAAACCCACAGGCAGTCGGTGCAGATCACATCATTGGTTGGCTATGCATGTGGCAAGATATGCCACTTACCAAGTAGTCATTCTTCACTAGATCCAGTTTTCAGCTAAGAACATAAAAACGGCCATATTGGGTCAGACCAAAGGTCCATCTAGCCCAGTCCTGTCTTCTAACAGTGGCCGATGTCAGGTGCCCCAGAGGGAATGAACAGAACAGGTAATAACAAGTGGTCCATCTCCTGTCACCCATTTCCAGTTTCTGGCCAATAGGTTTACAAACCCAGAGTCTACTAACTCGAGTTTTGCTAACCCTGGGCTTACACTGCAGTATAGACATACCCAAGTAGAACTTATTACATTAAGCTTGTTTAAAAAAATATGTTTCTATTATATTGTAGAAACCAACCTTGGGTGGTTAATTCATCTCCTATAAGATCACATATTTATTTTGCATAAACTGCTGGTACTGAAAAAAGGGCCAAAATTTGGCCCGATTTATAGGCCTTAAATTCAAAGCTGCCAACTTAAAATCTTGTTAGGGTTGTGATTTTTCCCTTTTTCCACTCCCTCTCTGTCAAACCAATTATTACATGTTTGACATACAACTATCTTTACCATCCAACAGTACTTTACATTTCACAAAAGGGAGGATCCATGAGGTGTAGGAAAATTGGTGAAGGTGCACTACTGACATGGCTTGAAGTATGAAACTGTTGGGGAATAACAAGGCAAAGGAAGCTGTCAAGCTAAAGTTTCATGATGAGGATAAGTAAAGAGGCTGCCAAGACAAGCAGTGGTAAGGTGATCCAAAGGTTAAAGGAAAGGCAAAGGCCAAATAGAAAGTTCTGGCTGAGAAGAATTTAGGAATTTCCTTCAAATGACTACAGAGGAAACATTCTTTGCATCTATCTGTAAGATTCTCTCCACGCTCTGTTCCTTATAGACACTGAGCCACTTCTGCTTCTTATCTGTTTCCTTTAGGCATTCCTTTTCTGAGCCTACTTACTTCTCTGAAGTCTGTTGAGCTACGCAGTAAGACTTCTGGATTAAAATAAAACTCTTCACATTTTATTCTTTTCCTGCAACACCATGGGCTTAGTTCTGGTCTCACTTAAACCTTTCTGGGCAGAAGGATGGTTTTGTGCTTGCCACTGGCCTTGGCCTGTGAGTTCAGGTCCCAGCTCTGTCACAGCCAGGCTCTGTATAACCTTGGTCCAGTCATTTAATCCCTCTTTACTCAGTTGGTCCATAAAATGGGGATAATCATCTATCCTTTCACCCTCCTCTTGTCTGTTTATAGATTTCCAGGCCAAAAGGGACCACTGTGATCATCTAGTCTGACCTCCTGTATAACGCAGGTCTCAGAACGTTCCCAATATGATTCCTATAGCAGATTTTTTAGAAAAAGAGTCAATCTTGATTTTAAAATGGCCAGGGATGGAGAAGCCATCACAACCCCTGGTATGTTGATCCAATGGTTAATTACACACGCTGTTAACTTAGCCTGGGAATAAGGTGTAAATTTTTATCTAATTTCAACTTCCCGCCATTGGATCATGTTAGACCTTTTCCTGCTAGATTGAAGAGTCCATTATTAAATATTTGTTCCCCATGTAAGTTAAAGAGTGACTGTAATTATGTCACCCCTTAATCGTCTTTCTGTTAATCTAAATAGATGAAGCTTTTTGATAGTCTGTCACGCTAAGGCATACTTTCTAATCTTGTAGTAACTTTTGTGGCTGTTCTCTGAACCCCTTCCAATTTATCAACATCCTTGAATTGTGGACACCAGAACTGGACACAGGATTCCAGCAGTGGTCAGACTAGAGGTTTAGATTGTAAACTCAATGGACGACTTAAGCTTCTGACTGCCACACTGATGACAGGAGATGGATCCCTCAATAATTGCCCTGCTCTGTTCATTCTCTCTGAAGTGTCTGGCATTGGCCACTGTCAGAAGACAGAATACTGGGATAGATGGACCATTGGTCTGACCTAGTATGAACATTCTTATGTGGTGTTCTCTTAATATGCATCCAGTGCCTAGCACAGTGGTACACTCAACTCAGTTTGGATTTTAGGTACTGTTGGAATAAAAATAATAAATACTACTACTAGCAGTTTTCACCGCTATAATGTCATTGGCTTCAGTGGAGTTTACCTGGTGTGAGTGACAGAAGAATCAGTCCAGTGTCGGGAAACCATTTTGGACACCTACGATGATGTACACAATAGCGTTAAAGCATATAAATATTTATTTTTTTCTTTGATTTAGAACGAGATGTTGCCACAGCTTATGTTGCTAACAATATTGAGCTGTAAATTTAACCACTTTGAAACAATTCACAATATAAAATGTCTGTTCAGCAATAGAGTTCATTAACTTTGCCCACAATGTTCAATTTGTGCCATCTGGTCTACATCCCTTCCTGATCCCATAGGGGTAAGCCAAGGGTGAACTTGGCCCAAAGCTCTGATGCAAAGAGTGCTACATAGTGTACTAAATTAATGCACCTGCTTTTCACTTCAGAAGAACTGGATTTGGATCCTAGGTTAAGTCACAGCTTTGGAGGTAACATCTGAGTCCCCACAAAGTCACATTAAAAAAAAAATTCACAGTACAATGTTTCAGAGAAGCGAGAATAAGAGAGTTTGTTGGTTGACATGACTATGGATGGCAGAGCTATTCTATTCTGTCCCTTATATAGTGTGACAGATCCAAACCAGTGGGATACAGGAGTCTGGTAAAGGGCAAATATACTGGTCTCTGGATGAGTAGTTTTCTGTTCCCTGAGTGACCAAAGCAGGGGCTTCACTAGACTAATCAGGAACCTGCTAGAACCAATTAAGGCAGACAGGCTGATTAGAACACCTGCAGCCAATCAAGGCAGGCTACTCAGGGCACCTGGGTTTAAAAAGGAGCTCACTCCAGTCAGGCGAGAAGGAGCCAGAGGAGAGGAAGTGTGTGTGAGGAGCTGGGAGCAAGAGGCACAAGGAGCTGAGAGTGAGAGGGTGTGCTGCTGGAGGACTAACGAGTACAAGCGTTATCAGACACCAGGAGGAAGGTCCTGTGGTGAGGATAAAGAAGGTGTTTGGAGAAGGCCATGGGGAAGTAGCCGAGGGAGTTGTAGCTGTCACGCAGCTGTTACAGGAGGCACTATAGACAGCTGCAATCCACAGAGCCCTGGGCTGGAACCAGGAGTAGAAGGTGGGCCTGGGTTCCCCCTAAACCTCCCAACTCCTGATCAGACACAGAGGAGTTGATCCAGACTGTGGGGAAGATCACTGAGGTGAGCAAATCTGCCAGTAAGCGCAGGACCCACCAAGGTAGAGGAGGAACTTTGTCACAATAGGTTCTGCCCTCACCACCATAGTAAGTATCTGAGCATCTTCCACTAGTGTGTTGTGTCATGATTAACGTGTTGCATGAGGCTTTTTCTTTTTTTAACCACCCTCTCCCCAGGGAGAAAATAGTGTGTGCAGTGAAGTGTTTTGTGTAGGTAGTGTTTGTCTGTTTGTCCATTTTTTTTAAATGAACACACTGCTCTTTGATTAGAGAAGCCAGTAGAAGAAGTGGGCCTTGCACTTGGAGCAGAAGGTGGTGAAATTTGTGATGGTCCGTAGTTCCTGGGGACATCATTCCGGGTCTGTAGTGGTGTAGACATTTGCACAGCCTCTGCTTGCATTGTATCTGGCTCAGGCCAATGCCATTTGCCTTTCAATCGGAGCAGCCAAAAAAGAAAGCCCAAGTCAGCTCTTTAGGGCAGGGACTGGTTTTTCATTGTTTGCCTACAGGGTGAACCATAATGGGGCCCCAATCTTTGAGTGGAGCCTCTAGCACTACTGTCATTTTAAATACAATAAATAAATACTAAGAATCAAGTAACCCCGCTGTATTACTAACTGCCCCCCGCCTCTCCCCCCAAACCAAACAAACAAAACAGCAACAGCGACAAAGAGCATCAATTAAGGGAAATGAATGTCCTGAGTTCAGCATCTGACCTCTTAGCACCAAAGTGCCACTTTAAAAATTTATAAATGTGGTCCCTTGAGATCCATCCTGAAAGGTGGATTGACGAGCTACAGCTTCACATTTCCCCACACTTGTCAGATCAGTCTTCTTGGGTCATTGGCTGTGTGCTCACACAACAGATCTTGCCAATTTCCTTTCTTTAGTTAATATCAATTGAGGGATTTTGCAAACTTTTTCCAGTGTGTGCAACCCCCAGGAAGTGAAACTGGCAGCACTCAGCACAGGAGGCAGCTACTTTCAAACTGTTGACCTCCCTTTTGTTTCTTACACTGCTCAGAGAGGAGAACAAAGACAGAAGGGAAACTCATATGGTTGCCACAACAACATAGCAATGTGAATTCGGATTGAGCGTTGCCTGCAGTACAGGAGTCCGAGGAGACTCACAAAAACTAACACACGCACATTATCCTGGCACAGTGGGGCTCCACTCCTGATCAAGGTCTCTGGGTTCCATAGTAATACAAATAATAATCATCATAGTCTAGTGAATTCCCTCATGTTCTCACTGTTGTTGGCAGTTCGTTTAAAGTTCACTTTTTTTTTTACAGAGAATAAAAAGAATAATTAAACAACCCAAAATTCTTGACTTGAATTTATTTTTCACTGGATGTGTCTTACAACAGAGTAATGTAATTCTCGCTTTGTGTATAGTTGTCTGTTGAGATCTGCTTATATCTATTTTGCTCTATAGCTGTATCTGTGGGCTGGTCCAGACTAGGGGGGGGGGAAATCGATCTTAGATACGCAACTTCAGCTACGTGAATAACGTAGCTGAAGTCGAATATCTAAGATCGGATTACTCACCCGTCCAGACGGCACGGGATCGATGTTCACGGCTCTCCGTGTCGATTCCGGAACTCCGTTGGGGTTGATGGAGTTCCGGAATCGATATAAGCGCGCTCGGGGATCGATATATCGCGTCTAGATTAGACGCGATATATCGATCCCCGAGCAATCGATTTTAACCCTCCGATACGGCGGGTAGTCTGGACGTGGCCTGTGGTGCTCTGTGGAGGTTTGGGAAAGATTGAGCCTGACCCTGCATGAGTGTGCAAAGGGGACAGGAAGCCCCTTGCAGTCCCACACAGGGTCTGTCTACACTGCAATAAAAAAAACCCTGCAGCACTGAGTGTCTCAGCCTGGGTCAGCTGACTTGGGCGTTGGGGCTATAAAATTGCAGTGTAGACGTTCAGGCCGGGATGTAGGCCAGGCTCTAAGACCCTTTCCCCTCACAGTGTAGACATATCCAGACCAGGAACAATTACATTCCCAGCTTCTAGCGTCTTCCTCAAAGTTGGGGGTGAGCAAGGCAAGGCAAAGCTGCTGGGTTGCAGAGGGAAGAGCACCTACTTTAAGAGTACACCATGGAGCCTCAACAGGGATGGGGCTTTCCAGGCACAGTGCCCTGGAGCTCAGACAGGGATGGGACACCTCCACATGGTCTTAAAGGCACGCTACATAGGCCTGAACTTGCAACCCTTACTAATATGAGTTGTCCCATTGACTGCAAAAGGGGAAAGAGCTGCAGGATGGAGCATGGTAGAACACACAGTTATGATGTTTATTGATACTATGTCGCCAATAGATTTCTTTTGCTGGTACCATGTGCTAGCACAACGGGGCTCCTAGGCACTATCACAATGCAAACAACTAATAAAATGTGCATGTAATTTCTTGAAAATTCCCTCTCTTTTTTAGATGAGATGGGAATATTGAAGACAATATTAAAATGCCAGCATTTTAGGCTGCTGAACTAGCAGGATTATATTAAATAGCTAATTTGGATGGTGTATCAGTGCTTCTCCCTGCAAGAAGGTTGTTTTTCTGTTTCTAAACTGTGACACGATCCTTTGGCTTTGCCACCTTAATCTGTGTCACGCCAATTAGGAAGAAGTGGTATTATCGGATCCAAAACACTAATTAGTATGAGATTTTTTTAAAAGAGTGTTTTCTCTATTGGGAAAGTATACTGAAGATTGCTAAATTGCTAGAGTGCTGACACTCTAGCAAGTAGCCTTATACAAAGAACTAAATAGCTTGGCACATCCCTTGATTGATAGGAAGTAGTGGATGGATCTCCATCTCTGCTGGAGATGTGAACTTGACCCAGCGTGGATAAACACTATGCACAGGTCCTGCTAGAAATTCAGCTTTGAGATCTTTGTTAATATTGTAATAAGTACAGTAAGAAGTAAACACAGCATCAGACCAGGTGTCATTGGTTTATATCCATTTTATCTGACCATTTCTTTTCTTGGAAAACCCTTTTCTCTGCTATGCACTAAGCATGCATGTTGTCACAGAAGTGCTAAATCCCACAGCTTATTACCATAAAATGTATGAGCTTAGAGGATATGAAAGTGTTCCATCCAAGAGGATATGAAAGTGTTCTACCCAAAGAGAATTCAAGGCCTTTTGTATAAAGAACACAGATTCAAGCTTTGAGATAATGCCATGTGTTAGAGTTTTGAAAAGAAGGCATTTGTGAGAGTGACTTTCTTAAATTATTAATTTACCATCCAGATGTCTTTAGGAAGATGGCAGTTATAGGGGAGAAATAAAGTCTTTTTGTCTATACAATCTGGGTTCCTTCTTTCTTGGGGAAAATCATGCTAATGAAATTAACGCTGTGAGAAAATATGATCCAATCAAATTTGAGAAAGTTATTTTATCGAGATTCCAGGACATGGAGTCTTCTTTTTGAAGAGTATTCTGAAAGCGTATTTGCACGTAATCTCCAGGATCTCAACAATTTGCGTTGATTTTTGTTGCAGTAGAGATTTCGGAGAGAAATAACATCAAATTCTCCTTAATACATATACTCATCCTAAACCTTACTTTAAAAATTGGTAACCAACTTTTATACATGCTCATGGTGCCTGATGCTGCTATCATTTAATTCAATAGCAAAACTTCCATAGATTGCAGTTAGAAATGGATTGGACCCACCATGCAACATAGAAAATAAAAATTAGCAGCTCCAAAAATAAATAAACAAATAAATTGAATTACTAACATACAGACAGTAAAATACTCTCAGTGAATTCATGGCATGCAAACTATGCAGTTGAATTTGCACTTTGCATATATTTATGTATAAAGAAACATTTACTCTGACATCATCTTATTTAGCAAACTCAATACCAGGTAGTACACAGTTTTTTGAATGAATACTGACACATTGCTTTCTAGTATATATAAAAAGCACATTGTCCATTAGCCTGTCAAGATTTTCATGTCAACATTACTTTCCTATTATATAAAATTCAGCAAGTAAGCTGGTAAAACAAAATTATTTCAGCTTTTGCTTTTGGCTTAGCGTGGATTCAAAAATAACTTGTAAAAAGAATATGTTTGAGGGTTGTCTTTAATTTACAATGTTTTCTGAAAGGTGAAAAATAAACCCACTACATTTAGCCAGAGATTTTATGCAAGCTGAAAATGTGAAGGTTTGTCTTTCTGTTCTGGCCCCAGGGACTGTCTTTTCAAGACTCCTGAAAACACAAGGTGATGAGAAAGCAAGCAATAAAAACACACTGTAAAAAGGCACCGAGAAATCCAAACTTAATGAAACTATTCTTTTTTTTTGCATATATGACCAATGCCAATTAGATTGTTGTAATTTTACAGTCTGCCGTAGGGGGAAGCAGGTAGCTGTGCTGCCTCTGGCGTATCTCTGGAGTGTAACCAATTCCTCCCTGTTACAGGAGTGCTCTAGCTGAAGAAATGTAAATAGTTAATATATATAAAAGTGCCAGTAGATGGCACTCAAGAATATGTAGCACAGTTCCTGGGTTTTGTATGACCATCCAATAAGACTTGTTATGCACCACACATGGCTTTCTCTGGCTGCTCTTTACATCAGGTCATGTGTGCTTGTGTGTGCACACATGTGCAGAATTACTTCACCTCTTCATATGGAGCAGTTTAATGCCCACTGTGTCCCCACCCTGGCCACTTGCGCACGATGGCAGTACTGGTTTCCCTCCAAGAGGTGGAATCCCAATCTGAGCGGGGCTGAGCAGAAGACTAAGTGTGTACGTGTTTAGAGGGCTTACTCCCCTGGGTGGCTGACTACGTGCAATGGCAATCTACCCCTTAATGAGATAATGCAGTTGTGTGAGTTCACATCAGTACCTAATGGAAATTTACCAGTGAAAAAGCTTTGGTCCATATAGACCCAGTGAACGTCCTGCTGTGGCCAATGGTGCTATGGGAGTCTGATGCTTAGATTCAGCAAGGCACTTAACCATGTGCTTTTGCTGTAATCACATACTGCTTTATGTCCCAGGAACTTAAAGGGTTGGACTTCTTCAGCACATGATTCAATACGTTGCTGAACCAGATCCATAGACCAGCTACAAAGCCCATCATAGCCCAAATGGGAGTCTCTCCTTCAATAGTGCCACTGGAAATAGCTCCTGAAAAACAGCTTTCACTGGGGCTACATGAACCAAAGCTTTTCTCCTTATGTGTCTTGGTGTAGAACAATTTTTTTTCAGGCAGTCTTTAAATCACAGAGTGCCCTGTGATTATGCATTGTAGGATTCTCACTTACATATAGCATTATCAGTGTGTTTATAATTATATTATTACACTCTAAGAGGGGGTAGGGTCAAATGTATACATGTATACTTTGTTCTAAAAGACTTGCTCCCAAATACACTGCTGCCACAGATTAAAATCATCTGATCCAAAACAGTCTGTCAGATTTTTGGTAGCTGTTGAGACTTGTTGGAAACAGTAGGGCCTGTCATTCTCAGATTAAGGAGGGATTTGCAGTGTGATTTTGGATTGCCTTAAAACAAAGGTTAAATGCTTTGAGGGGAGGAGAGTTTGGTGTGTGTGTTTTTCCAAAACAACAGATGGTTTCAATAAAGTTACCCCTGCAGCTAGGAGGTGGCACTTCTTGAAATTAGCAGAGCCATATCTCATCAGGGTTCTTGTTTCCACCGGCCTGTCTGAGCAAGGCCCAATCCACTGTACAGTATGGGGTGATCAGAAAAGGCACTCCAGTATCTGCCCCATTAATTGCCCCCTGCCAGTCTTTGCTCTATTCTAATGTAATGCCCACTGTGCTCAGTATGAAAAGATTAATCTACTTTCAAGGGCAACTTCCCCTAATTATCTTCTATCCCCCCTCCCCCCCAATTTAAACTACAAAGAGTAGTGTCTTTTAAAAGATTCCTCCAGCAAAATGTGTTTCTTTCTTGGAATCATTAAATATAAAACACTCTAATTAAATCAGTGTATCAATGTATTAAATTATTGTAGTGCAACTACATTAATGTGTCTGCTTGTGATAGTACAGCAATCAATGATACAGTATGCCTTATGTATAAAAGACAATTTTAAAGGGATTATTTTCCAATGTTAGATTGTTCAAAGTGAATGCCAGGGTTTTTTCCAGTTAAAATATTAGGTTTGTTTCAGAATGCAACAGTATTAATACTGCTACTTCCTAGCATTCATATACAGTAGGACTTTACTTATTCAAATCACTTTACATAGATTAACTAATTAGTCATTACAACACCTTTGGTGGTATTATTTTATTTTTATTATTAGAATTGGTCAAAATTGTTTGAACAAAATCTTTTTTGGTCAAAACATGGCCTTTTTAAGTGAAATTTTTTTATGAAAAAATTAACTTTTTCAAAATTTCCCATTTTTTAAGAGAAACCCCAAAAGAAAAAAAAAATGTTGTTTTCTCGCTTTTCATTTTTGAGTTTTCCATCCAACATTTCACCCCCTCACCTGTTTTTTTGCACTGGTAAACTGCCAAAATGAGAGGAAAGAGGGGGGAAATGAACCCCCCAAATTTTCTCAATTAAATATTTTCAAATAAGTGAAAAAATATTCGTATTCTAAACCAGTTGAGTGGAAATTATATTGAATTTTACACCATTTGTTAATGAGCTGGAATTATTATTTTCATGTTACACATAGGGAAACTGAGGCAGTGAAGTGACTTGGCTGAATGCTACACAGCAGCTGCCAGATGCCATGAGTGTTAAGTGTCCCTTACCTCCCTTTGAAGTCATTGGAACTAAGGGAAAGTTTCTCAGCGTTCTCCAGCACGGAGTCACAAATCTGTAGTAGAGCTGGGATTAGAAATCAGGCTGTCTCTGTTCCTAGATCTGATCCTTAGTGGAGGGAGGATTCTGACTGTCAAGAAGCATTTGGCCTCTAATTCACAGATGCACAGGGAAGAGGTAGTTTAGATTTGTAACTCCCTCTCTTCCTTAGGGCACATCTAGACTGCAATCACTGGGTGTGGTTGCAGTTTGAGGACGTACCCAAACCGGTTTTAATCTCACTAGCTCAGGTCACAGAACTGTGAAGCTGTGGCGTCATGAGTGTCATCATGAGCTAGCTTCATAATTATCCAGGGTTCTGGGTGGGTTTTTACAGCTGATGCTCACTGTGCCATAGTGTCACTGTTCTATGACCCTAGCTATGACACTCATCGCTCTAACTACACTAACATAAGTGCTACACCTCTCATGGAGATGGAATTATGATGTCAGTGTAGCAGGCCACTTTGGTGGAAGCAGCATTCTAGTGAAGACACTGACGTAATTAGGTTGACATAAACTGCTTTACATCAACCTAACTCTGTAATGTAGGTTGTGTAGACTAAGCCTTAGTGATTTTCCTCCTGAGATTTACACCTTCTCTCCTGTCTTCCCTTTTTCACCACAGTGTCCAATGCAGCTCTGGCTCTGATTTGAACTGGAGAGGTTCCACTATTTTATTAAGTTGGAAAAACTTCCATGAGCTAAGTGCAGCTTAAAAAAAAAGTCCCAGGGGACTGGAATCTGGAGTCTGTGTGATGCTGCCCTCAACAGCCTCTGTTTCTTGTGTTCCTGCATTGATGCAATCTGCCAGCTGTGGAAATCAGAGACACAGAGCTGGAGTCCCTGCTGAATCCCCACACAACCCAGGGAATCAGTTACTATGGCACTGTTATGCCTTTACGTCACCATCAGAATAATTAATAGGAGCAGCATCTCCAGGAGCAACATCATTCTGAATGGCTATAGCCAACTATTCAACAACACAATCATGTTCTCCGAATACCTGACTGACCAGCATAATGTCCCTCTAAGTAGAAAAAAGATAGGACTTGTTGTCAAATAATATCAGCCCCAATTTTTACTAGATACTGACAGAACCTGGCAGTTCCCTCTGGCTCTCTAGATCCCAGATTAATTAAACATAGCAATCCTTATTGTTTGTTCCCGCCCTGGCCCTTCATGCTGGTTTTGTGTCTTGAAGGGGCCAATCAAAGGATGGAAACAGCTCTCAGGACATATGTACCCCATTGCTGTGGCTCAGAGAAGAGCCATGGAGATGATAAAAGGACTGGAAAACATGAAGTGAGGGACATAAGGATCTCAATCTGTTTATTTTAACAAAGAGAAGGTTAAGGGGTGATTGATCACAGTCTGTAAGTGCCCATATGGCAAACAGAAATTTGATAATAGACTGTTCTTTGATCTAAGAGACAAGTTTAAATGGCTGGAAGTTGAAGCTAGGCAAATTCAAACTGGAAAGAAGGTGTGAATTTTTAACAGTGAGGGTAATTTACTACTGCACCGACTTCTCAAGCATCATGGTGGCTTCTCCATCACTGGGAATGTTTAAATCAAAACTGGGTGTTGCTCTAAAAGCTGTGCTTTAGTTTCAGGGAAGTCGTATGGCTTGTGTTGTATAGGAGGTCAGACTAGATGATCCCAATGGTCCTTTCTGCCTTTATAATCTGTTGGTAAGGGGGCTCGACCCCCAGGTGATGGAACAACTCCTCATGAACCCTCTTGGTGTAGGAAGGGAGAGGAAGAAGCATTGTCAGAGCACGTGGACTCTAGCTATTCTCAGCAGTCCATACATGCTAGACTATTGTTGTAGCCTAACCATAAGTGAGAGCTGCTCTGAGGTTGCCTGAGAATATAGGAAGCACAAAGGTGACTTTAAGCCCCTTTTCCAACACCCTTCTGCTCCAATCCTTCTTAAAGTGCAAGAACAGAGACCCAGGGCCAACCAACTGTTGCCACACAGAGGCTTTGATTCTAGGTTGCTCTAATCCTGCAGAGGGGGCTAGTGGAAAAGATGGCTTCAAACCACAGTGCCCTGCCAATATTCTCCTCCACTTTGTTTCTCTGGTAATTGGGACAAGGAAGGACTCTTCAAGCATTTCCCTTTACAGTTTCACTTTGTGTGGTTGAGACACAGTCTTGAAATCTATCAATCAGATGTTCTAACAATGAACGTTTCCTATACATTCAAATAGTAGATGAACTGGGTACAGGACCATCGAGAACGTACCGAGCACTTAGAATTGGGTTTTTCACATCAGCAAAGATTTTCCTCCTCTTAATCATCTGTAGGGCATAATGTGGAGAGATTCCAGTACAATTCTCTTTAACTTCTAACTCATCCTTGGTGCTTGCAGTAGCAAGATTGTCATTTTTTAATTCTACTGTTTCACATCACTACGGCAATTCTGAGAGCTAGTTAATCAAACATCCTTTCTGGCAAGCATATTTCTGTCTGAAATAAATTCAGTATTTCCTCCAGGAAGATTGATATCCCAGATCTGAGTTAATAAGTTACTAAAGAACTTTCCATCACTTTCTGATGGAATTTGCTCTGGCAGAACAGTCAGTCTTGAATTTTGAATACTTGTGTGGTTTTCAAGTTCTGCTCAGTAGTCTAACTATTTCATTAAAAATGGCATCTTATCTGGTGATCAGCTCAACCCAAAGCCCTGGATCTGAATAATTTGAAGAAAGAGAGGTTGTTTCAGAATCAGACCATGATCTGAATTTTGCAGCCAGCCCCTATTTCTATGGTGGATGTACCAAATACTGTACTTAATTTGTGGATGCAGCCAGGTACTGAAAAATGTAAGTGATCAAACTATGTGTGCAAACAATGTTCTTTCCTCCCTATGATCAGCATATTCACAAATATATGAAAAAATGTTTTTCCTCGTCATTTAAAACTTCTCCTCTCCCTTCTTACTCCTTCCTCCACTTGGCATCCTAACCCACTTGGCTTCCTCACAAGAATGAGAGAGAAGTAAATGATCTTAGTCTACTTTTCTTTTGCAGGCAAGACTCCTGGTGAAGTTAGTGGGAGTTCTGAGTGCACAAGGAGGATCAGGCTCTAAGTTTAAATATGATACTTTTATTTTTTAAAAATAAAGTTGTAATCACTTGTAAAATAAAGGGCTTAGAATTAAAGTCACTTCTGAGCCATAACCATATCATACCTATTTTTGGATTGTGGGACTACTGAATGGTAAATAACACTTTTCCCATAAAATATTTCCATCTGGTATGTTTTCTTGCTGAGCTATATGATACTACTGCTATTTAACAAATATTTAAAGGTATGGGTGTAGCAAATTTTTTATCCACCAAAAACATCATAGAGGTGAGCTGTTGCAAGAAGAAATGTTTCCTCTGTAAAGTATCAGATTAAATGATATATCTGTATTAAAAACACTCTCCATTGCATTCCTTCGTTTTGTACACTAATGCAGACAAGCCAGAGTCTCCACACCAAACAAAATGACACACTGAGGACATAATGCAGGTGATATCTGCAGTCAGAGAAGGACAAATATATGAGGATGTCATTTGCTAAAAGGTAAGAGTTGTAGCTATTCTCCCTTCACCTTCATTTTATATAGCTCTGGTCAATTTCACAGCCTTTACTAGTACTGAATGGGGAAATTGGAAAACTGCAGAATCGATTTGCAGGAATGAAGTTCTATTTTCTTTTACACCTCTTTCATCAGAGTCACTATCATTCCTGTGTTGCGTGGTATGATTATTGACAGCAGCCTGGGCACTGCTGATAATTGCTAACAGAGGGTAAAGCCATTCCCGGCAAGAGAAAGTAGAACCCTGTAAGCAGCAGTCATGACATAGAACAGTAGGGTGACCAGACAGCAAGTGTGAAAAATCGGGATGGGGGTGGGGGGTAATAGAAGCCTATATAAGAAAAAGACCCCAAAATCAGGACTGTCTCTATAAAATTGGGACATCTGGTCACTCTATAGAACAATACTATTTTTACCTTCAATGTATGCTTCTGCAGGACATCAGTAATACACTTGTTTAACTATTTCTGAGATTTAAAGGTAAATACTTTATTTTCTAAGGTCTTACTTTAAATTAATGGTGCCTTTCTTTGCTTGTCTTGTGTATACCAAAAAAATAAATAAATACATAAAAATATTAAATTTACAAAGCATTACACTTCTCCGCTTACCATAGAACTGCAGACCTTGTTAAATTAAGGAAAGAGAAAAACCTATCAGCATCCTAAATGTTTTTAGAATTTAGAATCCATTTACCCTGCTGTTCACAAAAGGAAAACAGTTCTGTACCTTCCTTCTGATAACCATTCAAGTCACCAAAGTGAAACTTGGTTCATTGTTGTTTTCTCCAACTGGGCTATCATTTGGTTATTGCAAACAACTCCAAACAAAATCGCGAGCCTCCAACCACTAATCTCTATTCTCAAAAGGAGACTGTGTGTTGTACTGTTCTAGGTCATTGACAACAAAACAGTTTTTAAAAATTAGTTCAGTTGCTTCTTTACTAGTAACTACCATAGCACCTAAGAACTCCAGTCATGGACCAAGATCCCATTGTGCTAGGGACTATACAAACATAGAAAAGATGGTCCCTGCCCCAAAGCACTTACAATCTAATTAAACCTTCTTAGCTGTTTTTTACTGAAAAATCAACATAATGAAGTCCTTACCGATTGTATTATCCAATTAGTATTATACCACTGACCATATCCCCTATAAATAGTGTTGGGAATATTGCCATTGTTTCTATTTCTGTTTCATGCTCCTAGTGGTCTTCTCCAGTAAATGTAGCAATTTTTGCAGAGCTAAACAACTTGGGACCTTGGATGGATTAGTTTTAATAAGAAAATTTGTTTCCAAGTCTGGAACTGCAACCACATGCAGGAGGACTGTGCCTTTGTGAAGCCTCACTGAAGTCAGCCAGTCTCTGGGTGGGCACAGATATCTGGACCAGAGCCCAATCCTGCTTTGTTGTTTGGCCACAATCTTGCAAACACTTGGGCATATGCTTAACTTTACTACTGTGAGTAGTCTTGTCAAAAAGCACAAAAAATCATGAGCTGGCAAGTGAAGGTTTTCCCTCTTAGTGAGTCTGTATATGTAGAGTCTGTCCTAAGTCATTTACTCTCCCCCTGCCTCTGTTTTCTGCACAGAGGAAAGGAGCTGGGGGGCCATGGAGTGAATCTGAGGAGGAGGAGGTGTGCCAGGGTATGTGGTGCAGTCAGGGCTTGTCTATAGGGAAATCGCTCAGAATGGCAGCTAAGCTGGGCCCAGGAGCTGGCGCGGGAGAAGCGTGCTGGGTGGAGCTGGTGTGGGACAAATGCCCCATTCCAGTAGCTGGTGCAGGGCACGCGCGCTGGGCCAGGAAGCTGGTGCGGCACAGCTGCCATGTCTTCGGTTCCCATTCCAGCGAGTCACAGTCACTTCCCCGCGCCAAGTTGCCAACCCTCCAGGAGTGACCGGGAGTCTCCAGGAATGCAAGATCAGTCTTGAATGGAAGATGAGGAAATCTCCAGGAATACATCCCACCCCAATTGGCAACCCTCCTAGCCCTCATCCATGTGCCTGGGCCGGGCGAGGGGGATCTCGTGGTCCTGCCAGCTACCCCAAGGATCCGGGACCATCTCCCCCCGCGATCAGGAACGCTGGACAGGATACAGGGGCGCGGCTCGGGTCCAGGTCCCGCGCCTCAGCCACCTGACGCGAACTACAATTCCCAGCGGTCCCCCCGCGGCGGGGGTCAGGAACTACGAATCCCAGCATGCACCGCGCGCTAAAGGCCCAACCCCGTCCCAGCGCGTGAGAATTGGGAAGACTACATTTCCCGGCATGCACTGCGATCCCCGGCCAATCAGCGCGTTGTAACTTGGCTGGTGGGGGGAGGCTGGTTGGCTGGCGAGGCAGTATCCGCACTCCGGAGAGGAGCAGGGCAAGCGGCCCTGGCCGTGACATTTCCTTCGCTCGCAGCCCGGACCCCGAGAATGGCAGCGCTGGGAGGTCGGTGCGGCCGGGCCGGCGGAGGGGTGTCTGGGCGAGGGGGCAGAGCTGGGTGTGAGGGGGGCCGAGCTGGGAGTATCTGAGGGGAGGGTGTCGGGGGGCAGAGCTGGGGGTGTCTGAGGGGGGCAGAGTTGGAGGGTCTGACGGGGGTAGAGCTGGAGGTACCTGGGGAGAGGGTGTCGGGGGGGTAGAGGGGAGGGTGTCTGAGGGGGGCCAGAACTGGGGGTGTCTGAGGGGGGCCGAGCTGGGAGTATCTGAGGGGAGGGTGTCTGGGGGGGCCAGAACTGGGGGTGCCTGGGGGCGGGTGTCTGAAGGCAGAGTAAAGGGGAAGAGAATTGTGGGTGGGGTGCTTGGGGAGTAGTATGTGGGGGAGAGTGTCTGGTTGGGCATGCAGATTTGGGGGTCTAACTAAGGGGAGAATGAGGCAGAAGCAGTAATGTGGGGGGTCAGAGTGTGGGGGCTGCTACCCGAGGGGAATATATGTTGGGGCGGACAGAGTGAGGATGGGAGCAGAGGTGAGCAGTCATGGAACTGATTGAAAAGGGAGATGAGGGAGAGAGCTGGTGGGAGGAGTTTCCAGGTCAGTGGTGTCAAATCCTGCAAATAAAGAAGCTGAGATGCAGGAGTGGGAAGCTATATGTTGCCAATTCTATTTGTATCGGGAGCTCCTTTGGTTTTGCACGTTGGTTAGGCGACTGGCAGGTGGGAGAGTTGTTTTGGACTTGTCCAGTGTTGGGTATGTGGGATTTTTCATTCCCGTCTCACACCTACAGAAGGAAGTGTATGTTTCCTGCAGCTCTCCGAGTTTGTGCTGTGTCTCAAGGCATGAGGAAGGATTGGAGTTGAACTAAGGCCTGGTCTACGCTGGGGGGAAGGGTGGATCGATCTAAGTTAGGCAACTTCAGCTACGTGAATAATGTAGCTGAAGTTGATGTACTTCGATCTACTCTGCGGTGAGTCGACTGCTGCCGCTCCCCTGTCGACTCTGCCTGTGCCTCTCGCGCAGGAATTGATGGGACTACCAGAATCGATGGGAGCGTGCTCAATGGGCAATTTTTTATGTCTAGACTAGACATGATAAATCAGCGTCCACTGGATTAATCGCTGCCTGCTGATCCGGCGGTAGCATAGACATACCCTTAGAAAAGTGTTGCTATTTTTTATTGAGTAGCATCACTGATTGTTCTCAATACTAAACAAGGACAGGTGACTCACCTGTACTGAGGAACATGCACTCTAGTTTAGAATATCAGAATTGTCATGTCTTAGTGCTGTGGTGAGACTCTTTTACTGATACTCATTTTAAGGGAAGTACTTAAAGTTCTTTCTGGAAAAAGGAGTGTTTTTTGAGAATTGCTTTGAGAGTGATTCAATGAGATATTGAAAATCTTAGGCCCCAAGCCTGCCTGCAGATTCTTGTGCACATCAGAGCCCTATTGATTTTATTGGGACTTGTGGGAGCAAGGTTGTGTCTGACTTTTGAATAGGGAAACATTGCAGCACACTAGCACAAGACAGGATTTAAATCTCCTATCCATCTTGTCTTTTTAAAATGTGTTTAGCCCTGAATGCCATTATGACCATTTTCTGTGCAGTCAGCAGCATTATCCGACTTGCAGTTTTCAACACTTTATTTTTCCTGTTGAGCTTTCCTTTGTTGTTGTTGAACAGAAGACTTGTTTCCCTTACGAAACAGGTGGTTGTGCTGGAAACATTGCTCAATTTTCATTTTGGGCTTTACCTTATTAGGAATCATCAGATATTTTCAGAAATGTACAGTTTTTCATTTCTTTTCACAGTAGATGTCGAGTCCTTTCACATTTGATTAATAATTTTAAGTACTAACCAAATAATTTTTGTAAAATACATATTTATATACAATGTTATTTAATATTTATGGCTGTGCGTACTTGCTATTGAAAATGTAAACTGTACTTTAGTTCTGTAATATTGCCAGTTATTTGGAAATGTCAGTAGCCAATATTTATTTCCCATTTCATTGTTAAGCACGTACATAAGTGTTTGGAGAATTGGGACCTGAGTCACTGACTTGTTTCATTCTTTTGTAAAATTGGGATAATAAAATACTTCATATAGATCAACAAGGATTGGGATAACTGGGTGAAAGGTTATATATTATATAAGTGCAAAATATTTATCATGTGACTGTTTCATCTTAAAGTTGATAGGTGTAATGTACAGATTTATCCACATAGGAGATTGTGGAATTTAGAGAAATGAGGAAACTCTAATAGTTATTCTTAATGCTGATATATGGTGTATTTGTGTTAATATGGATATATTTTTGATAGTGTGCTCTGTTGCTTTTTCTTTATTGCAATACCAGTAAGACTATTTTGTTTTTGTTTTTTAAATAGAACTAAGTAAGTTTTCACAAACGCTGAATGGAATTCCTTCTTCAAACACAGTCAGCAGTGGAATGGATCCGTTTCATGCTTGCAGTATTCTCCAACAACTTAAAACAATGTATGATGAAGGACAGCTGACAGATATTGTAGTGAAAGTTGACCATGGGAAGACATTTTCCTGTCATAGGAATGTTCTTGCTGCAATCAGTCCTTATTTCAGGTATAGTATGTAGGTCCCTGCACTAGTATTTACCAAGTGCAAAATCACTTCTATAACTTATTAAATAATAATTTGATTATTGATAGCAGTTATAAAACATATACCCATCTGCAGCTGTATTCTATGTAACTTCTGCTAATGATGACATTTCAGATTTAATAAACATCTCTCTTTTTTTAATGATCTCTTCCAATTTGCTTTTAAAATGAATGAAAAGGCAGCACGTGTATTTTTAAGGGAACTTACTTTGGAAATGATTTCATCTTCATGTTGTCTTTTTTTTTAAAAAAACCACTTCTCTGTGGGAGATCCATTCCATGTTTTTTTATCATCATATCATTCAAAAATTTGTTATCTTTCCTTCTTAACATCATTCAGACATTTTAGCATACTGACATGCAATGCATTACAACTTATGATCCTGGGTTGAGTGTGCAGACTGGAAATTCGAGAGAACCTATTTATATATGTAAATTGAGCTAACTTGATATGGAATTAATGAGACACAAACATGAAACTCCAGACTGTCATTTCTGAGTCACTTGTAAGAGTACTACAAGTGCACTTTATATTTAGGTAACTGACTGTGACAGCAATATATGAATGATGATCAGATATGTGCTCTTAGTAGGATTGTCAAGCAATTTAAAAAATTGATTGCAATGAATCATGCTGTTAAACAATAATAGAATACCATTTCTATCAATATTTTTGGATGTTTTCCACATTTTCAAATATTTCAATTTCCACACAAAATACAAAGTGTACAGTGCTCACTTTATAATTATTTTTTATTATAAATATTTGAACTGTAAAACTAAAAAATATTTTTCAATTAACTTAATACAAGTATTGTAGTGCAATCTTTTTATCATGAAAGTTGAACTTACAAATGTAGAGTTATGTACAAAAAATAACTGCATTAAAAAATAAAACCATCTAAAACTTTAGAGCCTATAAGTCCACTCAGTCCTGTTTCTTGTTCAGCCAATCACTCAGGCAAAAAGTTTGTTTATATTTGTGGGAGATAATGCTGCCCACTTCTTTTTTACAATGTCACCTGAAACTAAGAACAGGCATTCACATGGCACTGTTGTAGCCAGTGTCACAAGATATTTACATGCCAGATGCGCTAAAGATTCATATGTCCCTTCATGCTTCAACCACCATTCCAGAGGACATGAGTCCATGCTGATGGATTCTGCTCGATAACGATCCCAAACTGTGCAGACCAACACATATTCATGTGCTGAGGCAGATACCACTACAGAAGGTTGATTTTCTTTTTTGGTGGTTCGGATTCTGTAGTTTCTGCATCAGAGTGTTGCTCTTTTAAGACGTCTGAAAGCTTGCTCCACACCCCGTCACACTCAGATTTTGGAAGACACTTCAGTTTCTTAAACTGTGGGCCAAGTGCTATAGCTGTCTTTAGAACTCTCGTGTTGGTACCTTCTTTGCATTTTGTCAAATCTGCAGTGAAAGTGTTCTAAAAACAAACGTGCTGGGTCATCATCATCTGGGACTGCTATAACATGAAAAGTATGGGAGAATGCAGGTAGAACACAGAGCAGGAAACATACAATTCTCCAAGGCGTTCAGTCACAAATGTAATTAATGTATTTTTTTAACGAGCATCATCAGCATGGAAGCACGTCCTCTGGAATGGTTGGCTGAAGCATGAAAAGGCATACGAATGTTTAGCATATTTGGCACATGGCTGGCTACAAAAGTGCCATGTGAACATCTGTTCTCACTTTCAGGTGACATTGTAAATAAGAAGTGGGCAGCATTATCTCCCGAAAATATAAACAAACTTGTTTCTCTTAGTGATTGGCTGAACAAGAAGTAGGATCGAGTGGACTTATAGGCTCTAAAGTTTTACATTGTTTTGTTTTTGAGTGCAGTTATGTAACAAAAAAATCTACATTTTGTAAGTTGTGCTTTCACAATAATGAGATTGCTCTACAGTACTTGTATGAGGTGAATTGAAAAATACTATTTATCATTTTACAGTGTAAATATTTGTAATAAAAATAATATAAAGTGAGCACAATGCGCTTTGTATTCTTTGTTGTAATTGAAATCAATATATTTGAAAATGTAGAAAAACATCCCAAATATTTCATAAATTTCAATTAGTAATCCATTTTTTAACAGTGCAATTAAAACTGCAACTAATTGCGATAAATTTTTTTTTAGTTAATCACATGAGTTAACTGCAATTAATCGACAGCCCTAGCTGTTAGAATGGCATGCACGTTATGATAAACTATATTACAGTTATCTTTAGACCTGTAGATAGAAGGTAATTGAAAATAAACTACTAAATATTTTTCTTTTGTAGATCTATGTTCACTAGCGGCCTTACAGAAAGTACCCAGAAAGAAGTTCGTATAGTTGGTGTTGAAGCAGAGTCAATGCATTTAGTATTGAACTATGCATATACCTCCAGAGTAATGCTGACAGAGGCCAATGTCCAAGCTTTGTTCACTGCAGCTAGTATCTTCCAGATCCCTTCTGTACAGGACCAGTGTGCTAAATATATGATCAGTCATTTGGACCCACAAAACTCTATTGGGGTGTTTATCTTTGCTGATCACTATGGTCATCAGGAGCTCAAAGACAGATCACAAGACTACATTCGTAAAAAGTTTCTGAGTGTCACCAAAGAACAAGAGTTTCTCCAGTTGAGAAAAGACCAACTCATAAGTATACTGGACAGTGATGACTTAAACGTAGACAAAGAAGAGCATGTTTACGACAGCGTTATAAGATGGTTTGAACATGAACAAAATAAAAGAGAAGTGCACCTTCCAGAAATATTTGCCAAATGCATCCGAATGCCTCTGTTGGAAGAAACATTTTTAGAGAGAATCTCTCCCATGTTTGCAAAGGCTATAGCCAAAAGCTGTGTACAGAAGGGACAACCTAGTGCCAATGGGTATACCCAACGGCTTGGAATGACTGCTTCTGAAATGATCATATGCTTTGATGCTGCCCACAAACACTCAGGAAAGAAGCAAACAGTGCCTTGTTTAGATTCAGTCACAGGGAGAGTATTTAAACTATGCAAACCACCAAATGATTTGAGGGAAGTTGGAATTCTTGTATCACCTGATAATGATATTTACATTGCAGGAGGCTACAGGCCAAGCAGCAGTGAGGTCTCCATAGACCACAGAGCAGAGAGTGACTTTTGGATGTATGATCACTCTGGCAATAGATGGCTACCTAAGGCTCCTTTGCTACGAGCCAGAATAGGCTGCAAACTGGTTCACTGCTGTGGTAAACTGTATGCAATAGGTGGTCGTGTTTATGAAGGAGATGGCCGAAATTCACTAAAATCTGTGGAGTGTTACGACAGCAGAGAGAACTGTTGGACAGCTGTCTGTCCAATGCCTGTAGCAATGGAATTTCATAGTGCTGTGGAATATAAAGAGAACATCTATGTTTTACAGGGTAAGGTGCTTTAACTGTGTAAGCAATTTTGTTTTATCGGTAGGGAAGGGAGTTGTCTCGTTCCAGTGCTTCTACTGCTTTGAACTTCCTAAATTGGTCACTTCCTGCAGATTTTAAGAGTGCCAGAGGAGTAGGGAACTGAGAAAATAGGGGTGTGGGAGAACAGAAGGCAGATTGGAGGGGCAGTGGAGAATGGAAACATGACATTGCTGCTCAAAGTGGGGGCAGCAGTTCCACCTCTTGTATCTTTAAGAGGCTCATTGTGAGGGGGAACTTACCCTCCTTTTTGCCTCCACACCCCATGTAATCTGTAGGCTTACTGGGGGCTTTTACAACCTCTCCCCACTTCCTGAGAGGCTTAGTAAGCTCAGTACAGCTGGTCAGAAAACTTTCATCCATGGCGGAAAAAAAATCCGGTTCTTGACCACCTCTGACAATGGGCCTCCTATTTTAGCACAAGGTTATACAAGGCGAAGGAGAATTGGAGTAGATTAAACAGACTTCATGAAATTGTGATTGTTTACAAACACTAGGGATGTGTTGTCTAAAATGGAGTCTACAAGTAAGCCCCAAGGAGCAAGAGATTTTACAGTGAAGGGGAAATGCTGAAGAACTTGACTGAGTTTACCAGTAGGATACACAGCGGTCTGTTCTGAGATCCTGAATTCATTATAGTGATGTCAACTACTGTGCCATAATTAAAGGCCTCAGTTATTTTGTTATTAAACCATTACAATGGAATTATATTATTCTGCTATAAGAATGTATGCAGACCTAATTGTAACATACTTCATAGAAATGTAGGACTGGCAGGGACCTTCATAGGTCATCTAGTCCAGTCCCCTGCATTGAGGCAGGACTAAGTATTATGTTGACCATCCCTGGTAAGCGTTCGTCTAACCTGTTCTTAAAAACCTCCAATGAGGGAGTTTCTACAATCTTCCTAGGTAATTTGTTCCAGTGCTTAGCTACCCTTACAGTTAGGAAGTGTTTTTCTAATGTCTAACCTAAATCTCCTTTGCTGCAATTTAAGCCCATTACTTCTTGTCCTCTCCTCAGTGATTAAGAACACTTTCTCACTTTCCTCTTTTGTAACAATCTTTTATGTACTTGAAGACTGTTATGTCCCTGCTCTGACTTCTCTTCTCCAGACTAAACAAACCCAGTTTTTTCAATCTTTCCTTGGTCATATTTTCTAGACTTTTTAATCATTTTTGTTGCTCTCCTCTGGACTTTCTCCAATTTGTCCACAGCTTTGCTGAAGTTTGGTGCCCAGAACTGGACACAGCCAAGAACTGGCTTTGTAGAATTTGAGATGATTATTTGAGTGGGAGGCCCAGGATCTGCAGAGAAATCCCACACCATCTCTAAGCCCCCATAGAGGCTAAGGGGCTCAATATGTCAGTCCTGGGCCTTATGTTGGCTACTTTTCCTGACAGGCTCCCCTCTCTGTTCTTGCCAATCTTTGTGAAGGGCAAACCACAAAACCTGCTGACAGCTCAGCATTACTTCCAGGGGGAGAAGAAACCAATGTAGGTTTGCAGGAAGGCAATATTGCAAATCAGTGCCATGATTCCCTCCCAGCTGCACACCACAGCTGCACTGGGTGGGACTGATAGGATTCCATGGGATCTGTAGAGAATTCTGCAGAGTGGTTTCTTTCTCTGTTTTATTGCTCTTGGACTGAGCAGAGAGAGCCAAATTTTGTTAGCGAAAAGCACGCAGCAGTATGTCAGTCTGGAGTTTCAGCTAGAATTCTGAGTTTACCATCTTTTTATTTGGGTTTAAATCAAATGACCCGTAGGGTGTGTCTTATTGAAAGGGAGTGCTAGGGGTAGATTTGCTGCAATGCATAGAATGTTCTTCTGTTAATGTTTTATTTCAGCCTGTTGCTTAAAAATCTACACTCATTTGATTAAAGGCTTGTAACAGCAAGTATGTCACCTTTAACTATTTTTCTGAAATAACTGATTGATAGAAAATGTACAGAATTTTTTTTAGTGAAATATGAGAGTAACTTCCTAGTGGAAACTTCCAAATAAGAGTGTTGTTGCTCACATCTTACAGGATTCACGAGAATGCACCTATGCAACTTTTGCTGTTGGATGGTTCTTTGGGTTAACTTGATGCTTACACAAATAAAGAAGCTAATCCATTGTGCTACCCCAGCCCCCTGTTACACTTGTGGTATTTTTTGTTTTTGTCTCTGTAGGAGAATTTTTCCTCTGCTATGAGCCACAGAAAGATTACTGGGTTTTTTTAACCCCAATGACTGTGCCTAGAATCCAAGGCTTGGCAGCTGTATACAATGACTCCATCTACTACATCGCTGGAACCTGTGGAAATCATCAGCGTATGTTTACCGTAGAGGCCTATGACATCGAGCTAAATAAGTGGACTAGAAAAAAGGACTTCCCATGCGATCAGTCCATTAATCCATATATTAAACTGGTACTCTTCAAAAACAAACTCCATTTGTTTGTCAGAGCCACTCAAGTCACTGTTGAAGAACATGTTTTCAGAACCAGCAGGAAGAATTCACTCTATCAGTATGATGAGGTTACTGACCAATGGCAAAAAGTGTATGAGACTCCAGATAGGCTTTGGGATTTAGGCCGGCATTTTGAATGTGCTGTTGCTAAGTTGTATCCGCAGTGTCTTCAGAAAGTTATTTAATTTTATTTGGTAACAAGCCTTAGTGATTTCAGTGGTATCTGATGTTAGAGAAAACATGTCTTAAAAGAAAACAAAAAAATTGTCAGTATTTACTGTAAGCTGAAAGAGACAAATTTTTTGTACATGGGGATGGGTGCTCTTTAAAGGTTGCAGGCTGGGGAGGGAATTACTGGTTCATTTTAAAATTGCTGATATTTTCCAGGGGAGCAAGAAGTAGGTTACAAGTGCAATTATCAGCATTTTTTTCTTGTAAACACTTGATCATGTCATTCTTGAGGGGTGTTTTTGTGATAAAAGTAAACAAAGAATAGAAGAGCCAGGATAACTATGCACTACAATGAAAGAAAATTAGCATTAATAGCTAAGGACATCCAAGCTATTGAAGTGACTTTTTTTTTTTTTTTTTTTTTTTTTTTTAATACGGGTAAAATCCTGAGGCAATATCACTTGGTCTTTAGTTTAGATCAACTGAAAGTACATAGAGGAATGCTAGCTCCTGATTTTTTTTTTTTATTTGTACTGTTTTGAAGTCTACTAAAATGTTCATAATGTTGTTTGTGCGCTACCTTAGTTTGGGAGAAATATTGAAGCTGGAAGCAGAACATGAAGTATATTTGTCTGAAACACAGGAGGTCTACTATCATTTTCTATCTGTGTGCTTTGTTAAAATCAAGCAACAGTATAAATAGCTATTTTCTGCCAATTAAATGTAGTGCTTGAAAAGCAGTTTTGACACTGCTATAAAACATTATCCATCCCATAAAGGGCTTAAACCCAAAAGTTGATGGTGCTAGTACATTTTAATACTTGTATGTCTGAAATGAATGCCAACCCTACACCACTATTTAAAACAGCCTGCTATTATTAATGGAGTCTCTTCTTAGGACCCTATCCTGCCATTGTGGAGTTGTTGTTTTTTTAACATATTTTTACTGCAGTGCAAGTTCCTGCACAGAATGATGACAGGATATGGCCTTAGTGGCTATTAATTTTGTGGAGAGCTCATGCTGCTTCTCATAAAGTGTTTGCGTGTGCTCAAGTAATACTGAAAAATGTGGCTTAACTTGATTATTCTCCTTTTTCCAAACCCCCACTTGACCTTTCACTATTCTGTTCTGACCTATAATGTGAAAAATTTTGCACTACTGAGCTGTCTTCATGATCTGATTTATTAAAACAAAGTTGTCCACAGAAATCCTTGGTTTAAAGAATTTTAAATTCTTTAAACCAAGGTGTAGAATAAGGATTCAATATATTATAACACTTTTTCTCTGTGGATTGAACATCTTATTTTTCTAATGACAAAGTAGGCTTAAAGTTTAGCTTCTTCTTCCGTTGTTAAAACTGGATGTAAAAGGGAAAAGTTTAATCCTAGAGCTCATATCAGCTCTACTGTGCCAGGTGTGTAATTTGTTGCAAATCTTGTTCTCTCCAGAGTGAGGCATGTTGTATCTTCCTATATATTTAACTGATTAACTTCTCAAATTGAGGAAAAGGAAAGCTGATTTATTTTAAATTGATAATGGTAAGCATTGTAGCAAAGGATGGCCATTATCTGGATTAACAGCTGTTTCCATAAACCAGATGTTTCACTCAGTAATAGTTTAACACCCTGGCGTAGCTGTTGAGAGATTTTGGATAACATTGACTCAGTGTATGGCCCTGTTGTCACAAAGTAGGGTTTCTTTTTTAAAGAAACAAACTCACTTGGTTTTGTTTTTTAAATCTTGCACAAAATATCAAAAAACAAACTGTGAAAACTAAAAGGAAAAAAAAAAAAGCCTCTTTGTATTTACATACCTCATTGTTCAGAGATTGACCAGACTGCTTCTTTTAGATGTGGGTGCTGGAACATCCCTGAAACTGTTTAAGATCGAGAGCATATGCATAGTTGCTAAGATTGCATTTTTAAACAATGTTAAGGTATGTGGTTTCTCTTTTTGTTTAGTTCCTTCAAGATACTATTGTTATCCACAGCCAACAATAAGAATTTTTCTTATAAGGCTATTTCCATTGCTTTTTTTTACATTTTCCATAGTCCTTGGCTAGCTCTGTTTGTGCTATTGTAGGACTCTAGCTGCAAGCTTTCTGAAGCACCCTCCCTTACAGTATTGCATTAGTGTGTAAAACTTTTTTCTTCCAAAAAGTGTTATGTAACTTTTTGTTGTTTTTTTTAAAAGCTTGGTTGACTATTTACCAGATTTCTTGCTGCTTTTTGACAATCTTCTATATTTATTTAGTAGAACAAATTTCAATATATTACTTGAAAATATTAAATAGAATTTTGAGTTAACAATTGACTGTTCATGTGATGTATAGAAGTACAATATGCTGTGGTTAATTCTGCAGTAGGTTTGTTAATTTTGTTTATCTGCACTAAAGTACGAAGATCTCCATTTTCTTTAACTATTCAAAATAAGATTGTGATCCAAGACTGTAATGTGCTTAAAAGCTAAATCCTGGAACTTGCATAGGAGTAGAAAATACTGAATCTTATGCATGAATAATTTGTTTAAACAGAAATAGAGCTGAGACATTTTGCCACTTCTTAAATGCTTTTAAATTCTTTAGAAGTCAGATAATTGATAAAGTCTTGTTGTAGCATCAGACTTTAAAAATAAACTTGCACAGTTTGAGAACAATTGATTAAAACTGCACCAAAGGTACTCGTGGCTCGCTGCATCCTCTCTCTGCCCATTTATCGTCTCTTCTGCTCTTGTTTAGACTGCCCTTATTAAATTGACACTTACTCTTATGCTGATACTTTACATTTTAACATTCCCCCTCCCAATCTTATCAAAATACAAAATAATTTGTATTCCCCATTTTCTTCTAAATTTTGATGCTGACTAAATCGCTAAAACTGATCTTGGTGCAGGCATGTGTAGTGAGTATGATCTGCAAGAAATCGAAGAGCTCCCTGTTGGTGTTCAGTGTTCAGTGCTCAGGTATGTTAGTAAGAAGTACTGTAGTTCTGTGAGGGCAAATGTGTGGATTTTTAAACATTTTGCCATAATTGCACAATTTTTGCATTTTTACTTAGTCATGTTACGTTTCTTATAATAAAATAAACC
This sequence comes from Gopherus evgoodei, assembly GCF_007399415.2. Classification (NCBI taxonomy): domain Eukaryota; kingdom Metazoa; phylum Chordata; order Testudines; family Testudinidae; genus Gopherus; species Gopherus evgoodei. Next base: position 123,606,028 of record NC_044328.1, on the reverse strand, counting down.
TATTGTTGAAATACAATGGACTTCAACAGTTTTTAATGATAAATGTCTTTAAAATGAAGTTGGTAGAGGCCGAGCAAGTAGAAATTCATCCATGTGCTCTCTTCCCAGCTCTGCAGTTGTATATCCCAAATACCTGCACTTTGAGGTATCCTGTGGTGAGGGAAGCTGCTGGGGCCTCCGATATATCTCTGCTCCATACACGTAGGAATGTAGAGCAGCCAGTTACCACATTTGCCAGTGCAGGCAGGACCAGCTTGAAGGTCTCCCCTCATTTTCCCCCAACCCACCCCCCCCTTCCTTGGGCTGTTAAGACTTGAGGCAGTTTCGCAAGGCTGTTTATAATTTTGTTCAAATTGTCCTTTTTGCTTTTTTTGCATAACACTCCCTATCTTAGGGTCACTGAGTAAAAACCTTGTATTGATCTTTCAAGCATCCCTACGAAGTAGGGAAGTATTTCATAGGTGGTGAAAGAGAGGCCCAGTGTGGTTAAGCAACATGGTTGAGGTCACATAGGAAGCCTAGACAGAACTGTGAATATAACTGACAGGGCTGGCTCCAGCCACCAGCATTCCAAGCAGGTGCTTGGGGAGTCAATCTGCAAGGGGTGGCAGCCCATGTGTTTTTGCCCCTAAGCAGTGTCCTGAATTGCTGCCACAGATGGCAGGGGCAGTCCATGTGCTGTTAGGGCGGCAGGTGCGTTTCCGCGGCGATGGCAATTCGGTGGCAGCTTCTATGTTCAGCTGTCCGTGGCGGCACAGCTTCTGTCTTCTGGCTGAAGACAGAAGCTGCCGCCGAATTGCCGTTGCCGCAGAAACACGCGTGCTGCCCTAACAGCGCACGGACTGCCCCCACCGTCCGCGGCAGCAATTCGGCGCTCTGCTTGGGGCGGTGAAAATAATAGAGCTGGCCTTGATAACTGATACCTCCTGCTCTTCGACTTTAACCACAAGTCTACCTTCTAAGTAACTAGTTAACTTGCAAAAACAGAAGGGGTTATAGCATCCTTATCAGCACAGCGCATTCTCCAAGATTTGTCTCCTTGTAACGAATTTCACAGCACTTAAAGCCGCATCTGGAGAATCTCTGCTTGTATGTTACACGGTTTGTTTGTGAGCCTTGCATTCTCACTCAAGGAAAGACGGCTGACCTAGTGCTGATGGGCTGGCTCCATTGCTTCCTGGGAAGGCAGTGTGAAGCTGTCAGTCCTGGGTGAGCGTGACCATGTGCTGACTGGAGCCCACTCTGAGCTTCAGTTTAGAATGTTCTGCCTCCCTCAGCAATACTCTGCAGCTCCCACTTGAAACCTGTTCTAGCTTTGGCACCCTTGCAACATGTTCTACGTTTCTGGGCATTTTTGAGTGACTCTTGGCGAGGTTTTGCCACTTGCCTTAATGGTTGGCGCGTCCTTCCTCTGACAGTCGAGGTACCTTCCTCCCTTTCACCCTCCCTGCTCACAGGTACTCGGTGATGTTTGTGCCTTTTCTGTTCACAAACTTGCCAATGGTTGTAAGAGACTCGTGCTTGAGAGGGAGCTGTAGGAAGGGAAAGCCTCTCTTTGTCTTGTGTGGCTCAGGCTATACTGCAGGCAATTCTGGCCATGCCTGAAAGGCTTCTGCCAAAACCTAGGAATGTTTCCTATTGAAGTCCAAGCTAAAAGGCTGATCAAACCAGCATGGAGGAGGTCAGTGAAGTGTCAGTCTCTGTCCTCCTGTGTGTTTTGTATAGGACTGAATACATTAAGAGTAAACATTAAATTACTCTCCTCTCCAATAGTTATTTCTCTACTTCAGTCTCCACTTCCAATGTAGGTATATCTGCCAGTGCCCTATAGTCATCAGCTTTATCTGATGTGTTTTGTTCTCCACAGCCAAGCAAGTACAGAGTTCATGGCTATTTCCAAAGGATAGCAAAGGAACTATGAACAAAATTGGCTATAGAGTCATTCAGAGGAGAGGTTTCTATAAATGCCTGTAAATTTTCAGCCAGTGAAAAGGTCACTAACTGGGTATCTAAAAGGCACTTTTGGTTAAGAATAGTAAAGGAGATACCCAGGTGAAACTGGCAAGATGCTCCTGCAATGGACCAACCCCTTCCCTAAAAGAAATGCAAATTATTTTGATTTTCTTGCCCCCCTCCCTAAAAAAGACAAAACTCCCTAAAGGAAAACTGATTTTTCACCATGAGTCCCAGATGTTCCTTTAGTCCTTATGGAAAAAGAGAATATCAGAGAAAGGACCTTCCTCATCCACCCCCAAATAAAATGTCCAACCCTGGAAAAGTGAGCAGAACATGGGTTGAATGCCCAATCTCAGAAAAGGGATTCTTTAGTGGCTCGCCCATTCTCCAGCTCCATCTCTCTGAGAGAGCTGTCGAGCAATGAGGGCAGGTTATTCTGTTTCCTGCAGCACTGAAGAATATATTTCTTGCCACACATTTCAGTGGGAGCAGAGTTAGGTTAGTGCTACTATCCTCAGGCTTTTTAAAATTCAGTTAGAAAACCTGCCACGCAACATGTAGGACTTAACACATTTCTTGTTACAAATAAATAAAAATTACCTGGTAGACAAAGTTTCATTGGAACCATCTGCTATGGATGGACTTATGAAAGTTCAGCTAACTTTACATAGTCAGGATGCATTTTGAAAATGTTTCACATGGTTCAAACATTAAGGGCTAGATTGTGTTCCTTATGTTAAACCTTGAGCAGAGGATGGTGTGGCTCTCTCAGAGGAGAAGTACAGGGAAGATTGATTGTGGCTCAGGCCTGCTTTTTGAGTTGGTGCAGCAGGGGAGGTTGGGCTGTGGTGTCTTTCTCCACCCCAACCCAAAGCAGAAGTGAGCAGCCCCCACACTACTGGGACTGCTAGTGTGTCCTGCCCTGGAGGAAATGCTCCAGAAGATAGGAGGCTTCTTGTACATCCTTCCACAGCTAAGAGCAGTACGTAGTTTGGTCCTAATCTCATAATCCAAGTAGAGCAAATGGAAAAAGCTAGAACTTCTTCCTCATTCTGATGAATGGACTCTGAACTGATAAAAGGACAAGGGCTCATTTAGTGCCCTAAGTGTTAGAGCAGCCCAGCAAAGACAACATAATACTTAGAATCCCCCCACCAGAATAGTACCAAATAAATCCAGAAAGGAATATTTTCCGAATGCCAGTATCCCAGGCCGTATTCTGGTTTATAGTGACAATTTGCGATCTCTGCTCTACAGCTCCTTTACTTTTGCCTAATGCTGTCAGTGCATATTCTGAACATACTGGATCGATCTAATTAACAAAGAAAATCCCAAGACTGAATTTTCCAGAAACTTCATGCATATTGGTAGGATTAACTTGCTAGATGTTACCAAACAATTGACAGTCTAACCTATGTGGACACAGCAGAACATTTACTTTCTCAAAGAAATCTGTTCATATATTGAATTGGGGTGGATAATTTCTGCAATAAAGCTTTTAATAAACATTTTGAATTTTTTCAACTATTTCAGATGGTCTTTATTCTTGCTGTGTTAGTGATGGATTTCTGCAAATATGCTAATGCACAAGCTTACTGGCAGGAATGTGTCATGAACAGAAAATTGTGCATTAATCTTGAGAGAATGTTACAGTAAAATACATTTTATGTTGTATGTACTCCAAAATCCTGATTTTCAGAGTTACTTTCCTCCACATAGGTGGAGTGGGAAGTACATCATAGCAAAGCTAACCAATACAGTTCCAAATTCAAATATTCAAAGTGGAAATATTTCCGGTGTTGGAATTTCAATGAAATCATGAAATTTGAAATAATGAAAAGGGGAAATACTTCAACGTAACTTTTGCAAATTTGCACCCTCTATATTTGTCAACTGACTAACTGATCTAACTTTTGATTTGTGAATTAAAAAAAACTTTTTTTTCTGAACACTGTTCTCAATGAACTGCACGCCGACAAGCCAGACTACAAGAACTGCTTATGGAAAATCTGGATAATTTAAAAGAAATGCATATAACAAACATAGACGTATATTCAGCAAAGAATCCTGTGGCACCTCGTAGACTAACAGATGTTTTGGAGCATGAGCTTTCGTGGGTGAATACCCACTTCTTCAGATGCATGTGGTGGAAATTTCCAGGGGCAGGTATATATATGCTAGCAAGCAAGCTAGAGATAATGAGGTCAGTTCAATCAGGGAGGATGAGGCCCTGTTCTAGCAGTTGAGGTGTGAAAACCAAGAGAGGAGAAACTGGTTCTGTAGTTGGCAAGCCATTCACAGTCTTTGTTCAATCCTGAGCTGATGATGTCAAATTTGCAGATGAACTGAAGCTCAGCAGTTTCTCTTTGAAGTCTGGTCCTGAAGTTTTTTTGCTGCAGGATGGCCACCTTGAGGTCTGCAATAGTGTGGCCAGGGAGGTTGAAGTGCTCGCCTACAGGTTTTTGTATATTGCCATTCCTAATGTCTGATTTGTGTCCATTTATCCTTTTCCGTAGAGACTGTCCAGTTTGGCCGATGTACATAGCAGAGGGGCATTGCTGGCATATGATGGCGTATATTACATCGGTGGATGTGCAGGTAAATGAACCAGTGATGGTGTGGCTGATCTGGTTAGGTCCTGTGATGGTGTCGCTGGTGTAGATATGTGGGCAGAGTTGGCATCGAGGTTTGTTGCATGGATTGGTTCCTGAGCTAGAGTTATTATGGTGCGGTGTGCAGTTACTGGTGAGAATATGTTTTAGGTTGGCAGGTTGTCTGTGGGCAAGGAATGGCCTGCCACCCAAGGCCTGTGAAAGTGTGGGATCATTGTCCAGGATGGGTTGTAGATCCTTGATGTTGCATTGGAGGGGTTTTAGCTGGAGGCTGTATGTGATGGCCAGTGGAGTCCTGTTGGTTTCTTTCTTGGGTTTGTCTTGCAGTAGGAGGCTTCTGGGTACACGTCTGGCTCTGTTGATCTGTTTCCTTATTTCCTCGTGCGGGTATTGTAGTTTTGAGAATGCTTGGTGGAGATTTTGTAGGTGTTGGTCTCTGTCTGAGGGGTTAGAGCAGATGCGGTTGTACCTCAGTGCTTGGCTGTAGACAATGGATCATGTGATGTGTCCGGGATGGAAGCTGGAGGCATGAAGGTAGGCATAGCGGTCGGTAGGTTTTCGATATAGGGTGGTGTTAATGTGACCATCACTTATTTGCACCGTGGTGTCAAGAAAGTGGACCTCCCATGTAGATTGTTCCAGGCTGAGGCTGATGGTGGGGTGGAAGCTGTTGAAATCGTGGTGGAATTTTTCCAGAGTCTCCTTTCCATGGGTCCAGATGATGAAGATGTCATCAATGTAGTGTAGGTAGAGAAGGGGCGTGAGTGGACGAGAGCTGAGGAAGCGTTGTTCCAGGTCGGCCATAAAGATATTGGCATATTGTGGGGCCATGCGGGTGCCCATAGCAGTGCCACTGATCTGGAGATATATATTGTCATCAAATTTGAAATAGTTGTGTGTAAGTATAAAGGCACAGAGCTCAGCAGCCAGTTGTGCTGTGGCATCATCAGGGATAGTGTTCCTGACAGCTTGTATTCCATCTGTGTGTGGGATGTTTGTGTAGAGAGCCGCTACATCCATGGTGGCTAGGATGGTGTTTTCTGGGAGGTGACCAATGCATTGTAGTTTCCTCAGGAAATCAGTGGTGTTACGGAGATAGCTGGGAGTGCTGGTGGCATAGAGTCTGAGTAGAGAGTCCATATATCAAGACAGTCCTTCAGTGAGAGTGCCAATGCCCGAGATGATGGGGCATCCAGGATTTCTGGGTTTGTGGATCTTGATCCCACACTTTCACAGGCCTTGGGTGGCAGGCCAGTCCTTGCCCACAGACAACCTGCCAACCTGAAACATATTCTCACCAGTAACTGCACACCACACCATAATAACTCTAGCTCAGGAACCAATCCATGCAACAAACCTCGATGCCAATTCTGCCCACATATCTACACCAGCGACACCATCACAGGACCTAACCAGATCAGCCACACCATCACTGGTTCATTTACCTGCACATCCACCGATGTAATATACGCCATCATATGCCAGCAATGCCCCTCTGCTATGTACATCGGCCAAACTGGACAGTCTCTACGGAAAAGGATAAATGGACACAAATCAGACATTAGGAATGGCAATATACAAAAACCTGTAGGCGAGCACTTCAACCTCCCTGGCCACACTATTGCAGACCTCAAGGTGGCCATCCTGCAGCAAAAAAACTTCAGGACCAGACTTCAAAGAGAAACTGCTGAGCTTCAGTTCATCTGCAAATTTGACACCATCAGCTCAGGATTGAACAAAGACTGTGAATGGCTTGCCAACTACAGAACCAGTTTCTCCTCTCTTGGTTTTCACACCTCAACTGCTAGAACAGGGCCTCATCCTCCCTGATTGAACTGACCTCGTTATCTCTAGCTTGCTTGCTAGCATATATATACCTGCCCCTGGAAATTTCCACCACATGCATCTGAAGAAGTGGGTATTCACCCACGAAAGCTCATGCTCCAAAACGTCTGTTAGTCTATAAGGTGCCACAGGATTCTTTGCTGCTTTTACAGATCCAGACTAACATGGCTACCCCTCTGATAATAGACGTACATTCTGCTTCAACATTTTGTGTATAGAAATAGGAAGAATGTGTCTAATCATTATAAATTATTTGCTCAGTTCTGTTTAGAATATGCATCCAAAAACCAAACTAAGTAATGCACCTTCTTTGGACAACTCTAAATGACAGAGCCAGATAAAAGCAGTCATATGAGTCTCTGGCCACTCTTCTTGTCTAACCTTTTTTTACCATTATGCTCCTTTCAGCAATCACTCAAAATATCTTGTCTAGCCAAGTAAGGCAGAATGTATCCAATATGTACCTATAATGCACTCCTTCATGGGTGCTCTGCAAGGTTTGAACTTGGAATATTTGAATGCAAAAATAGAAGCTTCTAACGCATAAGCCCACTGAGCAACTTCATTAGCTGATGGCAATAATAGCCACTAGAAGAGAATTTAACTCCACTTTACCCATGAGTTATGTACACACATTAGAAAAATAGTACAAATATTTATATTTAATAAATGAAAGTTCTTAACTGGTATAAGTTGTAAGGCACCAGCCTGGAATGGCACAAAGCCAAAGAAGCTTTAAACCTGGTGTGTATGAGCAAAGAAGAAACAACATTTTTGGCAACAAAAGGCCAGCAATGCAGAAGCTGCTTAATTCTAAAAGTCTAAAGGAATTTCACCCTTTTGCAAGGCCAGTAAGATTTACAAAAACATTATTTCTAAAGGGTTTAATCTCAGGAGAAACAGATCCTATGAACTCTATTTCCCCTATGACCACATCCCTTGAGCAGACAGATTTCAATACAGTAAAAAATACACAGGACAAAATGTGTGTGTGCACCATCTCAAATTGTCACTTGCTACTTATCACAGCACAACATTCCAGGATTAGCACTATGAAAGAGAGCCAATTCTCCAGGTCATCTACCTATCCAGTTTGTCAGTCCGGGAGGCTTTGTAAATCCAGCTTTGGAACATTAGCTATAAATAAATAAATAAAATGGGAAATTCTAAAGTAGGAGGAATTGCTCTCGGAGATACCATTTAATGTACAACTAATACAAAGGGATAAATGTCCAGACGTTGTTTGCCAGCTGCCACTGTTTTAAAACGGAGTTGGGCATCCAGTCCAACTTCCAGAGTGCTAGTAAGGTTCCTGTAGCAGATGCAAATTGGGAGGTAACAGGTAGGTTTACACATTTATTATGATCCACCCGGAAAGGAGCCATTGCTGAGATGATGGGAAGTAGCATGGGCTAATGCATGGGGCTGGGATTCAGGAGACTGGGTTCTGTTCTGACAAGTTGTGTGACTGTGGGCAAATCATTTCCTCTCTGTTTCTCTTCCCACCCATTGTCTTGGCAGTTTAGACTGTGTGCTCTTCAGGGCAGGGACTGACTCTCACTATGTGTTTGTATAGGGCCAGGCACAGTTGTGCACCAGCTATGAGCAATGTGGTTCGTACCTTGAATGTTTTGCCTCCATATCTATCTAAAGTGCTTGTTTGACCCTCTGTTACCATAGCATCTTGGTGTCTCACCGTCTTTAATGTATTTACCTTTGTGGTACCCTTGTGAGGTAGGAAATATTATCCGTGTTCTATAAATGGGGAACTGAGACACAGATAAGCTAACTGGCTTGTTCAAGGTCAAACAGGACATCTGTGGTGGTGCACCCGTAGCCCCTTTCCCTCTGTCTATATCTACTACAGTACTTCAAAGAGATGCCTTTAAAAAAAACAAACAGTTTGGCCTCACTTTTAACCAGTGGAAGATTTGTTTCCATGCTAACAGGAATAATACTAGTTGGCATTTTGCCTCTACAAAGCTCTTCTGTAGTTGTTGGGGGAAAAGAACAAGAAGAATTTATTAAAACTAGGTCGTAAAGCAAAAGGTGGCTAATGGCTTTTAATCTCCAGTGTGCGGTGTTTTGTTCCTATGTTGTTTTGGATGGATACAGAAATCATTACTGGCCAGAATGTTTATAATCTTAAATTAGGTCAGATTTTGGCTTGAACTACTTGAACGTTCCTTTAAGTTCCTTCACGATAGCTGTTCTACTAGAACTTTGGAAGGCAAATGTTGGGAATCAACCAAATAGAGGAGTATTTCTTCTTCAGTGCTGAAACATAGTGTCTCGATGCATTACGGACAGTGTCAGATCTCTGTAGAATTTCTTAAGTGTCCAACTTAAATGGAATATTCATATTTGGTGCAGTTTAATTCTCACCGGCTTGGATAATGAAATCATATTGATCTGCATATCATCAGCTTTATTTTCTTGGGCCTCACTACCCTGCTGCAGTGTTTGGATTACAAACACTTCAGGGGACTGTTTTAAATACCCAAAATGGAGTTTTACAAGACAAGTAGTATGGAAACATTCCTATTAAAATTGGGTTGTACAAAACTCTTCTATGAAAGTGTGCACCTGCATTACCTGACATTGATCTTTAAATACTCCTAAGCAATCTATTTATTTGTGTGTGTGTGTGCAAAATTCTCCCCAACATGGGGGCTCTCTGCATCACCATCCCCATATTAAGGGTGAAATTTACCCCTGAGCAAAGAGCCTGCACCAAGCCCATGACCTTCTTCAGTCCTCCTTAAACCATTAAAGCAGTGTTTACATAGGGTAAACGTGATGCATAGGTCTTATGCTGGCCCTCTACACAGGAGTGAAATTCACCATGAAGGCTTAGCTGTGCAGAGGGATTGGATATTCGCATGTAGCTGGACAAGATGACCTCTTGAGGTCCCTTCCAGCCTACATTTCTATGGGCCCTCTAACAGGTGAATTTTGCTTGTAGGCTAGGGGGAAGCAAAAGGAGAAAAGAATGTTAAAAAAGAAATCCTGAAGAAAGAGAGAGGTACATTGATACGTGTAGAGGGGGAACAACAGGAAGACAGTCTAGCTAATCTATGAACATCCAAGGAGGTAAGAGCATGAAATAACTGAGGTTCCATGTAGTTTTTGTGGAATACTGCTCTTCCTGTTCAATTGGTGCCTCTGTATGGAGTTTATTGGTCCACTGTAGTGTTTTAGGAACCTAGCTGGACCCAGATTCACTAGATCCACTCAAGTTTTGTAGCTCTTTTCTACATCATATAATTGTAATTGTGATATTATCAATATGCTGGCAGCGTTCGCCATCTGTCTTTCTTGTTCATCAGGTTATTTATTGCCCTCCTGCAAACAGCTAGAAAGCATGTTGTTCCTTGTTTCTAGATCTTCTACCAGTGCCTCCTTTTTCTGGGCCGAACTTGCATCTTAACGTGGTTGAGGTGATAGAATATCCTAACTTCCTAACTGTCAGGGTGGTTAAGCACTGGAACAAATTGCCTAGCATATTGTGGAATCTCCATCATTGGAGGTTTTTAAGAACAGCTTAGAAAACACCTGTCAGGTATGATCTAGTTATTTCATAGTCCTGCCCTGAGTGCAGGGGACTGGATTAAATGAGTTACTGAGTTCCCTTCCACTCCTACACTTCTATGAGTCTATGCCTGAAGGTAGTTATAAGTAAGAAAGAAAGTTTCAGCTCAAAAGGAAAATGTTTGGAGTAGAACTGAACAAATTCAGCACTTCCACCCCATGGTAATATCTAGCATATCAGCATTTGTTTTATCCCAACTTGGGACAAAAAGTTGAAATTTCAAAATTTCTCACAGAAAGGAAATTAGGAAAGTTTTTGGTTTGGAAATTTTTTAATTTTTAATTTTGGCATTTTTGATCAAAGTAAAATGTTGACATTTCTGAAAATTTAAATGTTTTGGTCTAGTTGGTTGAAAAGACCCAGAGGACTTCATTCAAATCGTTTCAACATTAAACTGCATTTTCCTGTTGGGCCTCAAGGAATTTTAGTTCAGGAGCCTGATGCTCTTTCTCTCTCTTGTGGGCCTGGCTCCCTGACTGGGATACATCTCCCATGACGCACTATACAGAGCTTGGTCATAAGGCAATCTGCATTACATTATGGGAGATGTAGATCTCCAGGGACCTCAACCCATTGGAGAAAATGGGGGCCTGAATGATAAATCCCATAAGGCAAAGCACTAATAGGGAAATGCAGTTCACTGTTTTGTTGAACTGATTCAAACAGTATGTTGCAGTTCAGTTCAACCAAGCAAAATAGACTGATTGAACCAATCCAAAGTGAAATATTCAGAAAATCAAATTTTGGGAGCAAAACTGATATTTCCCCATAGAAAATTTTGGTTTGGTGCAATTTGTGCAATTTCCATCAGCAATCATTGTGATGGAAAATTCCCAACCAGGTGTAGTTTTGCTCATGTGGAACAGAACGCCACCAGCCATCACCTACAGCCCCCAACTAAAACCTCTCCAGTGCATCATCAAAGATCTACAACCTATCCTGAAAGATGATCCCTCACTCTCCCAGATCTTGGGAGACAGGCCAGTCCTCACTTATAGACAGCCTCCCAAGCTGCAGCAAATACTCACCAGCAACCGCACACCATACAACATAAACACTAACCCAGGAACCTATCCTTGCAACAAAGCCTGATGCCAGCTCTGTCCCCATATCTATTCAAGGGACACCATCATAGGACCTAATCACATCAGCCACGCCATCAGGGGCTCGTTCACCTGCATATCTACCAACGTGATATATGCGATCATGTCCCAGCAATGCCCCTCTGCCATGTACATTGGCCAAACTGGACAATCTCTACGCAAAAGAATAAATGGACACAAATCTGACATCAGGAATCATAACATTCAAAAACCGGTGGGAGAACACTTCAACCTCTCTAATCACTCAGTGACAGACTTGAAGGTGGCAATTTTGCAACAAAGAACCTTCAAAAACAGACTCCAAAGAGAGACTGCTGAACTCGAATTAATATGCAAATTAGATACAATTAACTCAGGCTTAAACAGAGACTAGGAATGGTTGGGTCATTACACTAATTGAATCTATTTCCCTATGTTAAGTTCTCCTCACACCTTCTATGGGTCATCTTAATTATCACTTCAAAAGTTTTTTTTTTCTCGCTGACGATAGCTCATCTCAATCGATTAGACTCTTCCTGTTGGTATGCATACTTCCACCTTTTTGTGTTCTCTGTATGTATAAATATCTCCTGTCTGTGTGTTCTGTTCTATGCATCCGAAGAAGTGAGCTGTAGCTCATGAAAGCTCATGCTGAAATAAATGTGTTAGTCTCTAAGGTGCCACAAGTACTCCTGTTCTTTTTGCCGATACAGACTAACATGGCTGCTACTCTGAAACCTGTCATGTGGAAACAGTATGTGAGGACCACAGACAGCTGGCTGAGCAAAGACAAACAGAAAAAGAGAGAGGTCCTCTAAAGGTGTTTCAGTGGACATTGGGTGGAGTTTTGATCACTACGCACTACTCCTGGGAGAATCAACTAAGGGTGGGATTTAAAAAATAACAACCCAATATTGGCCAAACTTTACTTCTGTTGAGCCTATAGGCACTTTCCCATAGATTTCAGTGGAATCAGAGATAGACTTATACTGATACAGAATACTCAGATGAATTGAGACCCAAACTGCCTTCCTCGGTCTAGGCTTCATCTACACTACGAGATTATGCTGGCAAAACTATGGTGCTGTAGTTATGCTGCTATCGTCCCTGCAGATATGGCCTGAATGCTTTTCAAAATATCACCCTTATTTTTTTCCAGTAAATTTGATGCTCAGTTTTCTAACCCAAACGATTTGTAGATTCCGTAGAACGTTGAGGAAATTCACCTAGCTATCAAGTACACACATTTAATAATAAATCTAGAACTATGCTAATGGTTCCAGGCCTTTAGGACTGATCCCACCGCACTGTTCCACCTACTCCTTATGTTATATGTTGAGACTAGTTTGTTAGGTTGTCTGTGAACAACCCAAAGTTCTGAAATGTGATGTTTATGATCCCTTCCCCTAATGGTTTCTGAACTGTGGTCAGTAGTTCACTGACTGTCCGTAGAACCCTTGCTGATGGATCACAGAGAGCTGTCTTGTGATGTGTCACTGGCAGTTTCTCCTTTCCAGCTATTAAACTGAATTAAAAGAAGCTAAAAATATATATATTTTTTACTTTTCCATATTAGCTATTGGAACCACTGTCAAAGTGTGTAGGTGAAAAGCTGTGTGATCATGCTTTTAGTGTAAAGTACATTCTCATTTAACTTCAATCAGTTTCTCTTTTCCCTTTGCTGTATTAAGTGTATTCTGGTCGTTGTGTATTAAATCTGGTCAATGACGCCTATAACATACTTGATCTTACATCTACAAGACCATGGACAACACTGAGATACTCACCTCAAACACATCGCTAAACTCATCCATTTCATTCTCACCCATAACAGTTTTACATCCAACAGCAAATACTTTGTCCAAACTATGGAAAAAGCCAGGGGTACTAAGATGGATCCCCAATAAGCAAACATTTTTATGGACCATCTTGAGGAAGAATTTCTGGACAAATGTACCACATAACCAATGATATACCTGAGATGCATCAATGATATTTTCATCCACTGGACAGATGGTCTAACTTCTGCCTATATTTCCACCACAACCACTACCCAGCCACCAAACTCTCTCTAGAACATGCCTGAACCAGCATCAACTTCCTGGACACCATGATCAGTTTCAACAATGGAACTCCACAAACATCTATATACAAGAAATCCTTGGATCACCACACACCCCCCTTCACAGATCCAGTAGCCACCCCAAACAGCCAAAGAAATCAGTTACCTACAGCCAGGCACTCAGATACCACAGAATATGTTCTGAGGAGAAAGTCGAGAATACACTCTTAAAACCAAACAGGGACACTCCCCAGAGAAGTAGATTGCATTATGGAATGGGCCACTCAAATACCATGAGAGAACCTGCTTCAGTATGGAAAAAACAAAACAAAACCTTCCAACTGCACACCCCAAACTGTCTCCTACTATCCCACACTGGGAATGCATACGGGCTATCATTAAATAGTTACAACCTATACTCAATAGAGACCATAGCCTGAAAGAAATTTTTCCTAAGACCCCGTCTTCCGGCCTTCAAACAAATCCCAACCTCATCATCAGAGGCAAGCTCCTCACAGACCAAGAGACATCAGATCAAAGCAGCACCAGACCCTGCCATAACAATAGATGCAAACCCTGCAGGCCTCCACTGCTATGATGATCAATGCCCACCACAACACATCTTTGAAGATCTATGGGTCCTACATATGCCTATCACAATAGGTGGTGTACCTCAGCCAGAAGTGCCCAATTAACAACTGTGTGGGTCAAACCAGACAATCGTGAGCCTCTCAAATGACCTCACACAGAAAAATGGTAAAAGACAAAAACGCCATATCACCCAAAAGTGAACACTTTTCACAAAATGATAATGTCTGACCTTTCAGTCCTCATGCACCTGTAGTAAAAGGAGGCCCTAAGATATAAACCTTGGTATCACAGGCCCGGTATGAGGCCTGAGGCCTGAACTAAAGTAATGGTCAAGACGTTGATAACATAAAGCAAAGTTAAGCTGTGAGCCAGAGGCAGGCCCTGCTCACAGAAGTTGGCAAGGAAAGGGCTGATGCTGCAAGAAGATACATACCTAAAAGGTACTGAATACTAGAGTTCAGAACATTCACATACTTGCACATTCCACACAGATAACAAGAAACAGACTGACCCATCCCAATAACAAGGCCAAAGGGGTAATATGATGGATGGAGTTGTTTTGTTCGAACCAACATGTACAAGGTGAGAGGCATCACTACGTAGAGAGGTTGTACCTGGCTACGTAGAGGGGTTGCACCTCAATACGTCAGGAGTCATGTGTAACTTGTTTGTACCTGTGTATAAGAATACATCCCTGGGGCGGTGTCTTTGTCCGGCTGAGGGGGCAGTGGAAAGTCTCGCCACTGACTGAGCCGAGTCCATTGCCAAAGGGCATTTTCTCGTAGTATGCCCTGAGCTAGAGTAAAAATCTACAGGGAACTATAATTATGTCCAATACGGCAATAAACCTGGCCGACGTGTCTTCGTACCTTACTAGAGTCTGTGGTCATTGGGAGTTCTCTTCGGGTCTGCTGTGTCAGCTATCTGTGCAGAGCTGGGACAGCACACAGAGGGAACACAGGCACGCAGCTGAGTGATATCAACACTGAACGGAGCAAAGCACCACACCGGTACCATCTGACAACAGCACCTTGTCTCTACTATTCTGGAACCAACACAGCTTCAAAACAGCAATATACAGTACTTGACCTTATTTAGTCAAATTACTTAGGTACTGTTTAACGAACAATGCATACTTAAGTTAACAATAAACACGAGACTGTAAAGGTATTTTAACTATAACTTTACAAGGTCAATGATTTGGCTGTACTAAAATGTTATCTTCTAGTTAATTCTCAGAACTATGTTCACAATTCAAAGCTAGACTGTCTGAATGGCAGGTGCCAGCAGATATGTCCATGGACATTGAAATATTGGTCAAGTGTCCATTCCCTTATTATAACCCTTAGAAATAAAGCAAGATGCCTCCTAAAGCCAACCTATCCTGGAATAATTACTCATTGTTGTAAATGAGCACCATTACCATTATCACTTTGCTTCTCTCGGATTATATAACCTTTGAGATACATTTATGAATATGGTGATGTTTATAATAACCAACGCCTTAATCTAATTTGGCTTAAATTGTGAAGAATAGCCATTGGCACCAACTATAATAAGGGGACATACAAAAAGGAATGCACATACTATAATGCCACAGCTAGCAAAACCCTTAAGAGATTTCACTGTGGGAGAGAACGGAGTCATTCCAAACCTCTGGCCTTGGAGCTGGATTTCAGAAAGAAAGACAAGCCAAGAGTACTAAAATTTAGTGAAAAATAATTATCAGAAAAGACAATGTGCAAAATTCCCCCCTTACGTGAAAAATCAGGAGAATAGGAAGTTTTGACCTGAGAAAATATTCTGTATCAGAGTAATTTGTTTAATTTTGGATGAAGAACACATGATGCAAGCATGGTTTCACCAATTCTTCCCAGAATACTTTGTGCCTCAATGATCAGACCTGGCCATAGTAAGACACTGGGTTTGCAAATGCTAGTTTCCCAGACCTTGACATTATAACGTGCCATTAAAAATCCTGCATTGTGTGACTGGGACAGTGTCTTGTCAGAAGATCATAAGTTAGTGCCGCTTTTGTGTGGTGATGAGCCATGACCCATGATTATTACTTAGGCAGAATACCAAATTCTCTACTACTAATTCCATCAAATAAAAAGTCAGCTGTGTATGCTAGCACTTTCTTTGTGGTTATGATCAGGTTTGGACAGCCTAAAGATGTCTAAGGAAGTGTGTTCTGTACATGGCCTTGTGATGGGGTGTCCACACAGGACTGGAAGGAGTTAAGGTGGTCAGGTATAGGGTGACAAGATGTCCCAACTTTATAAGGACAGTCCCAATATTTGGGATTTTTTCTTATACAGGTGCCAATTACCCCCACCCCTGTCCCGATTTTCCACACTTGCTGTCTGGTCACACTAGTCAGGTAGGCCTATTAACTCCACAGACTGCACCTGGAGGAAGAGCCAGGGAGCAGGTAATTGGTCCGAAGCAGGCCCATAAAGCCAGGAAGCTGGCAACAGAGAGGGCTGTTGCTGCGAAAGGACAGTCACTCCTGGGAAGAGTGTTTGGAGACAGCAGAGGTGGGAGTTTGCAGTCATTCACTGGGAAGAGGAAGGAAACATGTAGGCTGTTAACCTATTACAGAACGCACGTTGCCTAGACCTATTCAGTAATTCCAGGTGAGGGTGAAAATGATTTAATTGTTATTGTCAGACAAAATATTCACTCTCCCAGGGAGGCCCTACATGAATTTTTTCAGCATTTTGTTTTTCAGCAATACTGAAGTACAAATGATACTGAAAACCCATATGCACCTTGATGCTGCAGAACACGTAAGCATATGCTTAACTTTAAGTCCCACTGAAGTTAAACACGTGCAAATGTTTGCTGAATTGGAACCTCAACTTACAAGAGTTGAAAGTGCTTAGCACCTCCCAGGATCAGGCTCTTATCAAAGGAAGGTCTGTGAGGAACAATACAGCGAGGGGTGAAGCAACAATAGTGGTGGCTGTACAGAGCAGGAAAACACCCAATTTTGCACTATAAAACAGGAGGGACAGTATGTAACATTGATGATGTATGTATTGCATATATAGTATTGATTCATTTCTGCATTATCGCTGATTATAGTCTTAAAAATAACACATTGAAACTACTTTATCAAGAGCATATACCTTTCACATCCTTTAATTGCTAGATATCTTATCATTCTCAGGATGTTGGGTTATGCTGGCATAGCTATTGTACCATCTCAGCCAGCCAGCCCCATACCAAAGAATATATCTATGGTGTGACTGACACTATCCCAGCCTGGCATGGGCCCATCCTTAGGGTCTGCTCAGACAATGTTTGCCCAGGCATAGCTCTCAGTGAGAGGTGAGGTGGAACAAAGCATACCACATCAGGAGCTGTGTGTTCTCATTACCAGGTTAGAAGCAATAATTCTGCTTTTAGGAAAACCTAAGTGAAAGGGAAGTGGAGCATTTGTAGCAGAATGTTTGTAAATACTATTGTCACAGACTTGAAAAAGAATAGATTTTTTTTCATATTTGTTTTGAATCCTATGAATCAGAATGTCATTAAAATAAGAGTTAGAAGAAAACCAGCTTCCTGTGTCTTTTAGGAGCCAATCCAGTCCTCTTCTCTGGAGAGAAAGATATTTAATTGATGGGAAAGACCCTCAGCTGGTATAAATTGACCTAGCTATATTCTCCCTGAAATTTTTTTCTTTGAGGAATAAGCTAAACTTCCTCAATTCTTTTTTTCTTGCCACTTTACTGAACACCGTTTACTCTCCCGTTCTTCAGGGTGGTCAGCTATTAGTCAGGTACAGGATGAAGTTCTGATCTACTTCCTCTGAAGACATAATTTTCCTTTAGTTTTACTCCCTTTGTTGCAAACATAAGAAAAACATACAGCTGTGCTGAGGCAACAAATGACAGTCCACCTTCATTCTCCCTCCTTGCTGTGGAACTGGTCTTTTCCATCAATTCAATACCTTTATCTCAAGAGAAGGCAACAGGAGTGGCTCCTAAAAGCCACAGGGAAGTGATTTTCTTCTGACTCTTATTTTATTTGAGTGATTGGGGAGTGTGGTAAGAATGTTAACGATGCAATATCCCCTCTGGTTTGTCTCGCTCCTGGACATAATCTGATATTCTGGCAAGAGTCAGGCATACGCCAAGGGCTGCCCACCAGGAACTTTCAGTCAGCTCTCCAGAAATTGTCAGCCATTTGCTGGAGATCCTGTGGAAATCAGTAGCCGGGAGAGTCAGATCCTCACTCTCATGCGGTGCTGGGGAGACGGACACCCTGTGGGGCCAATCACCTGCTGCTTATGCAATGGAATTATTCTTTTAAGCAGGGATAACCTGCAATCAAGAGGCTTTCCCCTCCCATCTGAAAACCGTACAATGAAGCATTTACCCTAAGAAGAGGGCAAGCTTTGTTTTTTCCCCTCTCTCTGGAGGGGAAGCTCGACTGCAGTAAGAACAGCTCCTAGAAATCAGCTTCTAAGGTAAGTCACCTCCATAACCTTTCCAGCACCGCTTAGTGTAGGAAGAAGTTCTGGGCTCCCCTTATCCTTCAACTCCATGCCCATATATCTCTGAGCTGCCAAGCTGTCCTGGGGCTCAGCAACATTGGGTCCCCCATTTTCAAGACCTAACCCCCCAAGAGTGCCCATTATTTAGCCCAAGAGACCTTTGAGGAGGTAGGTCTTTAAATCTATAGAATGAAATCAGGTAGAGGACTGGGGAAGGTTCTTGGGAGAATCTGCATATTGGAGTGGGGAGGCAGAGAAGCTGTATGAGAAGAGGAAAAACAGCATTACCCCTAAGACTCCCTGCTCTGTGATTCTGTGCCGTTGTTAAATGACAGCCCTCATCTCTTTGCTGCCAAAAACTTTAGACACCACCTCTCTGAGACTCTCAAACTTCTGTGGACATAAATGGGGGGCCTGACACCAAAGAGGGGCCACCAGCTCTTAGCCCCTCCAAGTGTCAGATGACCCAACCTCCCATTCCTGAATTGTGGGGCATACTGATTCCTGAGACCCTCAAACTCAGGGGTATTTATTTATGGCACTGCTAAGCTTCAGGGGCCCCATACCTTACTCCTCAGACCTGACATCTGAGCCCCTTCTCCCCAGACTTGCTCCTCTAGCCCTTTCCCGGGCAGTTCTTTCTTCCAAGCCTTTCCTCATACACCTCCCATCTTTGAGCTTCTGTCCCCAAGAGCCAGCAGCTCCTCCCCTCTGACCTGGCAGGTGCTGCAATAGGTATAAAGTGCAGAGAACCTCCAAGGTTCAGCAGCACTTTCCAGTCTCCTCAGAGACCTACACCATCACCTTCTTCCCTCTTGAGATCCTCTCCCCAAGCCAGTGATCTGCATCAGTATCCCCCCCCCCACCACACAAACACACACACAGAGGGTGATATAAATCCCATCAGGGTTCTAGCATTCCACTCTGCTGGTGTGGAGCCTTCAAAAGACTCCTGGACTGTCACTGCGTGAAAGAGATGTTTCCAGACAAATGCAGGAGATGCACTTAATAGGAGAGTGAAATGAAATGGCAGCGTGTGTAAGCAATGACCTTTTCACACATGCAACGGAAGCAGCAAGAGAGAAAGTAATGTTGGGACACAAATTTGCATTCTGAAATAGAGTCATAGAGTTTAAGGCCAGATCACCAGATCATCTAGTCTGACCTTCCATACATCATAGGCCACACTAAACCCAATAATCAAAATTATACTAAAGTATTACAGCCCTAAGGAGACTAGACTATTGTACGCCATAAAGAATAGGAGGGACTGAGGTGCCCCAATGTCCAACATTCCCACAGTGGTGATGGCCATCACCCACACACTGCAGAGGAAACTGGAAAAAACCCAAGGTCACTGCCAGTCAGACCTGGAAGAAAATTCCTTCATGATCCCATATATTATGATCAGTTAGACTCTGAGCATATGAGCAAGAGAATGTTGTGAAGGCCAAGGCTAAAAGAGGGTTCAAGAAAGATCTAGATAAATTCATGGAGGATAGTTCCATCAATGGTTATTAGCTAGGACAGGCAGGGATGGTGTCCCTAGCCTCTGTTTGCCAGAAGCTGGGAATAGGCAACAGGGGATGGATCACTTGGTGATTCCCTGTTCTGTTCATTCCCTCTGGGGCACCTGGCATTGGCCAATGTGATAAAACAATACTGTGCTAGATGGACTGTTGGTCTGACCCAGTATGGCCTTTCTTGTGTTTTTATGTATTACTGCTCCATGTAGACAAGTACTTACATGTAAGTAACCATTTCTAGTGTTTTTCTGGTGTTCATTGGATAAACATGGATTTCATTTTTAAAATTTTGTATCGGGAGCATCTTATCAGTGTTTATTGGTTAAAACCTAAAATCAGAAGACCTAGAATATTTTAAGTGACAGATTTGTTTTTCCTCAAATTTTTATCATAAACATTTCGAAGGGACAAAATAGATATTATTCTTTAAGATAAGTTGCACTGAAGACTAATTGCATTCCACCACTTAGCTCTGAATATCTGTATACACCTTACCACTAACCGACTGTAAAAAGTTAGAAACTCTCAGGCTGCCACATTGGAATAGTGTCTTGATGTTTGAAGAGGCGGTTGTGGCAGGGTTATGGCATGGCATCTGCTCTGTCAAGAACAAATGGGTGACTTGAGACACTGGCGTTTATTACATATGAATCATCAGTTTTATGTGTTCTGACTGCACTTAGTACACAATTCCATAAAGTTTAGGGCTAAATATGAAATGCTAATTTGTAGGTATGCACTTTGTTTTTCAGGACTCCCAGAGACCTGCTTTCTTGGCTGAGATCTAGGTTAGCTATGTCTCTCCCAGCTAACACAGACCTAGGCTATACCCCTCCTGATGGTGGATGGGGATGGGCAGTGGTATTTGGAGCTTCCATCTCTGTCGGATTTGCATATGCCTTCCCTAAAGCTTTCACAGTCTATTTCAAAGAACTCCGGATGGATTTTAATGTATCCTACAGCCAGATTGCATGGGTGACTTCCATCATGTGTGCGACTACCTACGGGGGAGGTGAGTGAAACTAGAGTGCTGGCTTTCATTGGGTCAGGAAGGGAATATCTCTGCTTAAAAAGCTGGGTGGGGAAAAATGTTATCCTCTAGAAAGTTTTGGGAAGCTTAAACGGAAACTCTGGTTTTCTAGAGGCTGTCCTGTAACAACATAAAGTGTTACCATGACACTTCAGAGAATATTGATAAACTTCTACATTAGGAAATGTTTTGGTGATGAAATCAATATATAAATGATATTGCCAGTTCACATGGTTTTATTTCAAGTTTTGTTATATTTAGGGTGAAATCCTGGCCTCATTGAAGTCAGCAGGAGTTCTCAACAACAAGTTTAATAAAAGTACCATTTTAAATGGGAAAGGGTGAGATGAGTTTTTTGAAAGACTTTACTCAAACTTCTTGATTTAATGATTGTTTTTACACAAGGGGAAGTTTTCTGCATCATATTTTCCTGGCATTTATAATGAACACCTAAATGTGTTTTTTATATAAAAACCATTTTATTCATTTGGGGCTAGATCCTGTGAAGTGCAGTGTTTCACTCAGATCAGTGACTGGGAAAATAGAGTTTTAAAAAATGAAAGCAGATCTTCAAAATGTAGGCTGAATTATTATTGACAAAGCCCTGGCTGGGATGATTTAGTTGGGGATTGGTCCTGCTTTGAGCAGGGGGTTGGACTAGATGACTTCCTGACGTCCCTTCCAACCCTCATATTCTATGATTCTATGATTATTTTTTAAAATTTTAATAAAAATAAAGCAGGATCATATCAAGGGAAAGGTGTGTACAATCACTGCACATGGGTAATTTCTGTTGCTATTGTTTTGTATTTAACAATGACTACCACTGATTGAAAAAAGAAATTGGAGAAATTTCATTCATTTTTGTCTCAAACGGGCTTAATTTTGTGTTTTAAAATTGTAAAACTTTTTTTTAAAACATTGAAATTTTAGATAAATTTCAAATTGTCATTAGTACAATTTTGTGTTTTCCTCTTTTTACACCACATACACTATTTTTATTCTTTGTATTACTCTAGCACCTAGGAACCCTATATAATCTGCAGGGTGGGTTTTTCTCTTCTTTACTCTTTGTTCCTCAAACTTTTCAAAATGTCCTCAACTTTGGAAAAGTTAGAGGGGCAAAAGAGAAAATGAGAGAGGGAAGGGGGGGATGGGTGCTCACTAGTGTTCATTCTACTATATTTTATAGCAAAGGGGTGGGGAGGATAAAGAGGAAAGCAAAAGGTGAAAACAAATTTCAAAATACCAAATTTCCAAAATTTGGGGGTCTTATGGAGTTATTTTTTTGGTCAAACATTTTTTAAGGAAACTTTTTCACAAACTTCATTTTTGAAAGGCCATTTTTCATAAACTATTTTTCAATGGAATATTTTGACCAGCTCTATCAGAGTATTCCTTGCTTAAGTCATAGGAAAGCTCAGGCTGAGATTTAGGGTGACCAGACAGCAGGTCTGAAAAATCAGGTGGGGGTTATATGAGCCTATATAAGAAAAATCCCCAAATATTGGGACAGTCCCTATAAAATCAGGACATCCAGTCACCCTACTGAGATTATAAAAGTTTTCATGTGGGTGTAGACACACAACTTTCATTACTTACAGTGAGAATTGTGTGGGAAAATCTCCTTTGGAAATCTCAACTTCAGTTTTTAACACAGCAATTTCTGAGCTAACTATGCACAGAAAAAATCTTAATTTTTTTTAGCAGGAAAAGTTAAAGATTTGTTTCATACTTGGCTAATTCCAAAATGGCTTAACAAACATGGCTGAAATTTTCTGGATGAAAGACGGGCTCTACTGAAATCAGTGGGCATTCTAACACTGACTTCAAGTGAAATCATAGTTCCTCCTCTCCTCTCAAACAGTCACCTTTAACGTGAGTGCTAGAAGCATAGAAAGTGTCATCCCAAAGAGATGAAGTGGAGGCTAAGGGCCTAATGTAATTTTTAGAAACTGGTTCCGTGCCTGTGATCACTATAATCAGAATCTTGTCATAGTAGCTTCCAATCATGTTAAGGGAGTGCCTGGCAAAAGCGCTTGAAAGAAAGGGTGTGTCTATCCTGCAGCTCGGAGTGAGCATCCCAGCCTGCATAGGTGGAATTTTAGTTTTATTGAAAGGTAAACTAAGGCAGGATTAGCGTGCTGACCTTGCCTAATTTACCCTATGGTAAAACTAAGGGCCTTGTCATCACTATATTTTTACCTCAGAATAGCTTGCATGGATCAGTTACCCTAAGGCAAAAGCCATGACATTTTTAGCGGTGAAGACAATGCCTAGTTAAACACAGCTTGTGTTGCATAGTGTCATCACACAGGGTGTCCCTAAATCCTGGACCGACCAGTAGTGGAAGAAACGGGTGCAAAGGAGTCTAAAGATTTTGTCAACATAAGAGAAAGTTGTACCAGTTTAACTTAAATTGTGAGTCAGTATCTTGCTCTTTCTCTGGCTCAATTAATGTCTACAAAATGGAAATCCTTCAACTGGAGAAAGTGAAAAACAGACAGACTGACTTTGTAGCCTGGTGGCTCAGGGCACTCAGCTGGGACATGGGATACCAAGTTCAAGTCCCTCTTCTGGCTGTTTTAGAGCCAGGACTCAAGCCTGGGTCCCCCACAGCCCAGCTGAGTAGCCTGATGGTCAGGACACTGGCGATTCTGGACGTCTTTCCCTTGAAAAAATTCTGAGGGGCTTGGTTTCAGCTCAGTGCAGAACAAGAAAAATCTTTGAAATAGCAAAAGTTTTCTCAGGAAGGGAAAACTTTCCCCACCCAGCTCTAGTCACTTGTTCTAACTAATTGAGGAAGGAAGCAGAGATCCTTTATTGCGTTTACCTTTAGGACACAGTAAAAGCTCAGATAGGACAGTGATGATCGTGGCATTAAATGCCTAGAGAGATTAGACTGCACATCAGCCATGGCCGGGTTTGCTTTGGACCAGAGCTGTGCAGAAAAGACATGGCTGCCTGAAAGGGGATCAGACCCCTGAACTCTGCTACAGAAGGCTGCAGCTTGATGTTGGGTAGAGATGGTCTGTTTGCTTACATTTTTCCCACTACTTTGCTCTTTGTACTCGCTGGCTGTTGTCTGCCAGATCAAGCATAAAGTTTTACTATTAACTTTCAAGGTCCTACCTGAATTGCTCTTCAGTGTCATTGAACTTCCCCTGCTACTTGTCCCCTGACTACCCCTACCCAGGACTCCCACCCCTAAATGCCCCCCAGGTCCCCACCCCTTATCCAACCCCTCTGCTCCCTGTCCCCTGACTGCCCTGACCCCTATCCGCACCCCTGCCCCAACTGCCCCCTGGGATCACACCCCCTATCCAACCTCCCCTGCTCCCTGTCACCTGACTGCCCTGACCCCTATCCACACTCCCTCTCTCTGAGAGCGCCCCCGGGATTCCCACACCTATCCAACCCCCCCGTTCCCTGTCCCCTGATTGCCCCCTCCCCTCCAGAACAACTGCCCCATCCAACTGTCCCCTGCTCCCAGTCCCCTGACCAGGGCCAGCTCCAGCATTTTTGCCGCCCCAAGCGGTGGGAAAAAAAAAAAGCCGCGATCGGCGGCACTTCTACCGCCGCTGCTTCATTGTTTGGCAGCAGGTCCTGCCCTCCGAGAGGGACTGAGGGACCCGCCGCTGAATTGCCTCTGAAGACCCGAATGTGCCACCCCTTCCCATTGGCCGCCCCAAGCACTTGCTTGCTGCCCCTGCCCCTGACTGTCCCCTGGAGCTTCCTGCTCCTTAGCAAATCTCTCCCACGCCCATGCTGCTCAGAGCAGCAGGAGCTCGCAGCCCTGCCACCCAGCCGGAGCCAGCCATGCCGCCCACCCTGCCTGGTAGGAGCGATGGGCCAGAGTGCTGGCGGCACGGCACACAGCGACTGTGGGGGAGGGAGGACAGTGGTGGATGGCTGGGGGCTAGCCTCCCCAGCTGGGAGCTCAGGGACTGGACAGGACAGTCCCATGGGCTAGATGTGACCCACGGGCTGTAGTTTGCCTACCTCTGATCTAGTCTGACCTTCTGCACGATGCAGGTCACAGGCAGTCTCACACCCACTCCTGTAATAGACCCCTTACCTCTGGCTTAGTTACTGAAGTCCTCAAATCATGATTTAAAGACTTCATGTTACAGAGAATGTCTATGTCCAGTGGCCTCAATAAACAAGCCCGTTTATATTCGTTGCAAACAACTGACTCCTGTTTCTTCTCCGTCCAAAGGGACATTGCAACACCAACTAACCTTTTATTTATACATCTTTCTGCACAAGCCATGTATTTGGCCATGTGTGTACATAATTTAAAAAACTGCCAGCTTTTACCCCCAGTCAGGATAGAATTAAATACAGAGGCTGAGATTTTCTAAGCTGTGGAGGGGATTTAGCCACACATCCTCTTTTAAAATGAATAGCTAAGTCCCCTGCACTGCTTTGAAAACCTCAACTATGTTATTTCCCTCTTCTTAAGCAACCATTTCCCAAATGTAGAGTCCACTCCAGGATTAAAAGCTAAGTAAGGATATTTGCAATGTAGTAGCCAGGGAATAATTCCCAAGTGAAAACATTCTGGTTATTAGATTTAAAGGAATCGTATCTGTTTTCTCTACATAATGTGGCTTATTAGAGAGACAAGATGGGTGAAGTAATATCTTTTATTAGTTAGTGAAGCTATTATCTCAACTACCCTGTCTCTAATATCTGGGGATCAACACAGCTACAATAACACTCTATTCAGGTTATTCTGATTGAAATACTTGCTTAAAAAAAATCTCATTGCTATGTCTAGTTTCCAGTTTAGGAAACCATCCTGTCCAGCAGTGATGGTGCATGTACCCATCTGCTGTTACCACATAGACCTGGGACTCAAGCTATTTAAGCATTTCCCTGGATAACAAATGAATTATTTCTTGTTGTATGAATTCCTCTGGCAGTTTGGCCTCTTCTTTGCTATTAATACTGGAGCTGAGCAAACACCAAGTTTCTGTTTTGACCTCTCCTTGACCCCTTGTAAAACATTACTAAATGGGAAGGGACGTCATGAGCTGGAGAAGATTGCCATGTCCCTAGCTGCTTGCTGTGCTGTTATCAGTTCATACCAATACACTAGAACTCTCTTCCAGGGCCAGTTGCTGCCCCTGCCAATCCTGCATGAAGTATGTGAGGATGGAAATGTAGCAGGACCAGTGCAATTGAGCTCTGCAAGCTGCCTAGGCAGCAGGGCTCCTGTGGGCATGTCTACATTGAAATTAGACACCTACGGCTGGCCTGTGCCAACTCACTTGGGCTCACGGGGCTCTGGTTGCAGCGCTGTTTAATTACAATGTAGACATTCAGGTTTGGGCTGGGGTCTGGGTTCTAGGACCCTGTGAGCTGGGAGGGTCCCAGACCTCGGGCTGCCGCCCGAGCGCAAAGATCTGCACCACAATTAAACAGCCCCTTGCCCTAAGCCCCCTGATCCCAAGTCAGCTGGAACAGGCCAGCCACAGGTGTCTAATTGCAGAGTGGACATACCCTGTGTGACTCTGCACTGTAATTGCCACACATCCCTGATTTGTGGCAGCTAGTCCCATACACTTGCAGAAGGAACAAGGGATTTCGAGAGAGATGTATGTGTTGGAGGGACTAGGATTTTCACCAAAATACCCATTGGGTTGGGAGGTGAAGCTGCTGTCAAGGTTGGTTGCCCCTCTCTGGTCATCTATGCACCCTTAATTCCCATGCAGCTTCAAGCCCACGTTTCTTATTAAGTCATTCTGCTGGTAGCTATTCCTCACTACCTGGCTCCTCCTTGCTGGTATTGATGCATCTTTGTGCCTCTCCACACCATGGAATGGACAGAAGGCTCTGACCCTAAAGAATTTCCTAAAAATGGGACTATCCACAAACCAACCCCAAAGTTATGTCTCAGGCCACGTCCAGACTACCCGCCGTATCGGAGGGTTAAAATTGATTGCTCGGGGATCGATATATCGCGTCTAATCTAGACGCGATATATCGATCCCTGAGCGCGCTTATATCGATTCCGGAACTCCATCAACCCCAACGGAGTTCTGGAATCGACACGGAGAGCCGCGAACATGGATCCCGCGCCATCTGGACGGGTGAGTAATCCAATCTTAGATATTCGACTTCAGCTACGTTATTCACGTAGCTGAAGTTGCGTATCTAAGATCGATTCCCCCCCCTAGTCTGGACCAGCCCTCAGTCTTTCCCAGACATTAAGCACTACTAAGTGAGTCAGTTTAATAAAATAGCCAGCTGTATATTTCACAATTCCAAAGAGCACAGTCTTTGGATTCCCAAGATCTGTTCTTAGGCCTTTATCATAAAATCCCACAGTGGGTTTTGGATTGCTTCTGGCACACTTATTGACATAAATTCTCCACACTAGTCCACCTCTGCAGCTCCCCACAGTCCTCTTTCTGAATTGGGACCTAACCATCCTTAGAATTAACTTAGTTAGCGGATGGCAAATGCAGAGTTCAGGGGATGCAATGTCCCGTACTGCCATATAGTTTGCTTTATTGGATAGGTTTCTTTTTCTCACCCATGTCAATGACTGTGCATGCCATCCTGAATTTGGGATCATTGTCTGTTCCTCATAGCTCTTGTAAATATCCAGTACCTTGGTTTATACCTGTAGTCTCTATTTGCATTGTTTAATTACTGTTCTGCTAAACAGAAACTCAGAAAGTGAAGAGAGTGAACCAGCTGCCCAGGCCCCAAACATATCTCCAGTGATAGTGTGTCTGACGTCTGGGAGGACTTCAGGCCATCCACATTTCACTCACCAAATGTACAAATGCTAAGCAGGTTGATGGAACCTGGGGTCTCCAGCCCAATTTCATCTGAGAATGTGAGTCTTCTGGGGAACTGAGCCTGAATTTTGGACTGAGAGAGCTTTGTTTGCTTTCAGATTTCCCTGTGAAATGTCCACCCAGTTCTAGTTAATGGGGAATCTGAGCAATTGTACAGATTACAAAACGTCACCCTGTGAGGTTTAGTATCTAACTTGTGGGATAACACCTGAAACTGAAATTCAGTGCATGAGGCCAACACCCAAAATGAGTGGTTGACCCTGACATCTGATAAAGCTGATGACAGTCAAAGTTTTTGCCCCACCAAGAATCTCAGCTTGACCTAGATGAGTGAGGTAGATGTGGTACAACTGCCTCTCAGATCCAGATAGGGTGACCAGACATCCCGATAAAATCGTGACTGTCCCGATTTTGAGGAGTTTGTCCTCTGTCCCAACCGAAGTATGGTCGGGAAGCCATTTGCCCTGATAGTTTGTTTCGGAAGTTTTTTTTTACACTCACCCGTCAGGATCTTTGGCGGCAATCCAGCGGCAGGTCCTTCAGTTGCTGACGGTCTCTGGCAGCATTTTGGCAGCGGGTGCATCTGTCTTTGGTGGCAAGGTTTATTACCTGCCACCCAAGACCCAGACGCGTGAGTGTAACAATTAAAAAGGCACCCGCCCCTCCCGCAGTGGTCCCGATATTTTCCACTTAGTATCTGGTCACCCTAGATTCAGAGCATGGCTATAAACAATGGCGGCCCATTCATTTGCAGTCCTCTTTATTGCTGGTTTCTCACTAGATCACAACACTGGGAACAGAATAAGTAAGTTTTCATTTATTTAAAACTTCTAACTTGCAATTTACTGCTAATAAATCCCTAAGGGCTGGAGGGCCTGTGGCTAAACGCTCTTGGAAGGCATCTTGTGTTAACTTTGGTTAGTCATGCTCAGTGATGAGGAAATCCAAAGTCTTGGTCAAAAGAGGAGAAAGCTAATACTGCCATGAGTTCTGCTATGGCTATTGAGAGAAACTATTGATACGTCTTCAAGCTTGAATGTTATGACTGCATCTGTTTTAGATCTAGTGCAAAGGACTTTATGGAATTAAAAACCATTGTCGAACAATAATCCACAGTAATATGTACTGATCCCTTGAGCGAAATTAAGAATATTGTAAGAACTCTAAACACAATAACCATTTTCAAATGTACCAGGTAATCTCTTTCCCAAAATGAGGTCACACTGAGGACATTAATGGAATTGTTGGATGTGAAAAAGTATCTGGATTCCACTGATGTTACAGTTTATGGGGAATTTCACCCTATTGGCCAGGTTGAACTACCAAGCATTTGCCTTGAACTGAAGTTGATATCTCAGATGCAAGTGATTACTCAGCATAGTATAATCTATCTTGCCATCTTGCATATAGGTTCTATATAGTAAAACCATAAAAAAAAACCTGGTTTGTAATGTAAGGATAATAAATTGTTTCTATGGAGATCAGTGAGTAAAGAACTTGGACTGGTTCAGGGATTTAAGGTTTATCCATGGTAATTGTCATATAACTTTCAACCCCCGTGAGAATTCAGTGGCACATGAAAACTCTGGCTTAAATACTGGTCTAAGGAAACATTGACTCTATTGATTCACACTAGTTCTTGCACTCATGTATGGCTGGGTTTTCCCTTTGGACTCTAATGACCATGCTTCCTGTGAAATGCATGGACAGCATTCCTCCCCATGACTTTATTAATGTAACTAAAAGAAAATAAAAGCTTTCTTTGATTGATTAGTGGCATTATAAAGATATACATACTCAGGCCAAAAGCAGTATTTTTAAATAGAATTTTTTTACTGTTTTAAACAGCTGTAAATCTGCTTGAATGCAACAAAACAATGCACATTAAATGGATTAATTATAAGATATTAATGCGAGTATAGGGCTACATTTTCAAAAGTAGTGGTTTTGGGTGCTCAGCTTGAGACACAGATTTCCAGAGGGTGGGTCTTAGCCTTTTTTGACAATCAGGCCCCTTTAAATGAGATACCTTTTTAAAATCAAAATCACCAGGCTCTCTTGAAAAGGCAGATTTAACTGTGATGGATTTGGAGCTGCCCTGTGATAATTTATCAATGTGGTATGTTGGCCTGGTTATCGAGATGTTTACTATATGAATATACTAGGTTACCTCAGTATAAGGCTGTCTGGAAAAACAACCAAGAATGAAAAGATAAAGCCACCTCTCAGCAAACACAAGAGCTATTAAGGGACAATACCTGACCATTGGCTCTGAGGACTCTGGCTTGATTTCCTGCTGAGCCTACAGGGCTGATTTTTGCATGGAAGGGCCAAAGCCCCAGACCACAGAAGAACAAAAGGAGTATAGCAGGGTAAGAACCTTCTCTCAAATGAGAGGTGTTAGTCATTCGAGAGAACCAGATTAAGATCCCAGTGGGGTTGCCTAAAGAAGTTAGGCCTATCTAGGTTACCATCAGGATGTGGTCCATGCACAATCTAGATGCAAGAAATTACATATGTGAATTTCTTTCATGCTGGAAAAATATTCTCCCTAATACTAAATGTTCCATAAATACAGTGTACCTATTGCTTTATAAAAACAATGAGGAATCTAGTGGCACCTTAAAGATTAACAGATTTATTTGGGCATAAACTTTCGTGGGTAAAAAACCACTTCTTCAAATGTATGGAGGGAAAATATTGCATTATGGCTCTGAGAACATGTATGGCAGCCAGGCTGTGTGGTTCTTCTGACCCTTAGAAAGGAGACTTGCCCTGTCTGTATCATCTAACATGTTGTGATATGTTAGCATGTCACTGCACAACATGATACTACATAACATCATCACATTATGTCAAAAAATAATCACAACAGGATGCTATTCCACAAGCCCCGAAGATGATTTTGGGTTCTATGTACCCTGATAAACATTGTATGGTCCCAGATTCCTGAGAGTAGAGATTGGCTTGCGTCACCAAGTTGAGATTGATAACTGTATCTGCATGTCTCCAAATCCCGATTAAAATGTCTCTGGTTCAGAGATAGGTTTTGGTTCAGTGTGTTATACAAAGAGGGACTAGTTGCAAAACTCATATCTGGATGTGAACTTCCATAAAGTTTGGAGTGGTTCAGAAATAGCTGCCTTATCCCAAAGGTGGTAGATGGGGCCTTAAGGGCTTTTTATTGATCTCAAAGGGCTTTGAATCAGGCCCTTATATAAACCAGAATTGAGGAGGCAAAGTTGGACTAAATACAGGTGTGAGAAAGCAACTGTAATTTACTGGCAACTTGTTAAATTGTTACCAGTAAGTTTCATAAAGAGAATTTTGATATGTAGGAATTTAAATATAATTATGTATTGCACAGCAAACTGCTGTGCATAAACATGGCGGGATACAACAAAATGTAAATGATATGCTGTTATATTACATATACATGCATTTGTAATATGAGATTTCTAGATTAAAAGCAATACTATGAAGTTTTATGAGAAGGAAATTAGTGTTAAAGGAGGTTACCTGCTTAACAGAAAAATTTCCTTTTTTTGCACAAACAAGTGTAGCCTGATCTAGGGTGTATGGATAATATTAATTTGGATGACATGGGAATTTAATTTATTAATTTACTTTTTATTTAATTTTAATTTATTCATATTAATAATTATCATCAATAT
Organism: Gopherus evgoodei; assembly: GCF_007399415.2. Taxonomy (NCBI): domain Eukaryota; kingdom Metazoa; phylum Chordata; order Testudines; family Testudinidae; genus Gopherus; species Gopherus evgoodei. The sequence goes on along the minus strand of NC_044328.1, from coordinate 123,574,739 downwards.
TAATAGTATGGGGTTTAGTCTCACCAATTTGTTTGATCAGAAGATAAAAGTTCTTGTCCTGAATCAGGCTCCGCAGAATTTACAAAGGACCCTTGGGGATATGACAAGAAGCTCACACGAGACAGATATAGCCTTAAAGACTTTTTATTAAAATCAATAATATTAAATAAATGGTAAAATAACCAGAGTTACAATTTTACAATTGCATTACTGCTATTCAAAAGATACATATGATAACATAGTGTTATATGCAACAAAGCTTTAGTTAATATACTCACACCCTTCCTTGATAACGTGGTGGTAAGAGACACAGGACCAGCCTTGCAGTTCAAGTTTCTCAATTCTTGAGTGAGGGATGCAGTGCTTAGAAGAAATCTAATGCTAAGAGCTACCAAAACTAAATTAGGGTTTACTTGACTAACTTAAAATCAAAACCTAATAAAAGTAAGAATAAAACTTAGGGAAACCAAGCTTAGCCTACTTCCCTTGCACCTTAAAGTTTAAGAAGAACAAGTATAGCCTACTAATAGTACTACTACTAATAGTAGTAGCCATCGTAGATAGATAGAATAGATAGATAGAGAGAAATAGAGTAGAAATAGAATAAGTAAGAATAGAACTGACGTCAGTAAGAATGGAGAGCTCTATTGAGGTGGGTCACCTTTTTTATAGGGCAAATGCCGGAAATCCTTCCTCTTATGCCCAAATTTCATTCCTCACCCTCAGAAATGTTAGGGTGCACTTACCCCCCGGCTAATCTGTATGTGCATATTGATGACAGCTATGTACACACATCAGACTCTTGTGCTGTACTGGTTAAGTCTGTGGGTACAATATTGAACACCCCCCCCCCCCGCCATTCTTCATTGTCTACTGGTCTAGGTAAAGGTCTTAGACCTAGATGTAGGCACTTTATTTGGGTATAGGAAAAACAAGATAAAAGGTCAACTTTGCTTTTCTGGGTAAAAGGGCACAGGAGATAGATACGCTAACTGTGCTTTAGCTTAACATACTGGATCTGGTCTGTAGCTCTCTTCCATTACATCCAAACTTACTTTAATATAAATCTATAACCTATTACAATAAACCAAATACTTAAACTCTAAGAAAAGATATCTATATATAGATAGTATACACAAGCAAGCAGGTTAGTCCTATAGGCTACACAAGTGAAGAGATACTATTTAACAAATTTACAAAACCATTTCTGTGTTCACCTTATCAGATCTATTTTAACCAAACTGTTAAACATTAAGATACATTGCTTGTACTTTATGTTAGGCAATTCTTCCTTATGTGGTATTTTTCAAATCTACACTTTTTTGTGCGTAGAAAAGAATATTCAGGATTTTGTGATAAATATTTTAAACTTTCTATACATTCTTATATCTTCAAAGGTCCGAGGTTTTCAGTTTAATCTCAGATTTCATAATCATTCAGAAATAACATTTATTTGTATGCTTTAAAGATTATGCAGACCAGAGGGCATAAAAGAATATTAAACAAACACCACAAAACACCCAAATGCTCTTTGGTTCATAATTGTTTTGCATTTTACAATGTTTATTAGGGCAATTTAGGATGTGTGAGGTGAGTGGAGATGTGGCTTGGGTGTCCTAGAAATTGGGGTGGAGCAAGGCTGCTGGAACAATTTTTATAATGGGGATGCACTGAAACAAATTGTAAACCCTGTATATAATGGAAACCACTTTGAGCCAGAGGGTGCGGCAGCACCTTTAGTTCCAGCATCTATGGGGTCAAGGGCGGCTCTAGCTTTTTTGCCACCCCAAGCATAGCAGGCAGGCTGCCTTCGGCGGCTTGCCTGCGGGAGGTCCACCGGTCCCGCGGATTCGGTGGCGCGTCTGCGGGAGGCCCGCTGGTCCTGCAGATTCGGTGGCTTGCCTGCAAGAGGTCCGCCGAAGGGTGCCTGACTGCTGCCCTTGCAGAGACCATCAGGGCGCCCCCTGTGGCTTGCCGCCCCAGCACATGCTTGGAGCGCTGGTGCCTGGAGCCACCGCTGTATGGGGTGGGAGGGATATGGGACTGAACCTTAAAAGAACATGATCAGCCAGGTTTTGGCCCACCATTTAGGCATTTAGGTTTGCTTTTATACATAAAAGAACTTAAATAGCTACATAGAATATATTAAAAATAAGTGGAAAATAGCTTATATTCAATGACCTATTATTTTGTGCTTCAAATCTTTTCTTTGGCAAATTTTTCAAAATGTTTGTAACCTTTTTTTTTTAAAGTTGTGAGGCCCCCACTCCACTAGTAAGATAAAAGCCATTACTTTTTTTTTTTTTTTGATAATTGAATACACAGCTTGTAGTTTGAATTTGGAAGTGGCCTTGCAGGTTCTGCAGTCGGTACACTGCAACCAGGGCCGTCCTTAGGCATAGGCAACATAGGCAGCTGCGTAGGGCACCTGAAAATTTGGGGCACCGCTGGGTCTTAGTGTCCACCCTCTTGTTTTCCTATCCCTGTTCTGACCCTTCCTGCAGGCTCCCACAGATGGCTGCTCTAGCCTGGTGAGTCTTCCTTGGGAGGGAATCTAGTAGTTAAAAGTGAAAAACCCTCCAGCCTGCCAGACCTATTAGCACAACATTGAAACTGTTAAAGAGACATTCAAGGGGTAATAAAGCCATTTAACAGGCATTTGCCAACCCCAAGGTATACACTGACAGGTTTCAGAGTGGTAGTCCTGTTAGTCTGTTTCAGCAAAAACAAGGACGAGTCCTTGTGTCACCTCAAAGACTAACAAATTATTTGGGCATAAGCTTTTGTGGACTACAACCCATTTCATCAGATGTCCACGAAAGCTTATGCCCAAATAAATTTTTATACTGTCAGTTTCTGACTTTACTGACAAAAACAGTTGTGCATTAATGTAATATTTACACAGAACATGTCAGTCTACAGGACCTTAGTTTAAAATTTGCTTTAAAAATATTTCATTAGTGAGCTGGTGAAGATTATAAAATCACATTTCTAAAAAATGCTTGCATAGAGTTTTAGATGCACAATCATCTTTAGCCTTAAATGTGTGGATCTTCACACATAGTTTTTTAAATAAATCCTTCAAAAGACCTCCCTTATCTAAAATACACATTTTAATTACTATAGTTAAAAAAAAAAGTGCTTCCAAGTCTTCCTGTCCTTTCTGTTCATCCCTTCACCACCTCTCCCCCCACTCCCCATTGAAGAGAGCCCTTAAAGGGACAACAGTCCTTCCCTTCGAGATAGCTGGACAAAGGGTTCCCTTTCTTTACTTCTGACTATCCGACAAACTAGTTTTAAAAGAACCCTCCAGCAAAATCAGTACCTTAGTAAGACAAAATCCTCATTATACCTAAAATTTTTGGAAACATATTTTTTTAAAGTTGGTGAAATTTCATAACCATGTCTCTTGTTATGGAGATCACACAAAGTAAATTACTGTTCCCTTTTTCTAAAAGCAACGAACATTGTTATGAACACACTAAATCTCTCTAATTTAAAAGAATGTCTTTGTTTCAGTGAGTTAAATATGAAGTAATCTGGAATGCTGTCTTAAGATTTGAGTACATTTAAAATATAAATTCAACTTAGAAATACTGATGAAGAAAATGTAAAACAGAGAAGAGCTGCATCATGTATTCCATTATATGTAATGTTGTATTCAGCAGGACAGCTGACTCACCCTTACTATGAAGTTTTTGCAAATAAATCTCTGACAAACTTCAGGGCATATCAAAAAACCTGTGACTGACATTTTTTATTCCCAAATTTTAGTGCTTTTAATTAGGTACTTTCTTCATGTCCATTCTGCATGAGGGAGAGGGCATGGAAGTCTCTGCGGGGAACTGTGACTCTCTGCCACCATGAGGCAGGCTGGGCATCTCATTATCCTTTGCTGTCAAGTCCCTCCTCCCCCTCCCCCACCAGGCTGTGAGCTTGGGCTGCTATCCGGCATAGGGGCACCAGTTTAATAATACTGCCTAGGGCCCCATAAATCCTAAGGACGGCCCTGACTGCAGCCCTGGGCTCTGGCGCATGAGAACCAGAAGGCAAAACTGGTAGGATGGACACGAGTGCAACACACCCCGACCCATCTGCATGAAACCAAGCCGGGAAACACACTGAAAGGAAACAACACAAAAAGCATCTGCTGCTCCCCGCCCCCTGCACAATTCTCCTACTAGGTGGGTGGGGGCACTTGGTAACCCGGGCAAGGCCATGCCGTGTGCCCCTCCAGGGAGGGTTCTCGCTTTTCAGAGCAGATCAGTGTGTTATTTTCACAATGCAGCAGGACCCCCCCATCCATGTGCCTGGTTCGCCCTGCAGAGCCCTTGGCGGGGGCGCATCCGGCTGTGGACCGGCAGTTTCAGACGAAGGCGAGAAGTTTGTTGCCGGCTCTGCAAAGCCTCCCTTTGAAGTGTCGGGGTGTTTTCCTGAGCTTTCCAAGCCCGCCTGCGAACGGGCGCCGCGTCTTTCCCTGCAGCGCCCGTCCTGCCCAGGAGCAAACGGGGAGCCAGGGTCACTTTTAGCGCGTGCCAGGAAACTGATGCAACAGCTGGCGCGTTTGCACCGCGTCTCCGAAGCCAGCGCCCCCTCCTCCCGCCGGCCTGCACCCCCGCGTGGCTGCAAGAGGCGCGCTCGGGCTGGGGGTGGGATTTGCAGCCCCATGCAGCGGCAGGGCGGGGGGGGGGCTGATCAGCTGCTGCTCCTGGGGTGGGGTTGGGGGAGCACTTGTCTCAGGGGAAGGGAGTCATTGTTAACCCCCTCCTGCCTGGCCCCCCCCCCGGGTCTGGAGCGGGCAGGCTGGCCCTGGCCCCGCCCTCGCGGGTTTTTTAAGCCCCCCTCGCGCTGGTTGCATTGAGTTTGTCCGCCCACTCTGGCGCTTTCCCGCCGCCGCTGCCCGCGCAGTGCCAGGCTCAGCGCGCAGGTGAGTGGCCGGCTCGGCGCGGGGCCGCGGGAATCGCCTGTCTGGGGAAGGGACTGGCGGGGTGTTTCCAGCTGGGGGGCGCTGGGAGTTTGCTAGGGAGCTGAGCTGGTGGCGGGGGTGCCACGTGTATGTGCCTGTCTGTGGCCTGCCTGCCCAGTCTGTGTGTCACATGGCACATGCGTGTGTGTCTGCATGTGCTCTCTGCACCAGCTGTGTGCCACAGGCATGTGCCTGTGTGTGTGCACTCTGTGTGCTGCATGCATGTGCCTGTGTGTGCGCTCTCTGTGCAGCCTGTGTGCTGCATGCATGTGCCTGTGTGTGCGCTCTGTGTGCTACATGCATGTGCTTTGCATGTGCAGCCTGTGTGCTGCATGCAGGTGCCTGTGTGTGTGCTGTGTGTGCGGCCTGTGTGCTACATGCATGTGCCTGCATGTGCTCTCTGCGTCACCTGTGTGCCATATGCATGTGCCTGCTTGTGCAGTCTGTGTGCGGCCTGTGTGTCACATGCATGTGCTTCTGTGTGCAGTCTGTGTGTGGCCTGTGCTACATGCATGTGCCTGTGTGTGCGCTCTTTGTCACCTGTGTGTCATATGCATGTGCTAGTGTGCGCACCCTATGTTCAGCCTGTGTGCCGCATGCATCTGCCTACTTGTGTGTGCTAGATGCAGTAACATGCTTGTTTCCTGTGTAACCTGTGTGTGCCACATGCATGTGAGCTTCATGTATTATCATGGTGCCATGTGGATGTACCTGTGTGTGTATACTCTGTGTACCGTGCCGTGTGTGTGAGCCCAGTGTCTTTGCCACAGATCTATGTAGCCTGTGTACCGTCTGTGTTCCATATGCTCGTGTGCTTCATGCATTATTGCTGTGTCATATGCATATGAGTCCTGTGTATGCTATAAGCCGGTGTATCTGATGTAATCTGTGTGCCATGTGCCTGTGTCACATCGTCTGCATACTATATGTGCATGTTTCTTGTATTGTTTCTGTGTATCCATGTGCATTCACAATGCCGGCCTGTGTGCTGGGTGTGTATGTGATTCCCATGTACTCGGGCTATGTGTATTCCACATGCGTGTGCTGTGTGTTCTATGTGCATATTCATTCTTTGAATGCAGAGGTATTCTTTGCATATGCCAGTGTGTTCTCAGTGGATACATATTGTGTTCTTTGGGCATGTGCATTGCACATAACAGGGTCCTTGATTACGTATCCTTTGATCTGATTTGCCCCTGGTGTGTTCTGTGTGTATACTTATGTCCTACGTGTAGTCTGTGTGCATGATCGTGCATGTATGTGTTGATTGTGCATGTTCCCACAGATGGTAGCAGTCACGCTGTCTTTGTGCTCCTGGCTGCATTTTCAAGCAGCAACTTTCTGCCTTTTCCTGCTTATGTGTGTCGTGGTGGTGATTATGTGTGTGTGTGTGTGGTGGGGTTCAGGTTCTGCCTTTTCCTGCTTATGTGTGTGGTGGGGTTCAGGTTTTCCTTGAACACACACAGCTGTAGGAAGGAGATACAGTGATAGAATTCTATTCTCTCCAAAAGAGGGGAACGTTACACAGAGAATGAATTTTTCCTGGAGTTGCATCCCAGAGTGAGCCATTTGAAGCCACTGGAGTTGCAAAGGGATGTGGAAATGGTCAGAATTTGGGCTGTTATTCTTAAGTAAAGCTAAGATTTTGTCATGGCCATTTTTGGTGAAAGTCACAGACAGGTCACGGGCAATAAATAAAAATCCAGGGAAGCCTGTGACCTGTCCATGACTTCTACTAAAAATAACTGACAAAATGGGGAGGGAGGAGGGTCCAGCACTCACCGCTGCTGGGGCTCCAGGGGCTACCCACAGTGGCTGAGAGCACAGGGATTTCTTCCATCCCCTGTCCCTCCGGCGCTGCCTGTGACAGCTCAGAGCTGCAGGCCCATGGCTGGGAGCTCAGGGTCCCCCGGGCAGCTGCAGTGGAAAACATCACAGAGTCTCTGGAAGTCGTGGATTCCGTGACATCAGTAACCTCCGTAACAAAATCTTAGACTTATTCTTAAGGAATAGCCACCTCAAAAGAATAATTATGGAGATCCCTGGTATCTCATCGGTCAGTAGATAAAAGCGAGTAGGGCAGGCTGAGTCACTAGGCCAGGGTGCACATAGATTTAGAATGAGCTGCTATCCGCTGCACTGAAGCACCGTAACCTACCATGCCATTTACCTAGGAACTGTGTTTTTCTAAAGCCGTGTTTGAAATTTCTGTTGACTCTGCTTCAGCAGCGGCAAATTTTCCAAACTCTTACCACTGAGAGATATTGAGCGAGCAAGAGAGAGAGAACTGATTGTGGAGAACTTGCCCAAGGACTAATTTTGCATGTGTACACTTTGTTTTTCAGGGCTTCCAGAGGAGTGCTTTCTGGGCTTTAATTTAGCCTGGCCATGTCGCCTCCAGCTAACACACACCTAGCCTACACCCCTCCTGATGGGGGCTGGGGCTGGGCAGTAGTATTTGGAGCATTCATTTCCATTGGATTTTCGTATGCTTTTCCTAAAGCCATAGCAATCTTCTTCAAAGAAATCCAGGATTTCTTTGGCACATCCTACAGTGAGATTGCATGGGTGTCTTCAATTATGTTGGCCACTACCTATGGTGGAGGTGAGTACATCAGAAATACCCAGTTGTTTTTGTTTTCTTCTAATGAGGGAGTACAGGTACCTACAGATTAAAGAAACTGTAGATTCTGATTGCACGCTATTCATGTGTGTGTTGGAGTATCTTGCATCTTTTAGAAAGCTGTACTTGGGTAATGACATCAAAAATCTTGTGTTGCACAGATCATGTTTAAGATGCTGCTTCGAGTCAAAAATTCAAAATGTGACTTGAGAGCCTAAATGCCAGTGTCAAAAGTGATTTAGGGACAGATTTTCAAAGGTATTTAGGTGTCTAAAGATGCAGATGGGTGCTTAATTGGGTTTATAAGCACTTATATTAGGCACCTCACTCGGATTTCTGTGGGAGTCAGGCACCTAATCTAATTGGGCAGCTTTGAAAATCTTGCTAGGTGTCTTTCTGCATCTTTAGGTGCCTACGTAATCTTTGAAATTCTCGCCATTGGGTGCTTCGGAGCCTGAATCCCATTCACGTTCAAATGGGCTCGGAAGCATAGGCGCCAACTTTCTTCGGCACTGGTGGGTGCCTGTGCCTTCCCACTCTTTTCCCCGCCCCTGGTCCTGCCCTACTCCATCCTTTCCCTGCCCCTGGCCCTGCCCCATTCCAACTCCATCCCCAAAGTCCCCACCCTAACTCCACCCCTTCCCTGCTCCTATTGGATCCCTTCCCCAAATCCCCGCCCTGGCCCCTCCGCTTCCCCCAGCATGCTGCGTTCCCCCTCCCCCCCCTCCCTCCCTGACCCGCGAATCAGCTGTTTCGCAGCAAGAAGCAGGATGCAACGGCGCGCTCGTGGAGGAGGCGGAGGTGGAGGTGAGCGGGAGCAGGGGTGCGGGGCAGGATGGGACCCCACCAATCTGTGGGTGCCACGGGGCCTATGCTCAGAAGTGACTCTGTCTCTCTTGAAAATAGGCCTGCGCCTCTGAAGTCAGATAGGTGCTTTTGAAAATTGTACCCTTTATAAAACATTGTAGTATTTATTTTATGTCTTGTTCTAAGACTTTTCAATGTTGCTGTGGGGGGATTTGGTCTGCGTGGGCAGGGATGGGGAAAAGTGGGGCTGTAATGCTAGAAGTGCAAAAGGACTGAAAGAAATGAGCAAAAACTAAGTATGTCAATGCTGCAAAATATCAAACTGAGTTGAGGGACATGGGATGTGGGACTCAAACCTGGCCCTAAAAAATATTAGCCCCGGGCACCAAGTTCCTGCCATGCCCAGTGGCCTCAGGTGTCTGCAGGTGACTGGCCTGAGTGCTTGTACTGCTGTTAGAGGGTGCAGGATGTGTGGGGTTTAGCAGCGTTGCTCAATGCACCCTCGAAACTGTGCTCTTCTGTTCTATGGCAGTGCAGTCTGGCACGTTTTCTGCTCAGTCTGATGGAACGTGCAGGGTTTTCCTGGCGCTCGTGATGTTTTGGATGTCATCCTTTATCATTACACCATTTACCTTTGCCCCGATTTGCTGCGTACATGATACCGAGATGGTTTTCTGCTTGCTACATGCTATGGGAACAACCTGTTTGACCTCATGTTTTGTCTAGCTTCAGATACCCAGAGCAAATTTTACATCATTTCTGGCCCTTTATTGGCAGGAACTTGGACTTTGACCCTCTCTGCTGACGATAAAGTGCCTGCTGAGTTCCCTCAATAGAAGCCAATGAAAGCCTGCCCCACTTTAAATCCCAGGCATGAAGGAGACACAGGATGCCTGCTTTGACAGCGTGCTGGAAATGTTTTTCCCTGTTTTGGCCTCAGCAGGTAACTTGTCCCAAGCAAGATGGCAGCTGTGAAGCAATTTGGCCTGTACAGCAAAGGCTTTAATGTCTTTGGGAGTAGCATTGCCAAATGTCTAAGGCCTTGATCTAATGCCCATTGGAAGTCAATAGGAGTAGCCGGCTGAGTACCAGATAACTGGCTATGGTGTTCTGGCAAAGCCGAACATTGAGCAGAGCAATAAATGAAGCAGTCTGAATTGTAGCTTATCGTTTGTTGTGACAGGTTGTAAGTTCTGTAATACAATAGCAATAGCTAGTCACCCTCATCAGCTCACAAAACAGAGCATATTGGGTAGCTCTTACTTTTTGCTACTTCCATTGTAACAGATGGTGAACAACGTGGGCAGTCTTTGATTAAACTAATGTAACGGCATGTCAGTCCTGAATCGGAGTTCCAGGAGGTTACTCCCATTTTTTTTGCATGCTTTTAAGATAAAATGAATACAGTTTTCCTTCCTCGTGGAGTAATGCACTCTGGAAAGGTTAAAGGCATACACATAGACTCATAGACTTTAAGGTCAGAAGGGACCATTATGGTCATCTACTCTGACCTCCTGCACAATGCAGGCTGCAGAATCTCACCCACCCACTCCTGTAACAAACCCCTAACCTAGGTGGAATGCTCTTGGGCTTATATTTGTTGACCTAGTGCTTGATTCAAGAAATCAATGGGAGTCTTTCAGTGGACTCCCTTGGGTCAGTCCCATAGAGCCCAGCCTTGCAAGGACATGAGCACATCCTTCCGTGGGCGTGTCGGGCTCTCCTCGCCTCAGAGGAGTGCTCAGAAGCATGCAGGCCCACAGGAAGGATGTATAATTTTTGAAAGGTCAGTGCTCGGGGTGATGTTCACACAGTAGTTTGGCAACATAAGCTCTGTTCCACCAACCCCAGGCATAGCTGCCCTGCCCAACCCCCGTCTCCCTCATCACAGTAGTCTCCCCATAATGAAATGCATGGCTTGGCAGGGACTGGGGAGTGCTGTGAGTGGTTCCCTTGCTCCCCTTGAAGCTCATATTTGCTGTGCATTTAATCCTTTTAAATTGATATTGATAAATAATCATAGAAATGTAGGACTGGAAGAGATGTTGCTAGGTTATCTGGTCCAGTCTCCTGCACTGAGGCAGGACAAGATATTATCTAGTACACCCCTGACAGGTGTTTGTCCAACCTGTTTTTAAAAAACCTTCAGTGATGGAGATTCCACAACTTCCCTAGGTAATTTGTTCCAGTGCTTGACTACCCTGACAGTTTGGAAGTTTTTTCTAATGTGTAACCTAAATAGTTCTTGCTGTATTTTAATCCCATTGCTTCTGGTCCCAGTGTCAGTGGATAAGGAGCACAATTTCTCACCCTTCTCTTTATAACAACCTTTTACGTACTTGAAGACTGTTATCAAGTCCCTGCTCAGTCATCTCGTCTCCAGATTAAACAAACCCATTTTTTTTCATTCATTCTTTCCTCATGGGTCACATTTTCTAGACCTTTAATCATTTTTATGGTTCTCCTCTGAACTTTGTCCAGTTTGTCCACATCTTTCCCAAGGTTTGGTGCCCACAACTGGACACAATACTCTAGTTATCAGCACACTCCTGCTAACACATCCCAGAATGATGTTTGCGTATTTTTGCAATGGTATTAAATTGTTGACTCATATTTAGTTTGTAACCCTTTAGAACCCCCAGATCCTTTCCTGCAGTACTCCTTCTGTCAGGTAGCACACATCTTGAACTTGCCGAATGGGAGCCTTATCCTCTCTGCCACTGAACAAACTGCTGCTAATATCCCACTACCAGCAGAGCAGTGTTAGTGACTCTGCCGGGTCAGATGACTAACAGCAGACTGCTGATTGAGCATCACTGGGTGCAAAGCTTCCTGTTCCTGTCTCATCCCTTGTCTGAGCAACTAGTTGCTAGGCCTGTTGCTGCCTAGACCTCTGAGACCAAGTTCCTGCTTCGTCGCCTGGTTTCTGCTCCTTGTTCTCGATGTCTCGCCCTGTTCTTTGTTCCTCCCACCACACCTCTTCTCTGTTCCTGTCACCATGCCTTGAGCCCAGTTGCTGATTCCAGCTTTCACCCTTGGTGTGACCACAATTCTGATGCTGCTCCTGATTCCAACCACTAGGTTAGGCAGCCCACGTTTTGGGCCCTGACATCCAGTGGAAGTGCTACTGTGGGGACCTCCACACTGTGGAGTTGGAGGCTAGATTAGGTGGTTGGGGAATGTTAGGTATGTGGTTAGCTGTGGAACTCACTGCCACAAGATAACAGTGAGGGCAAGAGTTTAGCAGGATTAAAAAGGGCATGTATATTTATTTGGGTAATGAAAATACCCAGTTAGAATCATAAGTATTAAACCAGAAACAAGTTCTGGGAGGGATATAAACCCTCATGCTTCAGGGGTCAGTCTAACCACTGAAGTATCAGAAAGGAACTTTCCTTTGGGGTAGATTATTCCATAACTGCTTAATTCACTCCTCTGACATATGGTATTGGCAACTGTTGCAGAAAAGATGCTGGGTTAGATACAGTCTGGCAATTCCCATGTTTCTACGTTGTAACTCATTTCCTCTGGATTTTACATTGTTCAAAACAATAGGGCTAAAATACAGTGTATGCTTTTATATAGGACATTGGAATGGAAGGCATTTTATCCTAATTAGCTAACTGTCCCTTTGAAAGGATCTTAAATGTTACCACATATGAATTGCTACCACAATTGTAACAGAGGGTCAGTGAATGCATAGAGATCCATCTTTGGAGCAGCTGTATGATCAAGGCCTTCACCTTTGCCATACAATCGTTTAGAATTATACACGTTTATTTGTCCTCTGCTCCTCTTCTCCATTCCTGCATTGGGTTTATGTTTGTTTCAGTTTTCCACAAGTTGGTGACGCCAAATTGCTTAGTGACTGCAGACAAGTTAGCCATGGGAGTTTACAGAACATTAAACACTTGAAGCACACTTGCCCCAGAGTGTATTTAACCCATCTAATGTGATTGACTGAGCATTTAACAGTAGAGCAGGCTGACATAAACAGCTTGAGTGATTTAGAAGATGTCATTAAAGGAACAGGGCACCAGTTTATATGAGTTTTCAGAGTTTTGTTCTGCTAAAGCAGCTATTGCAATTGTCTGCTGCAAGCCAATATGATAAAACCTGTTTTACTATGCAAGGTAGTTAATAGTTTGACATCAGGTTTTGTAACTTTGTTTTTTTAATTGAAATAATAAAGTAAGAACATAAGCTTTTTTATATATACTCTTTACTAGAGCTGGTTTAAAAAATATAATTTTCACAAAAATGAAACCTGTTGTTTTTTGGTCTTGTTAAAATTTTGATGAGAATGTCATCAGACTTTCTAATTTAAATATGTTTCAACCAGCAAACAGAACAAAAACCTTGTAACATGTGCTGTAGTTACCGATGCAAGAGATGGAACCCAGAGCTAGATTCTCAAGCTGGCGTGGCTAGCAATGCCTCAAAAAGCAGAGCTCCAGACTGCAACTGCCCTGAGCTTTGGGGAAGTTTGTCTAGATTTCGATGTGTGCTCTGTGGTTCAGGGTCTTCTCTAAATAATACCAAATGATGGCATCAATGCACATTATTTTTCTGACCAATAACGGTATCCTGTCCTCACTGGAGAACTTTAAGTAATTCAATTTCCAAACCAGGAGAAAACCAAGACATCACAGGTGACTAGACATTGCACTGGTGGGCATGAAATATGAACTCGAGTGGAATAATAAATTCATAGATCCCAAGCCCAGAAGGGACCATTGTGATCACCTAGTCTGACCCCTGTATAACCAGGCCAGAGAACTTCCCAGAAATAATTCCTAGAGCTGATTTTTTTAGAAAAATAGTCAATCTCGATTTAAAACTTATCAATGATGGAGAATCCACCACGATCCTTAGTCGTTCAGTTGTTTAATTACTTTTGTATTAAAAATTTATGCCTTATTTCCAGTCTGAATTTCTCTATTTTTAGCTTCCAGCCATTGGGTCACATTATACTATATATAATCAAATCTATCTTGCTGTAATTTCTATAAATGAGCCTAGAAATTTCTAGAAATGAAAGGCAATAACGCTCCTTTGACAGAATGCCAAGGTTCAAGGGCATTCCTTGCCACGGCCTTTCCAGCACGGTGGCCCTGGCCCTGGCCCATGTGACCCAAAGATCTACCAATGGCGTCAACCTCCTGACAGGGATTGCTCAGCTGGCTGATGGTCCAACATCTGATCTTCATTTGCCCCCTCTTATATCTTCAATATGCTGAAAGAAGACCTCCTCCCCCCCAAAAAACCCCACCAACAACAAAACCAAACCTGTATATTTGGGCACCCAATTTGAGACCCTTTTAAAGAGGCTTGGTTTTCAGAGGGTGGGTGCTTAGCACTTTCTGAAAATCAGGCCCCTTCACAGTGTCTCAAGTTGGGACCCCAAAATCATTGGTCCCTTTTGCAAGCCTTGGTCATATATTCATCCTGCTTGAAACATGGGGAGAACGTGGAGTGTCTGAATGTGGTATTATAAAACAAAACAGTCTAAAATAGATAGGGAGTAACCTTGCCTGGATGCCAGGGTAAATATGTTGTAACTGACTACTGTGAAATGGAATTCAACTAGCTTATCCAGCTGGTGTTAGCATGAAAAAGAGTGTATGTCCATACTGTGCCTTGAGGGAAGTGAGACAAGTGACTGGTTTCACACCTCAGCAATCAGCCATTTAGCAATGAAATCAAGGCACAAGACTTACCCAACCTCACTTGGAGCTGTAGGGCTCTATTCCAACCCCCGTGCCAGTGAAGCCCAGTATGTATGATAACCCAAAGTTGTCTCTCTTGTACAGTAGCAAAAGGGCCAAATGCAGTTATTTGGGATCTAGCCATGTAGATCAAAAGCCTTGTTCAAAGTCAACAGTCAGTGCTGTTTGTTCATCTCAGTTCATTGATGGGTCAGTGTCCTCCTCTGGCACCTTTTCTGGGCAACTTTCCTTTACGGGATTACTCTTAATCCTGCAGGGCTGATAACAGAAGAATATCCTTGATTACCGGCTTGGCTATGTGCCTGCTTGTGTGCTGATGAAGAAAGAAGTGGTAGCACTGCTTGAGAAAGACTTCTTTAAGTGGGTTTCGAAGTCTGTGAGAGCTAAATAACTGTACAGCAGATTGAAAGGCATTGGGGTGGGATGCTGGAAACCAGCATAGCTCCACTGAAGTCAGTTCTCCACCAGTTGAGGGACTAAACCTGTATGTTTCAACAAAATATGGAGACTCTTGATGTTCTGATTAATAATAGCCTTTATTTTCAGACTTCCTCTGCCTGCTGTCCCTCATTGTCTTGACATGATCCTCCTTATAAGGATGTTCTTTCATTATGCCATGCTCTCTGTCTGCATTTCACAAATGAGTCTGAAAGAGCTTGTTTTCTGTTACTTCTTTCATACACCAAGCCAGACCTGCAGCTGACGGATATCGGTGTAGATCTGTTGACTTCGGTGGAGCACTGCTGATTTATAGCAGCTGAGGGGCTGGCCCATAATATCAAAGCTACTCTGCTTTTGGGAAATAAAATTGAAGAAATGGAATACTTGTGTTTAATCACTGTAAACAATTTACATTTTCCTTAACGTGTATTCAGGGAGGCAAACAACCTACCTTATTTTAAGATGGAACTCGATACGTTTGTGAATGGGATTCTGTGAAGGGATTGCCTGCGATAGCATGGCCTGGACTCAAAGACTAGGAGGGGCCTTTTAGTCCTGAATCCAGGGGTGAAGGCTGCAAAATGCTGAGCAGATTCTGAACACCCTGCAGCCAGTGGGAGTTGAGGGCACTCAATATCCTGCATTATTATGCCCATTGTACTTTTGGGTCTGGATTGACAGGCCTAGAGAGTGTAGAATTCGGTCTGTCCTTTGCAGACCTCTTTTCTAGCCACAGAACAGGCATCAAAGAGACAGTTGTCCCTCCACTGGCGTGATCCAGAGAGTGGGTAGTTCAGTCTCCAAACTTGTTCCTCCCATGGCATCTCTCTAACACTACTAGTTAACCAACTGCTGGTATTTTTTCATAGATTTTTAAGGCCAGAAGAGACCATTATGAACATCTAATCTGGCCTCCTGCATAGCACAGGTCAAGTTTTATCCCTGTTTTGCAGATGGGAAACTGAGGTGCCTAAATGCCTTTGAGGATCCGGGCCTCGTTACTTGTCCAAAGTCACACAGGAGGTCTGCAGAAGAAGAAGGAACTGAATGGGGCTCTCCAGAGTCACAGGCTAGCAGCCTAACCACTGGATAGGGTGGCCACTGACGCATCCCCAGAATACTGGGCATTCTGGTCCATGTGGGAAGGTGCAAGGTCAAGCCACATGGAGGATGCCATTTTGAAGAGTTTGCTGCACTGTCCCTGTCTGCGTGACCTCTTTGCCTGATACAGTGTGTCCTCTATGCAGAATACTGGTGCCAGACAAGGAACAAACCACTCCAAAACGGGACTGTCCGGCTTGTGTATCACTGGATCATCCTCCCTCTGGAGGATTAAAGCTGTTTTGGAAGCCTAATGTCAAGCAATGTGGTTTCTAACAAACCTGATGATCCTCGCTGGAATGGTGCTCCATCCTTTCACTGTTACATTTGAGAGAGGCCATTGCTCTGCAACGCGGGGGTCTATCAGAGTAGCCATTCTCAGCCAAAATCACATGAGGGGTCTGGGTCCCACTGGCCAAACAGTCTGTTAAAATATCTGTTGAGGCAGTTGGTGCAATTTCTCACTAAATATGTTCATCATGCCCATAGGCAAAGCGTGCAGAAGGGGCAAAATGTGCTCTCCGCTGAAACTTGAAGGCTTGTACGGCATGCCCATTAGCACTTCCACTTGTCTTTTAAATAGTTCAATTGAGAACACTGGATTGGGATTCAATAGACCTGGGTTCAATTCCTGGCTCTGTCCCAGGCTGCTGAGTGATCTTGGACAAGTCACTTCCCCTCGCTGTGCTTCAATTTCCTCATCTTCGAAATGGAGCAAGCACGTCACAAGGTAGGTCAGTGTCACTATGAGATCTGTAGATGAAAAGCAATATATAACAGCTAGGTAATATATGTATGCAAAGTATTACTATTTGCATCTACCACACCTGCTGGGGCTCACTGTTAGAATGCTTTAGAATTTGTGCAGGTGTTTGCACCTGCGAAGCACAGACACAAATTTGATGAAACATCAGGGGCTGCTCTAGGTATTTTGCCACTCCAAGCACAGCGGGAGGTCCACGGTTCCGCGGATTCAGTGGTACGCCTGCGGGAGCTCCGCTGAAGCTGCGGGACCAGCAAACCCTCCGCAGGCATGCTGCCGAAAGCAACCTGCCTGCCGCCCTCGCAGCGACCGGCAGAGTGCCCCCCCCTTGGCTTGCCGCCCCAGGCACACGCTTGGCATGCTGGTGCCTCGAGACCCCCTGTGAAACATATGAGCAAAGTGATAGGATATGGCTCTTAATGGAACCAGTGTCTTCGTTGATGCCGTAACAGGGAGGTTGGTTGTGGGGTTAAGACACAGAGGAGCCACTTAAGAGACTTGGATTTGGTTCCTAGCTCTGTTGCAAAATCCTTGGGAGGCTATTTAATCTCTGTGTGCCTTAGTCTCCCCATCTGTAAAAGGGGAATGCTACTCATTCCTTTGTTTGTTTGGATTGTACACTATGTGTGTCTGTAGTTTATAGGAATTGGGTAGTATCCCTTTAAATAGTTAGGGATTCCTCTCTGTCTTCTATTGCAGAAGCCACCAGAACCTAAGAGAGCAGCCGGGTGTATACATAGGTAGGCCACGTATGTTTGTAATTACAATTATTTGGACCCTAGCTGTGTCCGTGTGGTTTCCTCAGACTCTTAATGGTGAGTAGAGAGCAAAACCACAAGAGCGCTTTACTGTGTGTTTGCACAGCACCTGGCACAATGAGATCTTGGTCTCTGTAAGAGCCTTTTGCTGCTACTGTACTACAATTAATAAATAAACTGAAGGACAATCAAGGCAATATCCACATACTAATATTTACGCTACTGTTTTGAGAATCACTGTCTGAATGTTTTGATGTACAGGAACATACAAGGCAGCATCTGAAAACTCCAAAGAAATTGTGATTTGTTTTTGAATACAACTGTGATCCGTGAGCCAGTCAGTGTTTGTCATTATTTATTATTTATCAATTTGAATTTGGATGAAAAAGCCAGAGGATCTAATTCTGGAGATCCCCTCTATTGAATTTTTTTTTCTCTCACAAAGCTTGTAAACGCTTAATGCAGCATCTGCTACCAACAGCAAGGCTGGGCTTGTATTGGACTTGGGAAGGTGAAAGTCAACAATTGACCTTGCACATTTTAATCCAGAATTGTATAGTTCCATTGCATTATGCTGCTAAGACTATACATTACAATGCTGGGTATAGAAAGGATATGCAAGTACATAAGGCATTATGGATAATGGGCCTTATTCTGCAAACTCAGACGAAACTCCCAGTGAAATGAGGGCTGTGGGATCACACGCAAAGGTAACTTTAGGCCTGATTCAAGAGTCATTGAAATCATTCCATCAGCTTCAATGGGCTGCAGACCTTTCAAATCACTGTACAAATATCAATCCTCAGGACACCCTCAGGAAAACCAGAAAGGGTAGTTACTTGCTCAGGGACACTCAGCACATCAGGTTACTACTCTGAGGTCCCAAGCTTTATCCATTAGATCACACTGCTTGTTAACATTTTACAATGACCCTACTGCATATGGATATTTTCATCTCTCTTTTCAACTTCCGACTTCAATGCAGATCTGTTCAAAAGGAGAAACACATGGTACGTGGTCCAGTTCAAGAAAATTTTTCCTTCAAACTGCAATTATTTTAGCAGGCATTCTGCTCAGGTGGGGGTCTGTTACCAGCATGTTGACAGTAAGTGCTGCAACTCTTGCATTGCCTTCCCCAGAAACAGTTCACTGTGCTGATTCTGCAAACGCTTATGCATGTAATTCTACTCATGGGAAACCAATGAGACCACTCATGTTAGTAAAGATACTAGTGGGTTCAGGATTGGGGCCCAGGGTTCTGTATAACTTAGTCTAAATAGAGACAAAGTTTCTATGAATTAGGCAGTTAATACCTTTGAGGATCTTGGCCAAAACCACCACTTCAGGGGATATCAATGACTCTAAGCCATGGGCAGCATTAGCACTCAGCTGTTTGGTGCTCACTGTTACATGCTTGTAATGCCTATTTCTGGCCTATCTCCAATCTTTCCCATAATACTGTCACTGATAGATGTGAATTAGAGTTGTTTGTGGAATCAGGAAATGTTGGAAAACGTCAATTTCACCGAACACATACAAATTGATGGGAAAAAATATTTCCATCCATGATGATACAAATTTACAGACAGGCAAAATAAGAAAAATGCTATTTCAGAATTTGTTAGAGGTTGATTTAAGAATATTTACTATATATTTTGACATGGGAAGTTGACAATCTGTGTTTGAATGATTATAAGGCTAAAACTTTTTGAAATTGAATGTCTACTGTCATTAAATAGTTACTGTTTCACCCTGCCCATAATTTCCTAAAAGTGTGAAAATTTAAATTGATAACAATTTAAAAAAATGCTTAAAATCCACAAGTTTGTGCAGCCATGAAACTTGAAATCGATAAAAATAGGAAAAAATGCTTAACAGTAAACATTGATATTCTCTGTTATAAATAAATAAAAATCAAATTCTGCCAAGTCTAATTATGATTAAGCCAAGCCTGGTACTTTACATCAGCAAAAAGAAATGCATGACCCCTGCGCTGAGCAGTTAATAATCAATGGGATTGATTCTCCACGGTCCTGCACCTGGCTTCTGTTCCTGGCCCTGCCACTGATCTGCAGTGCCACTTTGTGCCTCTATTTCCCCTTGTGCCCTCTATCTGCCATGTCTGTGTGTTTGCAGGGACAGGTTTAGCACAGTGAGTTAAGGAGTCTCTTGGCGCCACCGTAATACTACTAATAATTTGCACTCACTTCGGGCAGTTGTAAATTCTGGCAAAAGGGACGTGATGGAGAATCAAGCAGTAGGTTTAGACATTTAGTATGAAGTTGAGGGTAAGAGCGGAGCGGAGTGGGGAGTGGATGAGAGAAGGAAGGTCAGTATTTACAGGAATATCATCACCTGGTGACTCACTATAGAGACGTGTTCAATTACATAGTGCTGGTTCAATGACAAAGATTTTTTTGTATCGTATATGTAAAAATAACTGTGATTATCGCCTCGTGTCTTGTGGCCATCTCTGAAGATGCAACGTCTAGGAAGGGACTGGAATGATGAGACGTTAGCTGCAGGCCAGCCTCCCAGTTGCTGGAAAAAAAAACCATGTTATTCTACTTAGACATAAACTGGCCAGATTAGGGATGATCTTTTTGTTCAATGTTTGTACAACACCTATCACAACGGGGCCCTGATCCGTGACTGGGGCTCCTAAGTCCCACAGCAGTAGAAATAATTATAAATAATCATTATTCAGTATTGTTCCCATGACTTCTCATTCTGTTGCCTTTCCGTACCGAGTAGTTTTTTCCTGGACCTTGATTCCATTTAGCATTTATAGGTCATGTTTTACTTACAGGATCTAAGGTCCCAATCCTGCCAGCACTTAAACACGTACTTCACTTTACACCCATTGAGTTCAGTGGCTGTACTCCCATAAATAAAGAGAAGCCTGTGTGTAAGTGTATGGATGAGGCACTAGGGGACAGATTTTAAAGGCATTAAAGGAGACACTTCACTCCCATTGATTTCATTGGGAATTAGACACCTAGATACTTTAAAAATCTACCACTAAGTCCTTAACTTGCTGTAAGAACAAGAACCCTGACTGTTAAATATATAGCTTCATTATAATCTGAATCCTTCCTGTGGCATCAGATGGCCTGTAGGGAATGAACAAGGCTTCGTCATCCCTGTCTATTGTGCTGTGGGCTGGAAAGGCTCCCTTGTTGTGTTCACTGTTTTCTCTGCCTGTAGCAGACAATAGTTTAGTCCCCTGAGAGCTGTAATACTTTGGTCTAAATCTGGGTGGTGAGCCTGGGATGGGGATGACTGGGTGGCGTTTAGCAGCCTGTGATAGGCAAGAGGTCAGACTAGATGATGTGGTATCTCTCCTGGCCTTAAACTCAATGGGTACGTCTACACAGCAAAAAACCACCAGCGGCAGCAAGTCTCAGTGCCTGGCTCAACTGACTTGGGCTCACGGGCTGGTGCTGCAGGGTGAAAAATAGCCATGTAAACGTTCAGGCTCAGGCTGGCGCTCGGGCTCTAAAACTCACTGTGCTGTGTAGACGTACCTTGTGGTGCTGTGACAAGTGTAGGTCGTGGGAAGTGTGGAGGGACCAGTCGGCTGCTTTTCCTTTGGTCTTGCCTTTTACCCAGTCCGGCATGGATGGCCTACCAGGAACTAAAACTCCCACCAGCATAGCTCTCTGGATTGTTGGGGGTACATAAGCCTTCCCACCAAGCCAAGGTGGGAAAGGATCCAGGAAAGGATTTTCATTATAATGCTGATTTATATTGTACTTCATTTTTTTTTGTTTGTTTTAAATAGCCCCATTCTAGTTAACAGCAAATAGTAGCACCATGAATTCAGATGAAATATTTTGGTGTTTTTGGTCTTCTGTCGTCACAAAGCTTTATCATTTTGTCCTTCGGTGCAGCTAGCAAGGTTACCAGACCGGAGGAACAGAGTTGTGACAGACTTAACAAAAAAGGAGAATACTATGTGCTAGTAAGAAAAAAAATCAAAGGTGTTTTTTGTTAACCCTTTGGAGTGATG
Source organism: Gopherus evgoodei (assembly GCF_007399415.2). Lineage (NCBI taxonomy): Eukaryota > Metazoa > Chordata > Testudines > Testudinidae > Gopherus > Gopherus evgoodei. The sequence goes on along the minus strand of NC_044328.1, from coordinate 123,553,539 downwards.
GACTAGGTATTGTGGTAAATTACAATCTGTTCAAAAACGTATATTTTAAAGCCAGTGTATTAAATCTGTACAGTATGAATTTCATCCTGGTGATGCAATTGCAGCCACATGGGTTGCCATTAGACAGATGGTGCCAAATGTGGACAAGAAAGATCTGCTAGGGCTTTCCCAAAGCTTTACTAACACAGTTAGTGGTCTTAGCGTATGCACAACATGCCTCAGGTGGCATGTGACCAGGATTCATCACCAGATTTGGTCCTCTGGTTGGATCATTAGCTTTCCTGGCTTGGACCAGGTATTGATGGGGAGTGTGATGTGAATGCCGATCCATGCCCCCCATCCCCAATTCATGGTGACTAGCCATATTACAACTATTCTAGCCCTAGAACAGGAGCTACCAACCGCTGCTTATTCAGGCCATATTATATAGTACTGTGGCTGTAGACAAAGAACCCTTATAAACATGCATGAAGAAAACTAGCTTCCTTGTAGACTCAAGGAAGATGTAAACCAAAGCCTTCTGAGGTGAGGAAATGGGTGTCACAGTGGTCTAGCTTTCTGCATTTAGACATTGGATGGAGATAGATTATGAGAGGGATATATTTCCATCAAAATTTCAGCCAAGATTGAGGGGCAGGGGGGAATTCACAAAAAAGCCAGGCCAAGATTTTCTAAAACTAGGAGTCCTAAATTAGGCTATCATGTCAATATGTGAGTGTCCTAATGAGCAATACATCCACATTTTTCAGAATTGCTAAGCAGCACCCACTGAAGTCAATTCAAACTGCAGCATGTTCGGTGTTCCTGCAAGTACTGAGGTGCACTATTGGGTGCCTAAACATGAGTTTAGGAACCTAACTTTAGGCATTTTTTGAAAAAAATCTGGGCCCAAAGCTTTTCAACATGCCATCTTAAATTCTGAACCTATGCATGTAGGACATGTATCCTGGAAATTAAAATGTAAAACCATAAATCCAGTAGATCAGAGCTAGGATCCTTTGTTGCTTCAAAGCTGGTTCCTCTTTTTTACACTGAGTGGCAGACTGATAAGAGGTGAGAGAATCCACCCTTCTGTATCTCAGAAGTATGGCACACAAATTAGCATCACAACGCTGGATAATGTTAATGTAATTAAAATTTACCAGCTCCATAACGTTTGCTTCAGCTTTTAAAAGAGATGATTTTATTGTCTCACTCCAGGTTTATCACACAAACACCTTTGTCACCCAGAGTGAATGGTGGTTGACACCAATGTCTTATTAATTGTCAGAGCTGCCACCACTTGTGTCACTCTTCTGCTCATTTATTTAACAATAAATATTCATACATGCTAATTAATCCAGTGTTGACAAGGGACAGATTTTAGTAAGCCCTTTGCACAGTGGTGGATAACACCAAAGAAGTATTTGTTAGTGCAACTATAATTTGGGTCTTCTTCCTTCTCAGGAGTAGCCTGGATTTTGGGCTTCCAGGTCATTTAGTTCTTTTATGTGGATTTTTACAGACTCCTTTTAAAGAGTCACTTTCATTTCTGAAAACTCAAAGCTCAAGGTGAAAAGTAATTGGACAATATAACAAATGAGACTGTGCCTGCGTTTATTTCCCGTAGGCAAGTTACTGTATTTTGCTGCCACTAAAATCTGATTCTTTGACATGACCTTTTATGTACAAGCAAGCGATGAATGGAAACCTGACACAGGTATGAGAAAATAGATCTTTTGAGCAGGCCAGGCATTAAACTGGTGTGATTTATATGGGCTGAGTATAGTGCTTTACTTTCTATCGGTCTTCCAGGAGTGGTGGGTGGACATTATTCCCATAGTACTTTAGGGGATGCTTAGTATAGACCACTGTTCTCCAGTCCATAAGGTTTTCTGGAGGACAGGACATCTTGCTAGTGCACGCCCCTCCCCCTCATGGCATAAGGACTCTGGAATGGAAAACAGTTAATGCATATCTCCGTTTCCGAGCCTTCACATTGGTTTTTACTGTAAATCTTGCAAATCTCAATCTACCTTTGCTGGATCCTTTTCTCCACTGTTTCACAGGAAGGAACCAGCAAAGAACAGACACAAGTAGTAGTACTTGGATAGCTTTCCAGTATCTTCCAGCAGCACTACATGCTCTGACCACTACATGTTGGAGCTACAATAATGAATGCTCTGAATCGTTTAACATAGGGAATACTGTGCAGTGTCCAGATCCAATCCCCCTCTCAGTTACATGGGGACAAATCAGGAGAAGCCCCGCTGAATATAATGGAGTAATACTGTGGGTAATTCCAACAGAAGAGAGAGGGGAAGCAGATCCATCTCTGAATGTCCTCTACTGGCTCACTTCTTTTCCCAGGTGACAGATGATTAATGAAATTCACAGAGACTGAAAGTTCATCGAGAAGGAAGCTCTTTCCTGGGTCATGTCATTGGCTGCCTCGCTCACCAAGCTAGGGGTGGGGGAGAAATGTTCATTCATTTTTATCAGTAAAATATCCATTGCAAAAATCTTGATGTCTATTCCGCATGTCAGGCAATTTACTGCACGTAATATATTTTGGTCTAATAAGAGGCTTCAGTATTCAGCTTTATCTCCTATTTCGTCATTAGAAGATAGCAGGTGATCACCCTTTCTTTGTGAGGCACTGAACTAAAAATGATGGATCTCAGGTGTTTTTGGTTTTGAAAGCTATGCACTTTATTGGTGACACACTCAACAGCTGCTGAATAGACCGCAAAGGCTTTTTCCTCATTTCTGAGACTTTTCAGAGGATCTGTCAGTGCTTGCATTGTTTCTTCTGCAAGATCAAGGCAAGTAAGTGGCAGCTTTATGAGTGTATTGTAGAGATATGCCAGATGTTTCTCATCCCTTAGTCTCCCCTAGTTCTATTAATTAAGAGGCAAAAATCGCAGAGGCTCATTTAAGCCCCACATTCTTTCCTACTTGCAAGAAATTGGGATGATTTAGTACAGACTGCAGGACAGGAAGCCTACAGCTCCTGCACATTTGGCCACACAGGTATACACAAGAAATATGGGCTTGGGATCTGAACTATGCACACTACTGTTGTAATTAGTTTCTGCGTGGTAATATTCAGTATCTTTATTCCATCCATGCACTCTAAATAGCTTGTAAATGACAGGTCCTACCTTTCAACTCCGGCAGTGCCCAGAGATGTTGTCACAGGTTTAATTTTTGCTGTAGCCTCAAGCAAAGCAATAATCATGTTGCCTTTTTCTGTAGCTAGGGTACCGGCTCCTTTGCTCGCTACTCCTAATTCCATTCCACTGTATTGAGCTGTTTGATGTTTTCTGAAGCTCCCCAGAATATTTCAGGGGAAGATTTATGTATGTAACATTTTTTGGATTGCCAGCATGTAAGGGACTCCTTCTGGGAGGTGTGTGTGGGGGAAATGTAGGTATATTGGAACTAGTGAGGTGCATTTGGGCTTGTGGGTGCAACATTACTCATGAAAAGACATTGGAATGGGTGGGGGGTGTATTTGTCTGTGCTTTTCATAGTTGCAAAAATCAGCTGGGTTTGTGTGCTATGCTGAGCACAGACATGTAATACGCTGCACGCGACAGAGATGTGCTAGCCATGGAGCATGGGTGTGTCTGGAGAGTAATGATAATGTATGAAATACCATTTTCCCTCACCGCTTTCTTAAGCCTGCTCCATTCAAATCGATGGCAGATCTCTGACTGGCTTCAGTGAGTGCGGGACAAGGCCCTAACTATTCAAGCAGAAATAATTTGTGTGGGATTTTCAACTTGCTTAGGTGCCTTTGGAAATCCCACCCATGGCTGCTACAAAAAGAAATGGTAATTAATGCTAATGTGGCAGAATCTCAGTGGTGTTATCTGCGTGACCTGCTTCACCACTGAGATTATATATCAGTACAAATACACAAATTAATCTGGTTATGATAACACTGATCATAAAGACAAAGCCAGATCGTTGAAGGTCACATAAGCCTGCCATAAAGCAAATTGATTGAAGATGAAATCTTGTGGCATGCATCAATAGATGCAAATAAGATTAAGAACAAAGCTCTTGATAGTAATTCGTATTTGCTGGGCAAGAGACAGAGCTTTCTTGGGGGCTGGAACAAACTCTCAAAGGATGGAACCACCACACACCCCTCTCCTTGTATTCCTGTAGAAGGTACACTTTGACCTGCCTTCACTCAGGCCTTGTCTACACCGCAGGGGGTGGTGATGGTGGGAGATCGATCTAAGTTACGCAACTTCAGCTATGTGAAGAATGTAGCTGAAGTTGATGTACTTAGATCTACTTACCACAGAGTCCACACTATGTGATGTTGTCTGGAGATGCTCTCCCGTAAACAGAAGAGCAATCGGTGGTTGAAGACCCACTAAAATGACCACTGGTTTATCAATTGCAGTGTGTCAAACACCCGGTAAGTGTAGACAAGGCCTAAGAAAAACTCACAGCACAGCACACAGAAATCTGCTAATTTCAAAAAATCTACACACAATTTTCCCCTGGGGGAGAAGAAGAGAGACAGAAGAAAAGACCAGAATTAAAGATGCTAATCATGTCACTTAACACTACTGGAAGGCACTTAGGTACATTGATAGGTACAGTAAAGAAACCAGACAAAATATGCCTGGCTGTGAAAATCATGTCGGTGGTGCCTCGTGATGGTCTGAAGCCACACTGGGACTCTGGCAGTACTTCCTTTGCAAGAGGGAGCAGACGATTCAGTAAGATTCTAGTAAGACTCTTCCCAGCGATGGAGAGGAGGACAATGCCTCCATAGTTGCCACAGTTGGCCTGTCTCCCTTTTTGAAAATGGTGATGATCTCAGCATTACGTAAGTCAGCAGGGATTTCTTCAGTGCACCAGATTTTGAGGAGCAGCAAGTGAAGCTCGTTAGTCAGTGTTTCTCCCCCCACTTTCAGTACCTCAGCTGGTATGCCATCAGGACCTGGTTCTTTATTGTTCTTCATTTGTTTATTTGCTTTGCAGACCTCTTAAGGTGTTGGTGGGTTAGCAAGAGTTTCCCAGATTGGGTGCTGAGGGATGGAGTCGATGGTGTCGTCAGTCACAGTTGTTTCTCAATTTAGAAGCTTTTGGTCACGTTCCCTCCAGCACTCTTTGATGGATTTGTTATCTTTAGGAAGGGTACCATCTTCGGATCTCAGAGGTGTGAGGACATCAGGAGCTGAATATGGCCTTTATCAATCTGACCAAAGCCCTCAACTCTGTCAACCCGAGGCTCTGTTTAAAATCATGTCAAAGTTTGGCTGCCCAAGCAAGTGTCTCACCATTGTAAGACTCCTTCATAACCAGATGACTGCCTCCATCCTGTGCAGTGACTCTGTCTCTGAGCCCTTTGTCATCCAAACGTGTTAAACAAGGCTGTGTATTGGCACCCACTCTTTTCTCCATTTTCTTAGAAGCTATGAAAGCACTAACCCAAGGCCATCTACCACAGGGCATTGGCATCCAATTTCAGACTAATGGCGACCTGTTCAACCTTTCTCATCTCTGTGCCAGAACTAAAGTAATATTGGCAACAATAACCAAACTCCAGTACACAGATGACAGTGCTGTAGTTGCACGCTCAGAGGAGGATTTTCGAGCAGCCCTTAATTGCTTTTCTGAAGCTTACAAAAGCCTAGGGCTAACTCTGAACATCGTCAAAACAAAAGTTCTCCACCCAGTCAATCATCAGACCCAGCAAGGAAGATCTACACTGACAAAGAAGAACTGGAAAATTTAGAATTCTTTGCCTATCTTGGCAGCCATCTCTCACAGAGGGCAGACATAGACGTTGAGATTCAGCACAGAATTTGCTGTGTCAGCCTTGCCTTTGTCAGACTCTCTCACCGGGTGTTCAACAATCACAACATCAGAACACATACTAGATGTTTAGTTTATCAACCGGTGTTAATCCCAACTCTCCTCTATGGCTGTGAGACTTGGGTGACCTATATAAAACGCCTGAAAAACCTGGAACACCAGCACCAGCACTTCGGAAGGTCCTCAACATAAAGTGGGAGGATCGTTGCACCAATGTCAGTGGCTTCACAGAGACCAACATCTTCAGTGTTGAGGCCCTGATTATCCAGCACCAGCTAAGGTGGGGCAAGCACTGTGTGCACATGCCTGATGTACGCTTCCCAAAACAACTGCTGTACACCCAACTGACCAAAGGAGAAAGGAAACGAGGAGGCCAAAAGAAATGCTTTAAAGACATCTTTAAGGTAAACATCACAAGATATGGCATCGACAGCACACACTGGGAGACAGCAGCCTAGGACACGGGTAACTGGCGAAGGCTTATCAGAGAGGGAATGTCCACTTTTGAGAAAAATTGCAAAAAAACACCGGAAAGGCAACTGTCATGCAGCAGTTGCAGCCCAACCCTGTCTTCCAACAATGTCTGCCATCGAGCCTGTGGCTCAGGAATCAGACTCCTCAGTCACAAAAAGGACCCATTAAAAATAAAACCTATGAAAAATCATCCTCGACCTCGAGGGATCGCCACTGCTGATGACAGAAACCAGAATAGAATAGAAAATGTGGGAAGATATTCTTGCATATGACATAATACTGTCTTCCCATCCCGGGACTTCAATTATTATTCTAACGGAAGACAGAGTTAACAGATTAATATAAGGCATAGGAGAAGCCATAAAGGCCTTTATGAGCCCCAGTACTTTTTGGAACAGTCCACTGTTTTACAAAGCCCTAATGTAAGCTTGCGGGAGAATGTAATTGGAGCCACATTTTTCCCAGTTGCATAATTAGGTTTGCATGATGAGACATGAACATTTTGTAAAATTGAAAAATGTAAGGCGCACGTCCTCTGTGGCTGCAGACCAGTTTCAAAGGCGTGGTGCCTTTCGCAGAATCTTTGACCGTAGCTCACTCTCTCTACTGAATCACACGACACTTTGGGACAAATTCAACACTGATCTAAGCAAAACAGCTCCTCGTCAATGGCGCTGCAGTAGGAGTCGTGTCTGCTTACCTCAGGGCTGAATTAGCTCCAGTGTCTCTCTCTCATCCCCAGGCCCACTCATTAATTTCAGTGGAGCACAACGGGCTGCTTACACGGATCCTATTGCAGGGTTAGGGCATAAAACTGGAAACCTCAGTTAGCTACACATGGTTCCTTTAACTGAATAATACATGAAGTGGAGTCCACATAACACATCATTCAATGTGTAGAGATTAATAATAATAGAGGGCTATATCTCCCGGCTGGCCTGGGAACGCTGGGGAATCCCCCAGGAGGCTCTGGAACCTGTTGTAGAGGAAAAGGTCTGGTCCTCCCTACTCTCCATGCTGCCGCCGTGATCCTCACCAGGAAAAGCAGCATAAAGGAAAAAGAAGAAGAAGAAAAATTATATGATGTATACAGGGTACTGATTTTAGCTTTTAATCAGTAAACATGAATAAAATACCCTCATTACAAAAAAAATATGAAATCAGTGTTTATCCACTAAACACTGGAAACACATTGGAAATGGTTCCTTGTATCTAAGACTGTGGTTTTCAACCTTTTTTCATTTGCGGAGCTCCTAAACATTTTAAAATAGAGGTGCAGGCCCCCTTGGAAATCTTAGACTTATGCATCTAGCTAGAAATAAGGTAGAGGGGTACTTTATATGGTGTGAATTTAACAAAGGTGCTGAGAATTGTTTGGGGTGGAAATCAGTCATGTATTAGGCTATTTTTCCCTTTTATCCACAAGGATGAAAACTGCTTTGGCAAGAAATAATGTAGGAATATTTAGGAACTGATTAAAGGCTGTATAAAGGGATTCCATAGGCTCCTTCACTGTTTGCATCTTATAACCAGACTTGGTTAATCTTTGTTATAGTTGTGATTTCATTCAGGTTTTGAAGCAATGGTTAGTAGTGTGTGACTCCTATCTTTGCAGCTCTTAACAATGAAATTCTTAACATTGTATATTTTGTTTGAAAGGATGTGATACATATTTTTTCATGTGTACCTACTAATCTCACGTAGCATATTTTACTATAAAGTTATTAACCGTATCTTCGTTCAGATTGTGAAGGCAGCTTGCACAACAGAAACATGATTCATTATGTTTTGCTGGAACCCTTAATGTGACCTTCCATGAAGATAGTTTATATTGAGACTTCAAGCGCTCTCTCTTTGAAGTCACTAAAAACAGTGGATTCATTTCTGTGAAGACTCTGCAAAGCGTTGACGCAAATGGGGCTGTGTGTGGGGGAGGGGGCAGATTTTGGTCCAGTATGAAGGGCAGAATGAATCTCTTCTTTCTTTCTGCTGCAGATGACCTGGCTTGGAGAGATGAGGTGTGCATCTATGTTAAGAATAACTGTAGCCCTGCCTTCAACTCTGATCTCCAAGCCCCGTTGTCCACCTAGGACTTGATCCAAACCTGTTTGTCAATGACTGTGTTTCCAATGACTTCAATGGGCATTGGATCAAGGCCCTTAGTCTTTATTTGTTGTGTTTTCATTCTCCTCTTTGCAGACAGTTCTTGCAAACTAAGTACATCGTTTTAGGCAGACAGTAGCGTTATTGAGTATGATGGCTCTGCTATAATCAGAGGGCCCAATTCAGTATCACCTCATGCCAAGAGCACTCACCGGCAGCGTCCCGGACAGGCCAGCCTCGGCAGTGGTGTCTACACTACATCTGGGAACAAGCAACTGATTCCACTGGCTTGTGCTAGCGGAACTCTCACTAGCATGCTAAGAATTCTGTGTAGATGGTGCTTGGACATTGCAACTTGAACTGGAGCTTAGGCTCTTAAGCTGGGGAATGTAGGGGGACTTGATGTACCTAGAGGTTCTTAGTGAGGATGCGCAAAGCAGAAGACGGAGGAGAAATATCAAAATAATCTGCCTGAAGTGGTTGGAGCTACCTGACAGTCAAACAAGGGAGGGGTTGTGGCAAGTCCTCTGGGGATTCCTGTGCTGGGCAGGTAGAGAAAACAGCCGAGTGTGACTTTGGACAGCCTTTCTGTGCCTGTTTCCCCTCCTGCTCCGGGGGTCTGGTGTAAAACTTGACATCATCGCCTCAGCCCTGTATGTGCAGGCCAGTGAGGGCTGCCAGATTTGTCACAGGACTAGGGGCATGGAGGGGGCTACAAAACCAAGATGTGTGCTACAGTATTGCTCCCTTGTTAAACAGAAACAGACCTTTCGTCTAGCTATTTGCTGCTTTTACAACTGTTATTAGTGCAGATTGTGTCAAGCAGCGGGGCTGGTCTACATACAGGTTTTGTACCAGTCTCTCATATTTATTTGTGTGCGTGTCTGTGCTCTTTTGTAACCAAAATAGTTATACCTATACAACCCCTAGTGTGAATGCAGTTATACTGGTGTAAATATACCAGCATGTCACTTTGGCTTATTCCCTCTCCTCTGTGGGACTAGCTATGCCGCCATACGCATTTTATACCAGTATAGATAGCTGCATCCACGCTAGTGGAGTTGTATCACTTTAACTATACCGGTTTAACTAACAGAGTACCACTTTTGTGTCTAGACAGGCTCTGAGTAAAAGACACATTAAGGTCTTATGCGGGGTGGGTGGGGGGACGGACTTGCTTTGCCCAAATGGACCAATGTTCTTGATAATCTTTATTTCTTAATCCCGTTCACACTGACAGGTGGGATCACTGGAGCCTAAATGCTAGATAGGCAGTGTGGTGCAATGCTTGATCGGGAACCCAGGAAACCTGGATTCTGTTCCCAGCTCTGCTCCCGACCTGCTGTCTGACCTTGGACTACCAATCTGTGACTCTGGTTCCCCTCCTGCTCTTTGTTTCTATTGTCATCGCTTTGGTTCAGGGACTGTCTGTTAGTATCATAGACTCATAGAAACATCAGGCTGGAAGGGACTTCGAGAGGTCATCAAATGCAGCCCACTGCACTGATGCAGGACCAAGTAAACCTAGACCGTCCATGATGGGGGTTTGTCCAACCTGTTCTTAAAAACCTCTAGTGATGGAGTACACACACATCCTTGGAAGCCTGTTCCAGAGCTTCACTACATTATAGTTAGAAAGTTTTCCCCTAATATCTAACCTACATCTCCCATGCTGCAGACTCAGCCCATTACTTCTTGCCCTACTTTCAGTGGCTATGGAGAACAATTGGTTACCGTCCTCTCTGTACCAGCCCTGCACATTTTATGTGTATCTAGAGTGCCTTGCGCTGCCTCAGTTGGGGTCTCTACATGCCACCATAATACAGATCATCTTGCATTCTTCACCTCTTAGCATGAGGAAATTCAAGCAGCTGTTACCAACAGCTTAAGTATTAATGAAACTACAGAGAGCTTTAACCACCTTATTTTCAAAAGGCAGAGTGTTTGAAAGCTATCTAACACTGGGATTCTTCTGCCTGTTTTGTTCAGGTCCTATCAGCAGTATTTTAGTGAATCGTTTTGGCAGCCGACCAGTGGTTATATTTGGAGGCCTGCTGTGTGGAATTGGGATGATTTCAGCGGCATTCTGCACTAGCATTTTACAGCTTTACATCTGCGTTGGAGTCATTTCAGGTAACAAACAAGCTTTCCTTCTGCACTGTCTTTTGAGATTTCTTTTCTAAGGCAAGCCCCTGTCCTCCTGTGGATACTTAAGCATGTGCATAACTTTACGCATCTGAGTAGTCTCACAACTAGGGCTACTCACCCAACTAAAGTTACACATGCTTAAATGTTTGCATGGCATGGGCCTACACTTCTTCATAACTGTGTTTTCAGCTTACTTTGTATGAATCAATGTGCAGCAGGCTCTTTGCAGATGAGCTCTCCTCTAGGACAATAATGGAGATGGTTATTAGTGCCCTCAACTCCTGCTAAATCAGTGGATCATGCGGCACCTTGCATGATCAAATAGCCCTATCTATTAAAATATTTCTCTCTGAAGATGGCGATTAGCACAAAAATAGCGGAGCTACAAGAGTTCAAGTTTTGTTGATACTCATTTTGGTGAGGGGTTCTTTAGATAAAAATAATAAAAACTAGAGTTGATTGGAAAGCAAGAAATTTTTCCTTTAAAAATTTCCTAAAATTTACTTCTCCTTTTTCATTGAAAAGTTGGAATTCTAATAACCCTTTAAGCCAAAAAGTTTTCCTTTCCTGGAGTTCAATGGCTGGCTCAGTTCTGCATGGCTAACGTCAGCAGGGATTTTGCTGTTGACTTCAGTGAGAGTTGGGTACAGCCCTCCATCTGCCCATCTGTGTGTGGGGACAGTAGTATCCACATATAACTGGGTTGGTACATCACAGCTCGAAGCACGCATGGGCAGAGTTCACCAGGAGAAAGAAGTCAGGTTGTGCGTGCTAGAGCAAGAATCCTGGAAGGCAGGAAGAGGCCAGGATTATAGGAAAGGTTTGCCGAGAGGCACTCCCCCTTATTTCCCTGGCTCAGATGAATTACTTCCCTACAATTCCCGGTACTGTGAGTGCTTCCTCTGTGTTCCTGTTACATTTCACTTTAGCCTCTGGGAAGAGCTGCAGAGAAACAGCCCTGCCTGAATTCTCCAACTGTCTCTGGGAAGAAGGAAGTGTGGCAGGGAGAATGAGAGGAGGAGGGTTCAGAAAACACAGAGGATGCCTGTAGCTGGACTTGGCTGCTTCCTCCCTGCTCCCCCCTCACCAAAAATGATCCACCGATTGCTGGTGAAATCTGTTCCCTCTCCAGTTTACACAGCTTCTTTCTGTTAAACCCTCAGAGTGAGCCAAACCCAGCAGTTCATAGTTAGGTTAAGGCTGGCTCTGCACTAGAGCCAATGGCATTTTCTAGCTTGAATGCCTAAAATTAGACTCTGAAATTCATAACTAGGCACAAGGGGTGGGTGCTCTGAAAATCAGGCCACTTCTCTAGGTGCCTAATTTTCAGCATCCATTTAATCGTTTTAGAAGAGATGTTTATAATGCTGCCTCCAGTGCAACTAGGACATCTGTTTGAAAGCATTACACGTTATGCTAAAATACTGATTTTACAGCATCTGAGATGTGGAATTAATATACTCCGTGTCACTGTGGCTGCACCAGATAGCCCTGACGTCTGATAGTGAACTCCAGGGGCTAAACTTGTAAGATTAATAACACAGTTTACTGGCAAGGGGAAAAACATTAATTGGGACAGAAAACTTGTGACCATGTTCCCTTGCACCCAGACCATCTCATTAAATCTGATTGCGAAATGTTACTTCATGCCCCTAAGTAGCTTGTTTTTTTTTTTTATTTCTTAACGCTGCTCTGATTGTGCCACCACATTTAGGTGACACCCTGTTCTCACGGACTGAGCAACAATTCACACAGCTTCTTGGAAGGAGATTCCAAATATAAAAATAACCTGCAATTCTTAACCTCGTGTTTGTCAAAGGGGCAATGGATCCAGCTATATGCCATTGCCAAACACTTGATTGCAACATTCCCTTACAATCAAATGTCCTCTAAGACATCATAATAGCTAATGTAAAACACAAATCCTTTGTTACAGACTATATAAGCATTTCACACTATCAATGAATGAAGTGCACCAATATGGAACAGTGCATGCCTTGGAGTAAATGCTGAGCTACAGTAAATTGCCACAATGGATCAGACCACAGGAAGGTACTAGACTCTTCCCCATAATGGAGAATTTGGAGTAAGCTGCCCCTCGGGGAAGCGTCTCCTTCAAACTATAATTATTTATTATTTGTACTGGGCTGACACACCAAGGCCCCAATCAGAGTAATGTCCCTGTTGTTCTAGGTGCTGTACAAACACCCAAGAAGATGCAGGTCCAGATTTTTGCACCTAAAGATGTTGCTAAGTAACTAGTGTGCAAAGGAATTGAGTCTCTTGGAAGAGGTTTACATTACTGTACTGGTAAGGCAAAACGACACAGTTGCAGGTTGTCTCACAAGCTCCATCCATCCAGTGAAAATAAGGAAGTGGTGTTATCTGATAGTGCAAGCACAGAACTCACCCCCACGCCTACTTATTTGTTGTATAACTGTGCTGGTATAACTGGTAAAACTCCCTCAAGTGCACAAGGCCTAAGACACACCTACAGTTTCCTGGGTCTGCTGCTACTGTGCCCAGAAGCGAATGAGAATCCTCTCAGGGTTGAAGAAAATGCTTTCAATGCTCCTAATTAGCTTGATGCTCCTAGTTATATTTGAAATGTTTTTTTACCTAGTTTGGTCAGATCTGATGTGGGAGCATTTAAGGGTAATTATAAAGCCAGCCTACTGATCACATGACTGTGGGAAAGTAACGACCTGAGAGATACATATACAGCGATTTACAATGAACTACACTTCTACAAGGCTCCTGCTCAGTCTGACAAGGAGACACACTTTGACTGGGAAGAGCATTCCCGTGTACTTCCAAGGAACAGAGTTAAAACGAGAAACCCCCAGCAAGAGATCTCTGCTAGCCTCACTTGCCTTTGGCATGTTAATAACATCTCTTCAGAGGTAGACGTTAGACACATGAATGTATCAGTTCACACTGTCTAGATAGACACACCATTCTCAGTGGCTGTCTCAATTGAGGTATGTCTTTTTTCTGTTCAGATCAGGGGTGGTCAAACTTAGTAACCCTCCGAGCTGCATACAACAATCTTCAAAAGTTCAAGAGACGGAGTGCACCCGCCGGGGCTCGGGGCTTCCACCCTGCAGCAAAGTGATGGGGCTAGGGGCTTCTGCCCTGCAGGGTCAGGGAGTCTGGAGGCTTCAGCCCTGCTCCTGCTGAAGCCCCAAGCCCTGGAAGGTGCCCCACAGGCTGAAGCCCTGAGACTCCCCTCCCTGCTGGGCAGAAGCTCCTAGTCCCACCACCTCCTCACAGGGCAAAAGCCCTGAACTGCCCTAAACAATCTGGTAGGCAGAGAATGAGGAGTGTGGGGGGCTCCGAGAGCCACGTTTTAACTGTAAAAGAGCCACATGCAGCTCATGAGCTACAGTTTGGCCACCCCTCATTTATATGTAGGTCAGATGCAAATTCATACAGTCATTGAGTCAGGGAAGTAGTGTCCTGCCTGCTGCAAGGGAGCACTGCACTGTGGGAGCTGCCATCTTTTGGATGATGTATGCAGTGTTGTAGCTGTGTCTGTCCCAGGGTATCAGAGAGACCATATTACCTCAGCCACCTTATCTTTTGAATGAGACATAAGACCAAATACCTGACCACTAGTGGTCATTAAATATTCCCTAGCACTTATAATAAGATGAGTGGTAGCTGCCCTGTTTTTCTGGCCAGTGCCAATTCAGATACATACCTTCTGCCTAACTCTAACTGCCTTTGCAGTTTCAGTAGGGCAAGGTTATAATCTTCACTTCCTTTCCAAAACAGTTTTGCAGTGCTGCTGTGTTCCACCCCAGAGGCTGCAGCCTTTCAGGTTGTGTGATGTCATCCCAGTATCTCTGCTACTGAACTCATGGGGTGGTTTTGAGCATTGGTTAATGCTGTCAGAGAAAGCTGGCAGGAAAATGGAAACTATTCACAAACATTGTCAAAAATGTTTGTTTCTGTTTTTTGTCAAAATATTGTTTTTGTGGAAATTCTGTGGCCAACCCTTATTTCCACTGCACTTTGAGATCCTCTGAGGCAAGACCCCCATAGAAATGCAAATACTGGTTTATTAATTATTATTATTCCTGGCACTGAGGGAGCTCTTCCCCTCTCAGGATCTGACCCCTGTTCTTGTTGACTTCAATGGGAGTTTTGCTTGAGTAAAGACTAAGGGCCTGGGGTACTTAGGTGCCTAACTCCTATTGATTTCAACAAGAGGATTTGAGGATTTTGGCCTAAGGGCCTGATTCAAAGCCCATGGAAATCAGTGGAAAGACATTGGCCATTGAATCAGACACTGAGGAGATGTCAGAAGACTGCAGCATGCTGCGTATTGAGCTTTTTTATGAAAATCTGGCTCTGACTGTGGGTGCTGGGCACTTGAAAATCTGGCCCTGTGCTCTTTGGAAAATCACACCTCCTCGGAGGCCATTGCAATCGAGCCCATTGGGTTATGTTTATGCTGTAATCACAGGATGTGATTGCAGCTAGAGTGCACCAACTCCAGCTAGCTCTAATCTTGCTAGCTCGGGTCCTGGAATACCGAAGCCGTGGCAGTATGAGCTGCAGCACTGGCTGTACAACCCCCCCCGCAGCCCTGAGTATAGTGGAATCGCATCATGGGCGCATTTAATTTACGTGATTTTAACTATACACACTTGGCAAAACAAAACAAAAAGGAGAAAAATAACAGTTTAAATACTGTACCTGTAGCGTGGGTGATTCCGCTTGCCATTCCACTCAATGAGCGTTTGACTATACATGATTTTCACCTTACACGCTAACTTTAGAACGTAACCTCCACGTAAGATGTGACTCCCCTGTATTAGTCGTAGACTAGCCTGTACTGAAACACACCCTGCCAGGACCTGTGCTAATGAGTTTAAAGCTTGGTTGGATATATTGTCTTGAGCTGCAATCACAGGGTGTGTTTACAGTACAGACATACATGCCTTTACTGATACGTAACAGAGAACAGTAGTTATTGAGCAAGGCTCCTTATAAAGCCATTTTATGCACAAATTCTCATAATAATTGGAGTATATTTAATGAGGTGAAAGGATGGTTTCCGTCATGCTCAAATTACTTCTCTTCATCTCCAACCTCCTCTTGTAGGCCACAGTGATACAGCCTCTCTGATTTATTTGGAAGAAAATGCCATCTGCTGGGATCAATTTAAGGTCTGGGATCCCTCTTGTTGTGATAGCAAATGAGAAGAAAATGGATATAAATATTTTAGAATAAAATTAGCAAAAAGATTAAAGTAATTAGAACATCTAGTCAGTAAGTTTGAAACTGTCGGATCCTAATTAGCAGGAACAGAGTGAGGTTATATTAAATTAATTTGCATCGCTTGTAAATTAATGGTCAGATAATATAGGTTTCTAATTGATTTGGTTAAATGGATAGTTGGCTTCTTACCTAATTTTTATTCTCCTCAAAGTGATTATTTTGGCCAATGCATATTGTAGATTCCCATGAAAGCTCATGCTCCAATATGTCTGTTAGTCTATAAGGTGCCACAGGACTCTTTGCTGCTATGAAAGACAATCCATTAAAATAAATGATAACTCTCGAGACTCATCTGAGAGAGGCTGGAAAAGTTTAAACTGCGGTTACTTCCTTAACCCAACATTTGTGCAGGTCTCTATGATAATTGGGTTATGTCAGCTACTGCTGAGAGCCAGCAGAAGAACTATATACTCTGTAAGTCTCACTTATGCTTTTTTTTTTTCCCACGCAATTGTGCGTACTGTGCAATCTGTACCAACTCAGGATCAGTCTCATCACATTTATGGACTCCCTAGATCCATCAGGTCAAGTTAAGGACTGTGCTTCATAACTATGTCTGAATTTCCTACCAAGGATATAGCCCTAAGGTTATTTTAACATGTATTTGTTTTGTAATTTCTTTTGAATTTTCAAAAATATTTCAAAAAAATTTTTTAAATGGAAGCTTGACAGTTGGAAAGCAATTGTTTAACACCACCGTGGTTATCATAGCATATGTGGAATTTGAGCTACACTACACCATTGGAATTCTGTGCAGCTAATGCTACTTATTAACAATAGTTTTCCTTAATTATTTTGAAGGACCTTGACATTCCTACATTTTATTCTGTAAAGTGATATGCTTAATCAGGTACTCCACAATTAAACAAACTAATTATATAAATTAACGAACTGGAAAAAATCAGCATGGCGCTGTTTTCAAGATTCACATTTTCCAATTCAAGGATGAAATTTCCATTTTGTTTTACAGGGGATCATTCTTTAGCTAAGGGCTAGGGTGGAAAATGCATGTTATATTTCTAAATGTAACTTTAAGACCAATATATATTACTTATATCATTTTATTTTGCAAGAGAAAGCAGCACACAGATGCTTAAAAAGATCTTTTCAGTAGAACAGATTCTTACTGGTATCCTCAAGAACCCAAGAATGCTCTGACCGTCCAACGCTAAACATTTAACATCTGTTGGGGGTAGAAAACAGATTCCAGCTCATGCAATAGGAGAGCTAATGGTTAGTTAGGTGGTTGAATTACTTATGGAGATTTATAATACTATTACTATTGCTATTTTGTTTAAATACAATAAAAAGTGTATTTTAATTTAAACATCTCTAGCTCTAGGGCCCTTCTACATTAGTCGGAGCTGCAGTGGCAGCTCATTTTTGCTATTACAATCTAATGTGCTCTGGACAGCTCAGGCCTTTTAATCTATTGGCTAAGTTGCTCACATCAGCACATTAACCAACAGTGGAAGCGATGGGTGCTACTGCACTTGATTTCTAGGTCTACTTGCCCTTCTGCAGTGGGCAGGAATGCCACAGCCCTCCAGTGGTTGGGATGTGAGGCCTAATCAAGCATGTAAGCACGTTGCCCTCTAGTGGTTAAATACCAAATGCTATGTATGGCATAATGCTGGCATGGCCATATTTATTCATTTATTTATTGGGCAATGTCTAGGCATTGATCTAAGCCCAGCTAGGAGTATATTATCGAGTAGCCTGGATGTAGCAAATGCATGGATGCCCAGGGAGAGACCTGCATGTGAGTGGAAAGAGTTGATTCATTTGGTCAAGTTTTTATAAGGTTGCCTGTCACCTTGGTATCTGAGCATAGACTCATCAGACTGGAAGGGACCTTGAGAGGTCATCTAGTCCAGTCCCCTGCACTCCTGGCAGGAGTAATTATCTAGACCATTCCTGAGAGGTGTTTGTCTAACCTGCTCTTAAAAATGATGGAAATTCCACAACCTCCCTACGCAATTTATCCCAGTGCTTAACCACCATGACAGTTAGGAAGTTTTTCTTATGTCCAACCTAAACCTCCCTTGCTGCAATTTAAGCCCATTGCTTCTTGTCCTATCCTCAGAGGTTAAGAAAAACAATTTTCCTTCCTCCTCCTTGTAACAACCTTTTACATTCTTGAAAACTGTTATCATGTTCCTTCTCAGTCTTCTCTTTTCCAGACTAATCAAACCCATTTTTTTCAATCTTCCCTCACAGATCATGTTTTCTAGACCTTTAATCATTTTTGTTGCTCTCCTCTGGACTCTCTCACATCCTTCCTGAAATGTGGCACCCAGAATTGGACACAGTACTCCAGTTGAGGCCTAATTAGAGCAGAGTAGAGTGAAATAATTACTTCTGGTGTCTTGCTTACAACACTCCTGCTAGTACATCCCAGAATAATGTTTTCTTTTTTTGCAGCAACGTTACACTGTTGACTCATATTTAGTTTGTGGTCCACGATGACCCCCAGATCCCTTTCCGCAGTTCTCCTTCCTAGGCAGTCATTTCCCATTTTGTATGTATGCAACTGATTGATGGTAAGAAAGCAGCCTTGACCAGCATGGTAATGTAGCCCTCTGTGCTGTCAAAGAAGTGAAAGTTCGAATTAGTTTGACTCCTCAAGTTCCACACCTTTCTCCCCTCTGGCGGTTGAACAACAGTGGGGAGAGAATGAAGTCCTGCAGCTCCTCTCAGTGAAAAAGGCAAGTGCCCATAAGCACTAGTTCTTCTATTCAGGAATGATCACGGCCACTTGAAAGCTGCTCTACAGCTCTGAGCCAGAGACCACACCATCCTCGCTGACATTTGATGGTCAGTGGTCTACAGGACTTCTGATGGAGCTACTGCGGTTACTAAATACCATTCTCTGTTGCTCATTGCCAGAATGAGTTTAGCAGCAGCTATATTAACTAGGCCGACTTCAGCACCAGAAAATGGTCAAAAGCTGGATTTAAAGTCAAAAGCACTAGTCAAGTCCAGGTCTGTCTAGTTGCATGGTCACTAAAGAGTGTGTGATCAAGTCACAGCGACCAGGCCATAATATTATTATGCAAGCATGATAATATGCTAGCAGTGATAAAGCAGCCATAGTGTTTTTGTAATAAATGGGTACTGTTACCATGCCAAGCTGTTGTGTCTGGACAAAAGCACATGGGACCTGTACACTTCTATATGGTCTTTTAGGGATACAGATTTCCATATTCTGTGAGCCATTACTATAAGGGTGAGATTTTCAGCCCATGGTGAGGGGCTTGGAAAGTGGCTTTAAGCCACCTTTGCACCCTCCTGATATTGGGCTTCTCGGGGGGGCTGAAGAGGCCCCAGGTATAAATTGGACAGCACCAGGGGCCTTGCAAAGTGACAGCAGTGTCTCCAGGTTACTCTAGGGGCCACAGCACCGCCTGGCATCTCCTCAGCACTGCCCGCTGACCTGACTTCTTGTTAGTTATATTATCATAAGCACCTAGGAGCCTAGTCATGGCTCCACTGCTCTAGGTGCTGTTCAAATGCAGAACAAAAACATGGTCCCTGCCTCACTTGAGCCTTCTGCTTCCAGCATGCCCTCTTTGTCAAGGGGGTCCTTGGAGGCAGCTTTAGGGCTGTCTTCCTCCGTCCCTGCGTCGGGTGAAGCCTTCCCCTGGTCAGAGCTGGGGATTTTAGGGCCACTTCACGCCAGTCCAGCCCTTGCACCTGGTATAAAGGTGGCCAGAGTGGCAATGAGGATCTCACCCTTGATTTAGACAGAGCCATATTCCGAATGGAGGAATTGGTGGTATAGTTTACACCGTTTGTCACTGTTTTCCCCCCTCTGTTACAGGATTTGGCCTTGCTCTTAACCTTCAGCCTTCAGTGATAATCATCGGGAAATACTTTTTGAAAAGGAGACCCATCGCCAATGGCCTTGCCATGGCTGGGAGCCCCGTAATGCTGTCTACCCTTGCTCCTTTGAACCAGTTCCTCTTTGACAATTTTGGCTGGAGGGGCAGTTTCTTTATTCTTGGGGCAATTTTACTGAACTGCTGTGTGGCTGGGGCTCTCTTCAGGCCCATTGGAATGGCAGCTGACCCTGTTCGGAAACAAACCATCAAGCAAGCTGAAAAGACTGTAAAAGAGCAGCCCAATAACAGCTCCATTGAAATGGTCCCTCCCAAAACTGTCAGTTTGTTGAGCGGAACAGAAGACGAGGAGGACAAAGACTGCTGTGAGAAGTTCAATAAGTACCTTGATTTCTCCCTCTTTAAGCACAGAGGTTTCCTGATTTACCTGATTGGAAACGTGCTCATGTTTCTGGGATTTTTTGCCCCTATTGTTTTTTTGGCCCCTTACGCAAAGCACCTTGGCATTGATGAATACTCAGCAGCCTTCCTCCTTTCTATCCTTGCAATAGTCGACATGATCGCCAGACCCATCACTGGAATTATTGCCAACAGTAAATGGGTGAGGCCAAAGATCCAGTATTTTTTCAGCTTTTCAATTGCTTTTAATGGTGCATGCCATCTCCTGTGCCCCTTAGCCACAGGCTATACGGGTCTAGTCATATACTCTGTCTTTTTTGGCTTGGGCTTTGGTATGGTTTGTGCCATGCTCTTTGAAACCCTCATGGACCTCGTGGGAGCTGCGCGATTCACAAGTGCTGTTGGCCTTGTCACCATAGTGGAGTGTTGCACGATACTTCTTGGACCACCTATTGGAGGTGAGCATGTTTCTATACTATAACTCTAGTGACATGTCAGCGTTTGATCTAATTCTGAGATTGGTACTGAGATAAATACAGGATGCAGAGGGGTGGGGCTAACTTCATCTTCTCCATTTCAATCCCACTTTGTTTGGTTTTTTTTTTTTTAAAAATAATTATGTGTAGAGTAATAAAGGTAATAGATTTGTCCTCCATGATTTCTCTTACTGAGGATTTAGCAACATTAAAAACAAAAAGATCATCTCTCATATGTTCGTTCCTTCGACCTGAACCTGCATATGTTCCATATGAAAAATTCCCATTGAAACTAACAGTTGTGTGGTGACACAGATGCAGGCTGAGGCTTTTAGGCATCATCTGTCAAACACGTAGGCGTGTAAGTGGCTTTACGCAATGCGACTACTCATATATGTAAACTTATTCACATGCATAAGTGTTAACAGGCCAGGGTCTCTATTTTGCAGAGCATTGACTGCTTAACGCCGCTATCCAGCACATGGTTAATTTTAAATATGATAATAATCCCATTGAAATCCCTTTGCTGAATCAAGCCCCCTGGATCTTAGCTGATGTTTTTTTGTTTGTAAGGACACAACAGGTCCATATTGCCACAGATGTGTATGCTTTTAATTTATGTGCAGCTGTACTTTCTGGCCTTAAAGGAACTCGGCACGCTTCCATTTATGGATTTTCATCCTCTCAGCTTGGCCAATAGCATTCCAGCTGTAAAGACTGTAGTGAAGAAAACGGGCTGTTTTTTAAAAGAAAAAATCCTTTATTTTGAATAGATTTGAGAATTTTTGCTTTTCCTTCTTACAGTTTTAAAAAAAATATAATATATTCCTAAAATATTTGACAAAATAGAAAATAAATATGAACGCGATCTGGCTGCCTTTATTCTTTTCTCATATGTCACATGAAAAACTTTAGTTTGTGTATTATCTTAGACTGCAAGCAGTTCAGAGCAGGGACCTATGTTATTGTAAAGTGCTTAGCCCCAGATATATGGGGCAAAATTGTCAGCACTGACCAGCTTTGTCACAGAGTTTCCTCAGACGCTGTTTTCCCTCTGTTCTCAAGCACCGTATTACAATTTATTGCACTACAAGATGATGATACAAAACCCCGTAACATCCCCGGATCAATACTGCAGGAAAGTTATGCAGCATCTCTGTGCATGTGATAGCACTCTTGGAAAGGGAGCGAAGCACCTAAATACCTTTGAGGCTGTGGGTCTAACTCCCACTGAAATAATGAATGAATAATGAATTAAGCACCTAAATATCACTGAGGATGAGGGCCCTAGATGTTAGCTAGTATTCAGAGTAAGAGTCCTAAATTGTTCACAGCTCTAAGTGCCACTCTGATAAAGGATTGATAATTTAAGATGACATCAAACAAAAATGAGGCCATTTTCTGTCAGTGGAAGGAAATGTGGGGACCTCTTCTATGATTGCAACCCTCCGTCTCACATACACACTGAGAACCCAGTCTCCAATAGTCTGTCCTCTCATTGCACCTTTGAAAGAACCAAAAAGTCCCACTTGTGCACAGCTTGCAAGGTGGTTGCAGTCACTGTGTGTGCTCCATCTGGTAAAGCTAACAGAGCGGCACTCACCTTTATCAGCTCTCGCTGGCCCCAGCCCAGTACTTGAACATACCTATAACGAAACACGCGAGCGATACGACTAAACGCAGCCTACTTTATAACCTCTAGCTCTAAGTTCATTCTCCTCAGAGGTCCATGCTAACAATACATGTTCAAACCTGCAGCAATGCCCAGAATCATTTGGCAGGCAGTAGAAGGATTCTCCCGTGAATAAAATGACCTTATATTGGGACATTATGTAGCATGTACTGTAAATTCCTTTCCCATCAAGGAGCAAACAATATCTACATAATATAATTATTTAACACACTTTTCACCTCTCTGGGCCCATCTTCAAACCTCATGTGGCCATGAGTTAAATGAGTTTGTACGTGACACCCAGCTGCCATTTATTCTGCATATATCGCTGGAATAGCAGAGAGTGGTGGAGGCGTGGAGGAGTAGCTTGCCCCACACCCACATGCTGGATAGGGTAACTGTCCGTTGCTAGTACCTTTACATGCGCTGAATGGCCGTCAACTTTTAACTAGGCTTGATGCTCTGCAGATATTTATATATAAAACTGTTAAACTGTGATAGCGGCTTACAACCCAACTTTCCGTGGCAGTAAATCTCAGCCCTCGCAAGGGAAAGGTAGAGTTAATATGGTGTTGAATGTCATAGGATAAAAAGCTAAGAGCTGACTAAGCTTTGTTCTCTCACATTTTACAGAGCAATTTAATTCTTCCTTTCACTGTGTAGCTTACAGTGTGTGGCAGAAGCAGCTGCAGCTCCTCTTTTCACACAGTCATGACATAGTTCATAGCAAATTGAAGGTTTTAAGGTGACTGTTTTCTAAGTTCTGTAATTTTTACGCAAGAGATTAAGCTAATTGCCAAAAACTGCTAATGAGGCCAAAATAGTGCTGTATAATAGTTAGTAATATTAGTTTTGGAGTATTTTTTTCATCACTTTAATAAGCAACAAATTTATTGGTTCTTTGGCATTTAATAACCCACTGCAGGGTTCTTTAATGAACTAAGCAAATTGTTCCCTGTGTGTTTTATGGCTTTTCTTATTCTCAAAGGAAAAGAGGCGAGACTATCCTACTGTTGAATTTTCCAATACTCTACTCATTAAAACCCTCATTGAAACCTATTTAACAGACTTCCAGAACATCCTGATTACCAGGGAGGAAGAATTGCTGTAATTAGCCTTTGGTTGATGTTTCACGAGTAACATCCATAAGACGATATATTGAGAGCTGTGTACCAGGATATCTATAGAAGAAAGCAGATTGGTGACCAAAACCACTTGAAATAATAATTTCTGCAATCAGTAAATATGTTTAGTGTCCAAAAAATACCTAGTTAGAGTAAGCATACTTTGGGATAATTAATCACCAGATTTTCAACAGATTAGTTGTCACTCAGGAAGTAATTTAAAGGTTCCCCTTCTCAAAGAGAAAAAATAGTTTAAAAAAGTCAGAGCTTATTTACAGCCTGTTAAGTGCAAGAAAGAACTAAAAAGGCTATGCTTGAGGTCAATCTTATTTTAATTAGGATTTGGGATGTTAAATTCAGTCCATATTGCTCCCATACACGGGCATTAATACTCATCATCTCAGTCTCAACAAAGTTTGCATTATGTTACATTTGACTTAATGGAGAACATTGACAGGTCAATTAAACCAAAGCTTTTCAATGTTTCCATAACTCCATTGCCAAGGCATTAACCTTTGAGATGAAACTGTCACATTTTTCCTGCCATTGAAAACAGCTGTAGGTTGTGGTGTTGTAGCTGTGTTGATCCCAGGATATTAGAGATGCAAAGTGGGTGAGGTAATATCTTTTATCGAACCAGCTTCTGTTGATGAAAGAGACAAGTTTTCGAACTTATACAGGTGACCTGAAGAAGAGCTCTGTGTAAGCTTGAAAGCTTGTCTCTCTCACCAACAGAAGTGGTTCAATAAAAGATATTACCTCACTCACTTTGCCTCTCTAATTGAAAATGGTTAACATTGACAGCACCCTCTTTGCTTTCCCTGCAACTAATGCTACATGTTCTATGGAAAGCCCTTTCACCTCTAGTTCATCAGTTCCAGCCCAGGCAAGGCTGGTAATGACTGGACGTCATTGCCACCTGATTGCTGTTTAGTGAATTGGTGGGTCTCCGTCCCATATCTTAATGGCCAGGTGTCCCAACAGGCAGGCCACTGTCATAATTATCTGCAGCCCCAACAGAGAGGCTGGGGACTGACTCAGCTAGGTGGACCTTATTCATCCCATGCTTAATCCAAAAACCATTGAAATCAATGGAAAGACTCCCATTGACTTCAGTGGCCTTTGGATCAGGTGATTCTTGCAGTTGAAGGCAGAGGCATGATGGCAAGGGTGATGGAGAGAAGCTGGTGCTGCCAGTTTGGTACTATGCACAAGCCCTAAATTCACTTAATAGCACAAAATATCTGTTAATAAAGAATTATAATATTTTATTATATAGTTCTATTTTTCATGTGCATAAGAAAGGCCTCCATCACTCAAAGACTTAAGCAAGGGTTAACATTATGCAGTATGAATAGTTTCGTTGACTTCAATAAGATACTCACAGGACGTGAAGTTAAGCATATACTAAGCCTTTGCAGGATCAGAGCCTAAGTTATTAGAAAGTACAGAAAATATCCTATTCTGCGCTACTATCACAGTGTTCAGAAACAGAAGCCACCATAGATATTTTGATTTTTGCCTTCACATCTAAACTATGTCTAAACTATGTTTCTGTTTTGCAATTCACAGGAACACTGATAGATACTTTTGGAGATTACAAATACATGTTCATTAAATGTGGAGCTGTGATGGTCTTAGCAGGAACATTCCTGTTCATCATGAATTACTACAATTACCGTATGCTGGCGAAAGAGGAGAGGGAAAGAAAAGCGACAGAAGAGACCATGAAGGACAACAAACATATAAGGACAGAAACAGAGGATGGAAATATCTGGGCCAAAGAAAAGATGCAGGATGGTCCGGAGGTGGAACCTTTGACAGACGAAAAAGAGGGACTAAAAAAAGAAGTGAATGGCAAAAGTGAAGTCTAAGCTTGTTTAACAGGTTGATTGGGAAATTGCTTTTTGTGTTTCTTAAATTGACTGTAACAATGACATGACTTTAGATGTCTAAATCTGCTTTGATACTGCTCTATTTCTACTCTTTGCTTTGCCTAGGAAAAAAGCCTAAAGGAAAGAAAAAAAAGTCTAGCTTCTTACGAAGTGCTGGCACATACAGTGCGATACCTGTTCCTATATTGTTGGAGGGCTGCATCGTTTTTCTTTAGCTATTTCCTGTTACCAACAGGGATCTTAAAAGCATCCAGCCTGCTCCAATGTCCATGAAAGACTATGAGCTAGGAGTGTGATTTCCCTGCTCGTGTATACAGACTCGAGCTGGCTCTCATTGAGCTAGCATGAGTCCCAGTAGCTGTGTAGCTGTGGTAGCATGGGGAGCAGCAGCAGAGGTCTGGGTAAGCTGAACGGAGTACACACCCACCAGTTTTAGGCAGGTTTGTACTCAACATGGCTCAGCCATACCTCCACTGCTCCCACCCAAGCTGACATGGCTACACTGCTATTAATGCTCATGCTAACCCAATGATAGCTAGCGGAAGTATATGTACACGAGCAGGGGAATCACACCGCTTGATCATAGTGTAGATGTAGCTGAAGTCAATGCAAAACCTTCCACTGGCTGCAGTGAGCTTTGAAATAAATTGTGTTAGAGAGGAATATTCCACTGCGACGAAGTGGGTATTCATCCATGAAAGCTCATGCTCCAATACGTCTGTTAGCCTATAAGGTGCCACAGGACTCTTTGCTTCATTTAAGTACTGTCATTATGGGCCTGATCAGTGTCTAGGGAAACCAACAGCAAGACTCCTGTTGACGTCAGTGTGTATTGGATCAGGGCTCAAGGACCTATCGGGAAGGCTTAAATGCCACCCTCATTTAGCCACTGCACTTTTACTAATGCACCTTCCTCACAGGGAAAATTAACTAGGCTTAATACCAATCACCTTCATTTTGAAGCCATGCTTGGTTTAAAGATTCGGCTTGAATTGAAGCCTTGGCTTCTAACAAGACAGTATGCGCCAGTACGTGGTTGTGTGTGTGCAGTACCTGATCGGCCACGTGGTCTTGTGGACTGAGCATCTGGAGCTAGGCAGCCGCCAGCTTGACCAATGACTTGCTGTAAGGCCTTGGGAAAACAGTTCTGAGCCAAATCCACGGGCGCCATGAGCAGAGTAACTTAACAAAGGTGAAATTCACCCTGTGTAGAGAACCAGCATGAGCCTGTGCACCACTTAAGCCTTCAAGAAAAGGGCAAAAGTTAATTCCATCAACGTCAATCAACAGGGAAAACTTAAGTGGGAACAACTGGAGTCCTGCAACGACTTACACACGGGGCGTTGGGAGCCACTGAACCAAAGTGTAAACCCTGTATATAATGGAAACCACTTCAAGCCAGGGGGTGTGGCAGCACCTGTGCTTACACATATGCTTAACTTTACTCCTGGCTAGTCCCATTGACTTCAATGAGACGAGTCACGTGAATAAAGCTAAGCCCAGGGGTTCGCAGGATCAAGGCCACTGGTTTCCATAGAGTTTCACTCACCCTCAACGGTCCTATATATCTGTTTCCCCAGCCACATGTTTTCCCATCAATAAACTGCAGGTAATTACAACAGGGAGTTGTGAGGGCTCATTAGTTAAACTGTAAAGGTTTGTATAAACACCAACACTCAGGTCCTAAGCGGTATTTAGGCACCTAACTCCTATTCCTTTCCCTTGGCATTAGGCACCTAAATACCGTTGAGAACCTGGGCCTAAGTATTATTAATGACTTCCTAGCTCACTGCAAATATTGGAGAAAAATCATATTTCGTAGCTCTGTCATCTGAGAACAGTATTTAATTAAACCCAAGGTACAGACTGAGTACAGCTTAGCTGTGAACGATGGCTTTTTACAAATGAATCTTTTCTATGTACTCTGCTGCTCTTTAAACATAGGTCAGAACTGTAGGTTCCTCCACAGGACTCAGGGCTGTGCAGTGGGGTTGAAATGCTGTTTCCATTGAAGTCAGTGGTGCTAGGATTTCATTCTTAGGCACCATCTTGTGTTTGTTGTGGACAGCACCTTCCAGTAACATTGGATTTTTTTTTAAATGCTCGTTATCACAGTCATGTAAATATGAACAAAACTATTCCAAACTAATGGCATTCATGGAGGTGCCAGAACATTTCCTGACAGCACATGTCATTTGGAAGCTTTAAGCTATTCAATAAAGCTCTTTTTAAAAAAAGCAATGGTAATTGATTCAGTGTCACTTTGTGAGGATAATGTTGTGCTTTCCCTTTGTTAAGTCTGGTGATAGCATCACATACAGTAGTATCCATTCCAGCTACATGTAAGTGGAAGAATAGATTGCTGCAAACAGAGGGGGGACGAAGCCTCATCCTTTTCCACTCCAAAAGCCAGTGGAACTCAGAGTAACACTGAGGCGAAGAGCAGAGCAGGATTCATAGAGGGATTGGATGTTTATATGGATAACCAGAATATAGAGCATTATAACAGTACATATTAAGACTAAACAAGAGTTCGAGCAGGGATATAAACCTTCCTACCCCAGGGCATAAACCAGCCACTAATTACTGAGGGTCAGCAGGTTATTCCATACCGTGTATACAGCTTCGCTTAATGTACTGCCTTCTGAAACAGCTGGTATTGGACATTATCAGTGAGAAGCTAGTGCTCTAGAGAGACCCTTGGGCTGATGCAGTCTGGCGTTCCTAAGTGCACCCATAGTTTTTAAAATGAATGGGTTTTTTAATGTAGCTGGGTGGGGTGGGGGTGAGTTCCATTTGATATTGCATGAACGCCTAATAGATTTGCCTTTGCCCTCAATGGGAACAAGAGTGTGACCCTGATTCCTAGCCTATTGAACCGAATGGAAAGATTTCCCTTGACTTCAATGGGCTTTATAGCAGCCACAATGATCTTTACTGTAGCTTTTTCGAAGAGGAAATATTTTACTCCTTGGTTTAAGTGATACAGCTTCTCCAGACTACACAATCTCTTCCATTTGTTTCTGCAAGCATCACCAGGTCTAACACTGACTTGCTTCTTGCTAGCTGTGATCCCTGATGTATTTAGAAACCTTGGGGTCTTTAATCTCCTTTTGATGCATGTGCATAACTCTTGTTAGCGTTAATGGCAGCTAAACAAACAGAACAAAAGACTTGCTTGTCACCATGCCTGTTGCTCAGCTCTTGGTGGAATGTTAATTAAACCAAACCCATATGCAATTCAGGTAATGTCCTAACAAGATTATTATGAACGTGCTTGCCATGTACCTGCCAATCACGATATGGACGCTGTGCAACTGACGCAGGTAGGCCAGCAACCTGCGTCAGCTGCACAGCATCTATATCATGATTTAATAATGGGCAGGAAATAAACCTTAATATACTGTATAAGGGCTAAGTATTTATTATTAACAGTTTGACCATGCAGAACTCCACTCAGCATGGAGGATTGCATGGTTTTGGTTGTGCCTTAAAAAACGTACCTAATCTGGAATATTACAGCTAACCTTTGCTCCTGTTTTTCAACTCTGATGTCACTCATATTCCAGACAGACTAAACCAAGATGGTTGTCACAACACATGCAATGGACATGTCAAAAAAAACACAGCAACCTGTATTTTTGCACGTGTTCTCTGATATATATATATATTATGTGGGCCAGGATTTCCAAATCTAAATCAAGCATTCACTATCGACCATCACATGTTTTATCTTCCATTAATAGGTACAACCGAACAGGTTAAATAATGTCTCAACCTCTTCATAAAGAGTTGCCCAGAGAAATGTTATGGCATATTGAAAAGGTCATTTACAGAATGGCTTAAGAATGGCTTAATAAAATCAGATGAATATTTTAGTATGAAAAAAAGTAGAACCATAATCTCTCCTACCAAGGCCTGGAACAGTCTACTGACCTTCACAGAAATATCCAAAGCATAATACTCACTGTATTTTTCTTTTGATACTGCTTGCCTTGATCAAGGTTAGCCTATTCTTCTGATCATTTTCTGTCGCTTGTAAGGTATTTTTATATTATATTATTCTGCTGTAACTATTTTAAAAGTTAGAAGACCCGTCACAATTCAATAACAAATATTCTGTGGTTTGTAAAGCTAACATACCAAATACACATCAGTTACCAAGAGAGTCATCTGCTCTCTCTCCTCCTTAGCTGGGTCAGTACGCATGACCTTGCAAGCCTATGACATAAGGGGATTCTAATTCAAACACATTTTATTGGCATAATTTTCAGTTTTTGCCCTACTGAGTCCTCCCCCTTTTGGGCATGCAGCTGGTGGCAGGGGAAAGAAAGGACATGTCTCCACCTTCAAAACAGACCGTTTGGGTATCTAAAGTGGCATGGTCTAAATTTAAGCTGACCCAGTAGTTGTGTTGAAGAGCAGAGCTTCTGAAATACAATTCTTTGCAAGATATTAGGTGGAATCTTAATCCTAGTGAAGTCAGAGGCAAAATTCTCATTGACTTCAATAGTGGCAGGATCTCATCATCTGTGCCTTCTCTTCCTCTAAAAGCTTCTGCATTTAAATAAGATCCTCGCAGGCCAGCAACTCATGGATGCCTCCTGCTTATCTCTCACTTGTCAGCCTGACCAACATCAACCCTAGAATATCTACTCTCGCTACCACACCAAATATCATCAGCTTCATCAGATACAGCATCCAAATTCTCCTTGATGAAGAACTGGGGAAAGATGAGGATCCATCCTCCTTCTCTTTAATCTAGTTCTTCTGGGACAGAATTCAAAGTCTGCTGGCCCCAGCATGAGTCTTTTCATTTACCGCACTAGCCTAGCACTCCCAATTGCATGCTGTCTCCTTGATGTCGTTGAAAGCGGCTGAGAATCATCTCCGGTGGGTCTGATAACGAGGGCTCCACTACAATAGGGCTGCTTTCATATCTCAGCCTCTCATCAGCTCCCATCAATCTGTTCACTCTAGAAACAATTGGTTAGATCCTCAGCTGGCATAATGCAGTATAGCTCTACAGAAGTCAATGGACATAATGCTGATTTACCCCAGCTGAGAATCAGCACCATGAGTTAATGAAACTCCAAAAGAAGCTTAATAGATAACATAAAAATAACACTACTACAGACAGTAAGATTTCTAATGCAGACAAATAAACATATCCATATGTGGAAAGCATAAATAAACTTATAAATCTTAATGTTAGCACAGCACACGTGTACAACAGGCTGTCAGTATGTTTAATAACAAGTTCCTTATGTCTTAATAACTCTCCTTAGGTTAATCCACCAGTTCTCTCATAATTTCCTTCAAGCTATATTCTTTCTTTATTCCTTGGGCTGCTCCTTCATCCATATTTATGTTGTTTCTGTAAGATTACACCACCATTTCTGTAAAAGCAGCAAAGAATCCTGTAGCACCTTATAGACTAACAGACGTTTTTGGAGCATGAGCTTTCGTAGGTATTGGCTACCCCTCTGATACTTACCACCATTTCTATCATCTGAGAGGCTAGCATGTGTTAATATAGTCATTAGGTCTAAAGTAACTTTCTGAATGACTGTTCCCCGGCTCTATAAGGATTTGAAGCTACAAAGTGCGGAACACTCTGATTTTAACCCAGCAAAGCTTTTAAGCATATGAGTAGCCCCAGTGATATTGACTCATGTGTTTAAAGTTAACCATATGCATAAGTGCTTTGCTGAATTGGGGCCAGAGTGTTCAGCACCTGGCAGGATCAATCCTTAAATTGGGCTTCCAAAGACAATCGCCACAAGTAAACTTTCATCGGCTCATTTTGCAGTTGTTGAAAGTGATGTAATGTGAACGATCCTTTGGCGCATGCTCTTGAGAAGCAATGCACTCTGTGTGTGCATCTAATTTGGTGATTTGCATGGCAACTCGGACACACAAATCATATTTACATGCGTGCTCAAAGCTGGAAAGCATCTGTGAACGCAAGTCAAGAGGAACAAATGTTGGTTAATAAACATACATAACAGGCACATGGGCGTATGATTGAGATTTTAGATGTGCAGGGATGGTTTTCAACCCATTTCACCTGAGGTCAAGTACTAGACATACATTTTGCATTAAATTAACTTGTAACCATATGGAAAGTGTGTTGCTCAGACACTCACGGATAACTTGGGGTTTTAAAAGAATCCTTATTTTGTTGTTTAGCCAAAAATTCCCTTTTATGTAGCAAAAATCCAGGCCAGATGGCAAAATCATATCCATGAAACAGTCCTTGAAGAAACAGAAGCAAAGGAATCACTGTGGAAGATTTTTCCTGTCCCTCTGCTACTGCAATGGCCCTGTCAAAGACTTCCAGGCAATTCTCATGGGGTTCATTCCCATTTGTTTTAGGTCACAGAAGCCGTGCAAGCTGACACCATGAGGTGGCACTAGCTCTACTCCGCAGCCTGCTCTATCGTTTTTAAAAAATGACAGCTGTTTCACAGGAAGGCCTGACCTGTACCACCTATGGGTTTGTAACAGAGCTGGATGAAGCTGTGCAATTGCTTTCAGATTTGCTTCAGTTGGCCCAGAGCTGAAGACGAGCTCTGTGTAAGCTCAAAAGCTTTGCTCTCTCCCCAACAGAAGTTGGTCAACACAAGATATTTCCTCGCCCATCTTGTCTTGCCAATTGCTTCAAAGAGAGCTCCTCACACAAACTGAGATGTGCAAAACTTCAATATTTCAAAATTTCCTCTCCAATCAACTACTCCTCATTAGATGCAAGAATGTCTGAGCGATCCCTTTTCTCCATTAACAATTCTATTCTTTATCGCAGCCTGAGAACCACAGCACAAGTAATGCTGGCTAATTTGGTGTAATTTATAACACTTTAGAGATGCTCTTAGACTTAGATTCATTCCATGTATTACCTTGTAATTTATAGTCCCCTCCCCCATTCCCTTATACGTTGCCTCTGAATTTGACCCACTGAATCTAATGCAATGGAAGGGACCCCAGCTGGCTGAATTCTACACTGAGGGGCCAAAATGAAGGGACGTAACAAGATAAGCAACTACCAGCAGAGTACAAAATTGTGTTAGTGAGAGTAGGCTAATCTCTACGTTTACACTTGATTATACTTTCTTCCTGTTCCTTAATCTATGAGCTACTCTGACTTTGGTTCCTTCATTTCCCCAGCAGTATATGGGGGATTGAGACTAAGGAATTGTATGTGAGTCAGACTATAAAGTAGTGTGATGGAGCCTAATTTACTCAAGTGGACACACTGCCCCTGAATTTGACCCTGCTTCACTCAGGTTTTGTTGACACTGTAATCAAAGCTGTGACTGTAGCTCATGTAGACCTTATCCAGGCTAGCTTCCATCTAGTCAACTTGTTTAAAATAGCAGTGATGATGTGGCAGCAGAATTTTTCACACCCCTGAGTGCCACAGCTATGTCAATCGAAATTGAAGTGGAGCCTATATCTGCTAATGCTGTGGTTTGTTGAGCACCAGAGATACAGGGCCTAACCCTGCAGCCTTTGCTCACATGAGTTGCCAGAGATGCAGGATTGGACCACAAACTTTACAGCAAAAAGGAACATTAGATTGTCTAGTCTGACCTCCTGCATGTCAGAGGGCCTCAAATTTCATCCAGTGATATGTGTATTGCGCCCGTTAACTGAGCTAAAACATATCTTCCACAAAGAAAGCCAGTGTTTAAAGGTAATTTACTTCCTAGGTATTTTATGTTTTCTGTTGCTAGGGAAACCTGGCTTAAGCAAAATGCCAGCCAAGATGCAGTCAAGGGTCGACAGTTAACAAAATGGTTAAGCAAGACTTGTGGAGAAAGCACAGGTGGCTGCAGTTTTTTATTCTTCTTCAAGTACTGTCCCTATGGGTGCTGCACTCTAGGTGCTCATGCTTTTCCTGGGGTGCTGATCGGAGAACTTTGGTAGCATAGACTCATAGACTTTAAGGTCAGAAGGGACCATTATGATCATCTAGTCTGACCTCTTGCACAATGCAGGCCACAGAATCTCACCCAACCACTCCTGTAACAAACCCCTAACCTATGTCTGAGTTATTGTGGTTTGAAGACCTCAAGCTGCAGAGAATCCTCCAGCAAGTGACCCGTGCCCCATGCTGCAGAGGAAGGCGAAAAACCTCCAGTGCCTCTGCCAATCTGCCTTGGAGGAAAATTCCTTCTGGATCCCAAATATGGTGATCAGTTAAACCCTGAGCATGTGGGCAAGACTCACCAGCCAGACACCCAGGAAAGAATTCTCTGCAGTAACTCAGATCCCACCCTATCTAACATCCCATCACAGACCACTGGGCATACTTACCTGCTGATAATCAAAGATAAGTTGCCAAATTAATTGCCAAAATTAGGCTATCCCATCATACCATCCCTTCCATAAACTTGTCAAGCTTAGTCTTAAAGCCAGATATGTCTTTTGTCCCCACTGCTCCCTTTGGAAGGCTGTTCCAGAATTTCTGGCTTCTGTCTTCTGGCTTCCGGCTTCTGGTTTTGTAAATAAAAAGGCTATGTGTTTGCCATTGGCTAGGCACACCTGTGAATGTGACAGAGCTAAATTAAAGCCTAGGAAGGGGAAAAGGCTTTTCA
The DNA here is from genome assembly GCF_007399415.2 of Gopherus evgoodei. Taxonomy (NCBI): domain Eukaryota; kingdom Metazoa; phylum Chordata; order Testudines; family Testudinidae; genus Gopherus; species Gopherus evgoodei. The sequence goes on along the minus strand of NC_044328.1, from coordinate 123,519,691 downwards.
GCAGCCCACGCACAAACAAAAATAAATCGGTTTGCGCTCCTTTTAATGTAGGCAACTGTTGAGTGACTCAAATCCAAAAGTTCCATAATAAAGCTGAATGGAAGAGATATTAGATATGTTAAACAGCTTCCTCTATGTACCTACATAGCCTAACCAAATGTATATTTGCAATATACAGTCATTTTGTGTAGTACTATGTAGCTGTTGTATGAGAGACTGGCCAACTGACTGGCCACCAGATTTCTTTTGCTGCATTCAGAAATTGCTGGTTTATAAGAATTAGCTAAGATGGGAATGTCATGCCACGCAGCAGTGACATTATAAAATATGAGCAGGCAAAGTTAGACACACCAGAAACCAGTGTCAGTGTTTAAATGTATAGGATGCATCAATGTGAACATGGCCTTCCATAACGACAGGATATCTCAGGAATAAAGGCCATATTTGCCATACACTGCTACTAATCTATCTGCCTTGGCATTTATAATGGGTATAATTTAATTACTATTTATATTTGATGGCATCAAAATGGATACAAATGACACCAAAATCATACTTGGCATGTCATGTGATATCACATTATTGGCAGGTGTCAACATTTTATGTTACATTTATGAGCAATGGGACGATGACACATTTTTCCACATACTGTTTTAAGTGATGTTCAGATTAATGCTTTTCCAAGTCAACCCTGTTCCTGATGCCTTGCTGTCTAGCCTTTACATATTCTATTCTATATAGCTTCTTACACCATGCCAATAACCATAGGATCTAAGATAGGGATGGGAATACTACTGCCCGTGGGCCACATCTGGCCCATCAGACCTTTTAATCCAGCCCTCAAGCTCCCACCGGGGAGCGGGGTTGGGGACTTGGGCTGCTCTGTGTGTGCCATGGCTCCCAGAAGCAGCGGCATGTCCCCCCCTAGCTCCTACATGTAGGGGCAGCCAGGGGGCACCGCATGCTGCCCCCAACCCAAGCACCAGCTCTGCAGCTCCCGTTGGCCAGGAACCACAACCAATGGGAGCTGCAGGGGCAGCGCCTGCAGACGGCAGTGAGCAGAGCCACCTGGCTGTGGCTCCACATGGGAGCCAGAGGGGGACATGCTGCTGCTTCCGGGAGCTGTTTGAGGTAAGTGCTGCCTGGAGCCTGCACCTCTGACCACCTCCTGTGTTCCAACCCCCTGCCCCAGCCTTGATCCCCCTCCTGCCCTCCAAACCCCTTTGTCCAAGCCCAGAGCACCCGCCTGCATCTCAACCCCCCCAGCCCCACCCCAGAGCCCTCACCTCCAGCCAGAGCCCTCACCCCTTCCCACATCCCAATCCCCAATTTCATAAGCAGTCATGGCTTGCTACACAATTTTCATACCCAGATGTGGTCCTCAGGCCAAAAAGTTTGCCCACCCCTGACCTAAGAGTGTTTCAGTCATGCATTAAGTGTTATGACTGTCACATGGTTTGTTTTCTCATCCTCTCCCAGGGGGGAGAAGTGTGTGCACTGGAGTGTTGTTTTTTTACACACACACACACACACACACACACACACACACACACACACACACACACACACACACACACACACACACACACACACACACACACACACACACACACTCTGCTTTGTTAGCGAAGGCAGGTCAAAGAAATGCACCTTTCACATGAAGTGGAAACTGGTGAGGTTTGTGATGGTCCCTTGGGAGTTCATTCCACAATGTCAGATCAGCCCCCTGAGACCATGTAGTCTACTAGCTTTATCCTAATTGTAGCAATTCCTTTTGTGCCGAAGTAGTGAAGCTGGTGACCACGGTCCCCAGCCTGGAGCTTTGGGCTGTATGAGGTATCCTGGTCTTTGAGCATTTTGAAGATAAGGACTGAGGCCTTGAATGTAATTTGATATTCTATGGGAAGCCAGTATAGAGAGTAGAGGACAAGTCTGATGTGTTTGCAGTAGCCTGTATGCTGAGGGGAGACACTGCAGTGGTCTGTACCAGCTGGAGTTTCCTCCGTGTGAAGGCTTCATGCCCAGATACATCACTTTGCTATAGTCCAGCCACGAGGTGATGCAGGTGTGAATGACTGAGGCACGGGCATCATTTGCTAGGACAGGACAGAATCCCCTTGCTAGTCAGAGAGGATAGACAGTATTAATCATGAATACTGCCCTGTGAGAGCTCAGCATCAGGAAGGAATCCAAGAGCACACCTAGGCTGTGGCCTGAATCCACCAATTGCATGCCTGTGCCTTTAACCAAATGTGACTGCACTGCATCTGAAAGCTCTTCAAAATGCTTTCCCCTGCCCACCAGCACAATGTCTGGCTTGCTCGGCTTCAGTTTCAACCAGCTGTTCTTCCTCCCTGAGCTGATTTCATCTGAGCACAGGGCTGTCCTGGTGGTAGTGACTTGTGGCGAAGGATAAGTAGAGCAGCTGTGTGTCATCTGTGTATTGCTGACACTTAGCGTCCATGTCATCTCACCACTTCACATACATGTAAATGTTGAAAAAGACCCGAGAGCGAAACTGGTCCTTGTGTGGCTCCACAAGTACGGGGACTAGTGGTGGAAGTGCAGTTTCCCAGCACTACTCCTTGGGTGTGTCCCTCCAGGAAGGACTGGAACCATGACCACTAGTCATTTCCTCTGGGCACTGGGAGTAGCAGATTCACTCCCCCTTTCCACTCCCATTGTGCAATGGAGAATCAGGCCCCTGTGCCAAGATTAACACCCTATTCTACCCTGGGAATTTGGTTTTGGCCTGGCCTACCCTTAAAATTTAGGTTGACATAGCTATGAAAAATCAACTGCTGTGAGCACTGTAACTATTGGACCTTGTTGATGGAAGAAGACCTAGCTACCATCTCTCAGGGAGACGGTTTCCTCCAGCAACCTCTCCTGTCACTGAAGGCTGTGTCTACACTATTAGACTGTGCTAGCATTGCTAAGATGCCCTAGGTATGCTGCTATAGTCCCTGTAGAGTATATATGGCCTTTGTTATATGCATCAGTGTAGTTTCACTGATTAGAAAACCTCACAAAGTTGCTATTACTACTGATGGTGCTAATCCTGTAGTGCTCTCTCTTTATCATGAAAGTTGAACTTAAAAATGTAGACTTACTTGAACCTGCATTCAAAAATAAAACAATGTAAAACTTTAGAGCCTGCAAGTCCATTCAGACCTACTTCTTGTTCAGCCAATCGCTCAGACAAACAAGTTTTTTTTAATATTTGCTGGAGATAATGCCGCCCACTTCTTATTTACAATGTTGTCTGAAAGAGAGAACAGGCATTTGCATGGCATTGTTGTAGAACAGCGTCGAAGATGTTTACATGCCAGATTCAGTAAAGATTCATGCTTCACCCACCATTCCAGAATTCATGCTTCCATGCTGTTGAAGAGTTCTGCAAAAGAACAGTCCAGAACAGTGCGGACCAATGCATGTTCGTTTTCATTGTTTGAGTCAGATGCCACCAACAAAAAGTTGATTTTCTTTTTTGGTGGCTCAGGTTCTGTAGTTTCCACAGTTGCTCTTTTAAGGCTTCTGAAAACATGCTTCACACCTTGTCTCTCGCAGATTTTGGAAGGCACTGCAGACTCTTAAATCTTGGTGCAAGTGCTGCAGCTATCTTTAGAACTCTCACATTGGTATCTTCTTTGCATTTTATCAAATCCACAGTGAAAACGTTCTTAAATCAAACATCATGTGCTGGGTTGTCATTCGAGACTTCCATAACACGAAATATATGGCAGAATACAGGTAAAACAGAGCAGGATACATACAATTCTCCCCAAAGGAGTTCAGCCCCAAATGTAATTAACACATTAGTTTTTTAACAAGTGTTATCAGCATGGAAGCATGTTCTCTGGAATGGTGGCCAAAGCATGAAGGCGTATATGAATGGTTAGCATATCTGGCATGTAAATACCTAGCAATGCCGGCTACAATAGTGCCATGTGAATGCCTGAATGATTTGTTTTATTAATTTTTTTGAGTTAATCGTGTGAGCTAACTGCGATTAATCGACAGCCCTACTTTTTGCACTTGCAGGTCGTCAGCACAAAGACTTCAAGCCAAAAGCGTTCTGCTACGGAAGTGTTTGTCTCTCTACCAGGAGAGAGGGGAGTATCACTCTTTTTGATAGGCTATTCACCCACAATTAGCATACTTTTCATTCTTTTCTCATCACATTCTGTATATTTATGAGAAAAGACAATCATGCACGCATCAGTGACCTTTATCTTCTGGATCTAATTCTGATTAAAACTGGCACATATTAAATCTGTATTCTACATTGCCATCTCTTTCTCGTGCAATGCGAAATGATAGCTAGTGGGCTGCTATCAGGGGGTGGATGTGCTGCAACAGCTGAAATGAAAAAGGGAGGGTGAGGGGAATTTTCCTAGTCATGGCAGGGCTTGCATTCTCTTCCTGAACAGATGACCCTCTCACATTTTTAATCTGTGTATAACTCAGTATCAAGGCTGATAATCAATGTGGACCATCCTTTGTATCAACACAACTCCAAAGGTTCTCAGACTGTCCATGATGGCCTTTCGCACATCCTCCTTACAACCCAGCATGTGTAATCAGTGCTTGGAAAACTTTTCTGCACGTCCTACAGCTCTGGAGGGAACTATTGAAGGTCCAATCATGGAAGAGGTGTGACGGAAGAAGAAATTTGCAAAATTCTCCCTATTTCATCAGGGGTGGTTGGCTGACTCCTCCCCCTCACCCAGTCCCCAGTGGATCATGGAGGAACAGCAGGTGGTTAGATCCACACATGCGGAAGCCCCATCTCTGAGCAAACTCTTGGTTTGCACTGGCTCCCCTTCCCACAGGAATGCATCTATGAAGGAGCCATGCTGACAGAGCTTTTGCAGCTGACGGCCTTCCCTGAAGGAACTCCTTGTCCTTTTCTCCTGAAAGATGGTCCAGAAGCTAGAGAGCTAGCCTGGGACTTGAGAGACCAGAGTTGTACCTCAGACATCCTGCATGACCTTAAGCCTCTCTGTGCCTCAGTTCCCCATCTGTAAAATGGGGACAACCGCATTGCCTTGTCTGTTTTTTGACTAGAAATTTCAGTCAAAAAGGGGACCTGACAGTGTCCGGTCAGTAGTATAAACCGGACACCCAAAATCTGGTTACTGCAGGTGGAGGAGGTGGGGACGTGCTGGGTCACGACCTGTGCCAGTTCCTACTCAGCCAGAGCCACCTCCTACCGGCAACAGGCAGCTGCAGCTCCTAGCCCTGGTTTCTGAGCGTGGCGGGGGAGCAGGAAGGGGGGGGGGAACAGCAAGTGACAGGGAGGTAGGATGAAGAGGAGTGAATGGGGGATGGGGCCATGGGGCAAGGGGTGGGGTGTTGGGGAAAGAGGTGGGGCAGGATGGGGCCTCACTGAGAACAGGCGGGGCTGGGTGCTTCTGGTGCTCCTGCTGGAGTGTCCGGTTCTTAAGATGGCAACTCTACTTCACAGGGATGGCAGGATAAATGCATGAAAAACTGTGAGGTGCTCAGATACTATGATCATAGGCCCATTCAGGTCCTTCAGGTGGATAGCTACATTCCACTGATGTGGATTCTGACAGCATCTTGGGGTACAGAGAAATCCAAACAATGACTGCACGCCAAGGAGAGTGGGGACAACCTATGAGTATTTAGTCTCACAAGCATAGGACAGTAGGGGATTGAAGGGACTGCACTGTGGTTGTGCATCTCACCTCAAAAATGTAGGGTTTGTTTCCAGCTGATGAGCTGAGATTTTTAACATGGATGTAGGCCTCATTTCTGAGGGATGAGGTTTGGGATGGCAAAGTCTTCTGCTGCTCTGTGTTTTTGTAGCTCCCCAGCATTATTCTCACAAGCCAGTCTAGTAAGAGTAAGGGGATTGTATATGGATGCCGAATGACTTAGGAAAAATATGTTCTTCCTGACAGACTGTGTTCTCCACAATGTGTCATTATTCTATCTGGCAATAGCGTTAGCAAGTTGATATATTTAAGATGAATGAGTCTTTGCATTTCATTCAAAAAGCTAATAAAGAATATACATTTTCTCTTAATTACTTGTGGTGATAAATGAAGCCCAGGAGCGAGACCTCCCTGCTATGCTGTGAGTGGGATAAAGCTTTGTGGGGTTTCTGAAAGACGTGCAAACAAGTTATCCATTTTACCATTGTCAAACAGTGGCATATTCCGAGAGCTAGCTAGTTACAATGCCATTTACCCAGCATTATTTGGGGTACCTCCATTTATGGTACCCAACATGGACTATCTTTAGGAGCCTGTTTTCACACGGTGCACGCTTTTTTTCACTGAACCACACTTTTGCTAAAGTGGCCTCTAATTCTGAGTACCCTTATTTCTGGGTCTACATCACATCTCTCTGGGTCAGTCTGGCCACCAGTGTTTAGCCATACAAGAGGTCTGCAGTGTTATAACTCATTAGCGCTTTGCTGGACTCTTAGCCTATATTTACTACTAATGTGTCCTGACTAAGATTAGTAGTATATACACATAAGGATGGGTTACTGAAGAGGAGGCTCTTGAAATATGCCCTGAATGTGGCAAGACTGATTTGCCTAATCTTCGTTAGGTGCTCATTACGCAGCTGACCCACCATTTAATCGTCGTTTAAAATCTACGTCATCTGAGGAAGACACCATGCAGTGCTAGGGCGACCAGATGAGAGGGAGAAAATATCGGGACATATGGGGAGGGGAAGGGGATGTAAAACACACAAAAAAGCTGAGTGCTGCCAGTGGAACGAAATATTGGGACAAATTGCGTCCCGACCAAAGATCGATCGGGACATGGGACAAACAGCTAAATATCGGGACAGTCCCGATTTTGTCAGGATGTCTGGTCATCCCATGCAGAGCTCAAAGTCTACACTGCTAGCTAGCCCCATCTCTCACACTTTTCTATCCACGCTTGTCCTAAATTCTTCATAACGTGTTAACTTTTCCACAAGTAAAATATTTCTACTCTGTTTATTTTTCAAAATTTATAAATAATCAATTATAATACTTGAGTGTTTAAGTAATTCGCTCAATGTAAAATTAGCCCAGTCATTTACAAGTGCGGATGAACTAAATGCAGGTACACTGAGTACAGTATAGCTACATTAGGGTATAAGACTGGAGGGATAAGACTAAGTAATTCAGCCATTAAGTACTACTTCCAGTTATAGGAGTCAGTGGTAATCACATGTAACAAGGATTAGGACAGTACTGTAACTGGATTGTAATTGCAACCTAACTACACTATAGTTAATTTACTTGCCTTGTGAAGTGTAGCTAAAGCTAGTAATTAGGGCTGGTGATAATGTAATGTACTGATTTTAATAAAAAGTCATGGAAGAGGATAGTTCCTGGGGATTAATAACTGCCTGTGAAGACCTGATAGCCTGACGTTCAGCTGAGGGTTGATAACTCCATCTGGTCATGGCTCCCTAGAAAATACCCTTGGCCAAGTTTGCTGTAAAGGGGAACAAAGGAAAAACGTACATGGCTTTCCTTCATAGCTGATTCAGTTTCAGCTGCTATGTCTTGGGCGTGTCTATAGCTATAATGCCCAGTTAACCAACCAGGTTTCTTCAATGATGTCTAAATATTCTAGGCGAGTTATAAACGCTATTTACATTCTAATATTTTGTAACCGAGATATAAGTTTAGGGGCTTGTAGCCATATATTCCATTAAGGGGTGCCAATATTAGACTCAAGATGGATAGCTCAAATGCTGGTGTGTATGTTTTAGCCACAATATGCTTGGTTTATGTTAGATTGGCCATGGGCTTCCTGAAACGCAGTTCCAGCTTTCATGAATTCAGAAACGACAGTGCCCATCGAGTAAAAATATCCAGTACCAGGGGGCTATATAAAAATGCTGTTTCATCAGTCTTCCTGCTTGCGGGAGTCCATCCCAGAATGGAAGGTGGTAATGAAAGTAATTTAACATACATCTATAATTAATTTACTACACTCTTCCTGCTGCTGGCAATCAGCCTGCCTAGAAAAGTTTGTGAAATTGATCTTATAAAGACGGAAAAGTTAAAGCCAGCTGTTTTGCTCTACTCCCAAGCATGTAGGCATTATAAGCGCCATTTGAACTAATGGCTGGGGGTTCATTCAGCAAAAGAACCTGCTTCTCAGAAATGCCAGTGACTATAAACTGGGCCAGAACCTCCCTCTTTGCAGTCACAATTTGCAAGCCCAGATCAGGTAGCTGGGGGCATAAGTTATTGGATTTGTTCTGACAATTCAGTGTGGCAGAGTGTGAGCAGAAGTTCAGTGTGAGTGCAAAATGTGCCTGAAACAGAGAGGCCTCGAGGAGTGTGTGGGGCTAAGCTGCATCGTGTTTGTGGAAACACCAGGGAGATGGCTCAAACCTCACGATATTTCATGGACGTGCCAGCTACCCTGATGTGCTCAGCAGCAGCTCGATAGATGTCAGCAGCGTTACACGATAGGAAAACCTGTGGTGGGAGTTACAGGAAAATCTTTTCCAATAGCTTTAGACTCATTCTTCCCTACCCATTTCTCTCCCATCACATACCCTCTGTATATGACTTTGTTTCCATTTCTCATTGTTCTTTCTGCTATTAGCTTATACTATTTAATCAGAAATATGGCTTTGTGCAAGTGGAAATGTCCAACACCGGCTAATGCAGACACTTGATTCGGATCTCACATCACGTGTACACTGGCGTACCTCCCCTCAGCTTCAGTGGAATTACTCTGGATTTACACTGATGTGAGCAAGCGCAAAATCAGAGCTGTTGCGTTCCTAGGTTTAGAGTCCATAGAGACTATTTTGACAGCAGAGCCATATGGCCAAGAGGACCTTCTGTGGACATGACCTCACTATTTAAGTAGTGAAAATCTAGCCCATAAAATTAATTTTGACATCATGGTAACAGCCAAATAAGTAAGAAAGAGATTTCTGCATCCCTGTCGAACACGAAACCATTTTAAATAGGCACAAGAATAGCCCTAAACCTGACCCCCTAGTCTGGGTGAGAGTCGAATAGAAAGTGCCATCTCTACTTACTATGGCATGAAGCTATGGCCGAGCTGGTCTCTCCTGAATTGTTCCATGGAAGGAGACTCCTGGGAGAGGGGACGAGGGGTCCGTGTTATGGAAAGGTTGAACGTCACTGACCTATATAATTACCACACATCTTTGCCCACCTTATATGCCCTGATCTTAACCTGCCATCTTTGCATACTCAATTATTCTTCAAACATATCATGGTCAGAAGAATTAGTCCCCGAATCAGAGGATTCAGTTCAGCAACTTGTGAAAAAAAAGGGTTTCCTTTGAGCTGGTTTCTGCAGCGTATGACACGGAGTTATTCCTCATTTACACTAGTGAGTGAGTGTTTGCAGAGAGAGGCAGGAACTGGCCTGCAGAATTCTGACAAATGGTAGGGCGCTTGCCTAAGGAGTTTTATGGTCTGATGCATGTTGAGATGCTCCTTTGTCACAAGGCAGCAAATGCTTTTGATGTTGGCTGCTGGAGACACAATAGCGACAGCCAGCAGCAAAATGTGCAGACCTGCTTTGAAGCAGACAGCAAACGTGCAGGGTTGTTTTTAAAATGCCACGGGCATCAGCCCAGTTTAAGATGCCTCCGAGTTCACCTGCAGAAAGTGCCATCTCTCTCACGTATACACACAGTCTCTCTTGCTGCAGGGGATTTGGAAAATAGCACTTCCCTAATCCAAATGAGACGCTGGGGAGGTATTTCCCCAGGCGTGCGTGTGTGTGTGTGTGTGTGAGAGAGAGAGATGGCTCTTATCAAAAACTGGCAGAAGAGGCAATAAAATTGATGGGGTGTTTCTATGTAGCCTTGTGCTCTCATTTTGTGGAAGATGGAAGCTTTGCATAACTACTTACCACCAAAACAATGATTGCAGAGTTTTAATATAAGGGAATCTATGCTATAAATTCCAGTGCATTTCCCATGAGAACTCCAGGAGCCTTTATCCGACCATGTAATGGCATAGCCTACTGTAGATCTGCCTACTCATGCAAAATTTAAATTTGCCATACATTGCTCTGCTATAAAAGCCTGTAACCTACCATTTAGATACCATATGTCAAGGCATTTACATGCGCAATTGGCCTGCCCAGAATATCTCGGACAGAGAATGGGTACAGCTCCCTGCCCAATTAGCTGGTAGATTACAGAGTGGATGAATGCAATGAAAAAATGCTTCAGCTCTCTAGAAGGTGCCATTTCATCCCTATACAAGTGCTATTTAGAAAAGCAGCTTTGCTTTTGCTCAGGGGAAAGGCACTGGATAGGACTAGCTAGATTCCCTGGCGCCCCAGGTTCAAATCCCACCAAGATAAACTCACCCTTTCAAAGCAGATAAATAGAGTCTCATGCAGTTCATTGAATGAGATCTTAAAGACTAGACCAGCTCCTCAACTGGTGTAAGCTGGCACAGCTCCAATGACCTCACGCCAGGACAGGATCTGGCCCCAGACATGCTATCTGTTCTGGGTGGATATTGAGAATCGAATTTTCAAAAATGCTCAACATTGGCCTAACTCTACTCTGGCTGAAGTTGATGGGAAGCTTTCCATTGACCTCTGTGAGGGTAGAGTTGGACCAATGCTGAACACTGTTGAAAATCCAGTCTTTTTAAAGAATTCATGTTCTTTGCCAACTTTTCCCTCTCCCAGTGCAATGTGTTGATTGGCTGCTACTCTCTCTCTCCCTCCCCTCTCTCCCCTACTCCCCGAAATGGCTGCTTTTTCAGTGATCTTAATTTATTATTTGTATACAGTAGCACCTAGAAGTCCCAGTTATGGGCCAGAACCGTATAGTGCTAGAGACTATACAAACACAGAATAAAAGCATAGTCCCTGCCCCAAGGCACTTAAGTACTTAGTTTGGCTTGTATGGTATGAAGGTTGGGTGCAAAGCACTGTGGAATGAAGTGTACACCAAACACTATAAAGGATTAATACATTTCGTCCCTAATTATTTGGGGAAAATTGGTTTGCTATTTCATATGATAGCTATAGATGAAGGCATATTTTTCTGAACTCTTCCCAGTCTTTTTTCCTGAGTTTTGCAAAAGTTCATCACTCAACATTAAGTAAAAGCAGCAAAGAGTCCTGTGGCACCTTATAGACTAACAGATTTATTGGAGCATGAGCTTTCGTGGGTGAATACCCACTTCATTGGATGCTTCGTAATCTCTAATGAATCATATACAAATATACATGATACCACTATTGTTATTTTATCAGCTAATTTAAAACCTCCACTCGATTAAAGATAGGTGCGTAGTAAGTCAGTGTCAGGATATGCTTCTAAGAGTTTGTTCATTTTCAAGCACTTCTCCACAGAACTATAGCCAGGTCAGTTACAGGCACTTATAGCATGTGGACAAAGTGGTGTTTTTATATTTTTGTGGTTTATACATCACAACTCAATGAGAATCCTTTTCTCTCAAGACTGCCAATATTTCTTCTAAGTTGATACTAATTACTTTTATTTTGTTGTTGTAAATTCTCCTAAAAAATTCTACCCAGGGCCAGAACTATGAGACAGAAATGATTTCTCCCAGCGACTCCAATGGGTCTTATGTGCAGCCCGTAAAGTAGTTATTTATGCATGTCAAAGCCAACTTAAAAAAAGGACAAAATTACAACTCATAATTTTTTTAAAGTGAGCGTTAAAAAAAAAGGGAATATTCAGACGTACACCGGGGTAATGATGTGTGTTGCAAGTAAACCCCAGAGAATGCAACAATTTTCAATGCGTGTGACCTATATATGAAGGCAGCAATCTGAGTCATACCAAAGAGATCAAGCCAAAGAGTTCAAAAGTTTTCAAAAGCACTAGTGATTTTGGGGTCCTCCATTTTTTTTCTGGTGTCAAGGGAGAGGCACAGGAAAGGGGACTGGTTTTCATAAAGTGCTGATCACCCGCCTACTGAAAATCTAGGCTATGGAGACTCAAACTGGGTGTCCAAACATTGTAAGTCACTTCTGAAAATTTGGGCCAGGGTATTTCAAGAATTGAAGCAAAAGATGAGTGAGTTTGAGCACTTAATTAGAAAGAAGAAAAGAAAAGAAAAGATTAACAGGTAATGTGCTCACAGTCTGTAAGTAACTACACGTGGAGAAAATTTCTGCTAGAGAGCTCTTTAATCTAGCAGACAAGGCATAACAAGATGCAATGGATGAAAGCAGAATTTAGACAAATTCAAATTAGAAATAAGCCACACATTTTTAACAGGAGGGTACTTAACCACTGTCACAGTTTGCCTGAGACATGGTGGATTCTCCTTCACTTGAAGTCTTTGAGTCAAGATTGGATAACTTTCCAAAAGATATGCTCTAGTAATTCAACAGGGAGTTATGCAGGATCCACTTGATACAAGAACTAGTTATGCATGAGATCAAACTAGAGGATCATTATGGTCCCTTCTGGCCTTAACATTTTGGTGCATATCTCATTAGGAATGGTTTGGATAGGACTGAAAACATGCATGCTTTAAAGAGCTGGTTCTGTTTCTCTTTGGAGGCATTTTTTCTCAATAAAAATGCCCTTTCCAAACAATATAAGCATTTCTTATGGAAAATGTTTGTATTGTTTGGTTATTTTTATTCAAAATGAAAGACAAAAATCTGTTTCAAAACCAAAATATTTTGGTTTTCAGTTTGGAGTTTCTTCTTTCCTTCCCTCCCTCCTTATCCTGTGGGGTGGGGAAAGAGGATAATGACAGAAGAGAAAGCTTAGAGAAAAAAGAAAACTCAACACTTGAAAAGCATTTTTTCCCCATTTTGAATAGAAACAAGATTATTATTTTATTTTTTTTAACAAAATAATAGATTTCCAGGAAAATGACTTAAATCAAAATATTTTTTTCTTGTGTTATTCCAAAATTTTTCATGCAATATACTTTTTTTTAAGCCAGCCCTGATGTTCTATCAGCAACTATGTTCCAAGAAATACATTATGTGATAGGAAAGGTGTTACTTCTCTTGAAGGTATGTTTGTGTGGTATGTTTGTGTGGTATGTTAAAGATACTAAGGGGAAAATATTCAGTTTGCTCTTAACCTGGCCTTGATTGTAATCAGTGGAAAACTGCACCACCCAGTTACATATACCTGGTATTTGTGCCTGCAAAACAGCGGCCAACAAGTGAGAACCTAAACCTCTCCCTTGTCATTCTTATTTTTTTAAAGAGCCTATTTTATGTTTTAATTCGTTATCTGCATGATGCAAGCAATGGCACACAAGCTAAAGTGCTGAATGTATATTCTATTAAGGAGAAGAGGGATGATTTTTGTCTTACAGCAACTGCTCTGGCTTTTAGAATATGCTGTAAAGAGATTTTTCAAGCTGAGTGCAGTGTTTGGATTTAACCACTAGAGATCAGTCTCACTCTGCATTCAATGCCATGCTGGAAAGACAGGGTTTCATTTAGAGCATGTCTTTTGACTTTTAACATCTGATTTTCAGAATGTACCTGTTCTCCCCAGGGATCATAAGGTTTGCCTAGAGGATATTCACATCCCTTCTTTAGGCTTGGTTGTCATTAATTAATTACAGGCAATTTATAAATGAGTGACGTATTTTTCTTTAAGATAGGTTTTGTTTCTCTGCAAGTATGGCCTCGATCAGTAATCATTTGCTTTACGTGTATGCGTTTTGAAGGGTCAAGAGGATCAGTGCTTGGCATCCACAGCAACGTGTGTGTGTGTACACATGTGTGTGCTACACATACATTCTAACCATTGCGTCATAGGAGATATGCACTCTCCTCTCAGAATGTTTCAGTTTAGGGGCAATATTTTTAGGCAGAAATTATTTTTCTATTACATTCCTACCTGTTTTCAGTATGTCTCATAAGTGCCACATCTTCATGTAGCAAATGATTTGTGTTTTAATTTCCTATTTATACCAAAAAAATCTCAAAAAAACCTAAAGAGGAAAGGAGCAGTTCTTCCTAGAATGCATATTTTCACTGAAGGAATACACAGTGCCACTGCCTACTGCCCCATGTATGTACATGTTGGACCTTCCAGCACAACTCTTATCCCATCCCCAGGAGATATTGTTGGTCTGGGGATTGGGCAGCCTGACATGGGCAATCCCCACCAAAAAGTGAATGGACAGTCTGAACACCTTTGGTGGAGCCTGCCAGCTGGCCGGGTTGAATGCAACCCAGACGGGGTGAATGGAGACCCTGGGGGAGGCCGAAACAGTAGAAGATTCAAGAGAACAGCTATTCTTGTGACACTTTCCTCATTTTGGTTTGGTTTGGATTCTGGATCCAGAGAGCTGCATGGCTCCGGTAACATCCCAGGCCTGAATGCTGACATTGAAATTAGGAGCTGGACATTGCTAGGTCAGCCCAGCTCTATTTTCTGACCAGAAGCAAAGCTGCCATCTACTTTGGTCAAATCTCTGATGACATTGGCCCTGCTCCTGCAAGCCGAGCCATGCATGCAGACCCTTGTGCCCTCACAGAGCTTCGCTGAAGTCCAAATTATAATAGGTTTTAACTCTGTTTTTTGGAGTGCCCAGTATTCATCAAGACTTTTCTTGGCCAAAGTAGGGGAGAGGCATAATGGGAGCTGTTGTATTTGGAGACTAGCTCTGATGCGGGGAAGGGTGGAGGCCCTTTCCCCTCACTCCTCTGCACTGGCCCTCAGAGCTGTGGATAGTGCAGCTGCAGCCACTGGAGTTGGTGGAAGCTGACCCCATGCGGTGTGGCAACTCCTGACCCGCACTATAGAGAAGACCTTCTTCTTCAGTGGCACAGCAGCTGGACTGCCTTCAAACAGAGCTGTCCCATCTGACCTCTAGCTCAGTGCTGTGTCTGAGCCATTAGTTCAGTTTCAAATATTTCACAAAGTTGTCTAATCATCTCTCATTTTGCTTCTCGGTGATAAATTGAACATGATGTGCCAATGTAACCAGCCATGACGAATTATTGTGGAGAACTGAAAAGCACAGGAAATAAGGGGAAAAAAAAAAGCGACATGCTGAAAAGTGTGCTCCAGCTCTGGATTTCTGTCGTGCCACTGCTATGCCATGCGAGTCTGCCTCAGTGACTGAGTGCAAAGTCAGCAAAGAGTGCAGAATTCGTCTGAATGTTTTAGGAAACATCTGGCATTGAACATGTCTCCTTAAATCTGGAGTGTGAGATTGAACAGAATAATGTATTTAGGGAAACTTTGTTATCAAGGATTAACAGCTACATCTCTACAACAGACTGTGGTCACCTGTAGAAAGTCAACATTTGCTAATGCTCGCTGTTCATCTGTGCCATCCCAGGGCATCCCCTTGTGGCTTGAAGTGGCCCTGCAGACACCCTGCCTCTGTCTCCCTGAGGTTTCCAAAAATAATCCACTCACAACAATGTCTTTAAAGTCATGTTCCCCCTTTCTTGGGCTCTAATTTATTCTTCATAGGTCCCACTTCCCAAAGTGAGCCCCCATTTATCTGCTGTTATTTCAGGGGCTGTGTGGTTCAGGTCCTGGTTTCCTCAGCCTGCAAGCTCATCCCTTTAGATCAGGGCTTCAGAACCCTCCTTCCAGACTGTATCCCCTGAGTCTTGGCCTCTGGGGCTGACAAACTCACCCCTTTAGATCACGGCTTCACAGCCTTCCATTTCTGCAAACTCTTGTGCACAAGGCTTTGAAATCCACTTTTTACAAACATTTGCGCCACTAACCTTCAATCTCTATGGACAATGAGCACAAAAGAGACACGAATACGTTTACAAACTCAAGTGAACATCAGCAGAGATTTCTTTTAGCATTTGTCTATTTCTAGAATTGACTGTTGGCCAACATGGCATCGTATGGTTATTTTCTGAAGAGCAGAAGAGGCATCTGCTTGTCAGATATTTAGATCCTGGAAACACTGTCCCCCTCCACCCTGAAAGCCAAAATAGTTCATGTTCACCCATTAGTCTTGTGATGAACCACAAACCTCTCTGAATTGCCAAAAATCACAGTATGCATCTGCTGGGGAGTGGAAATTACAATGAATGCAGGAGCTAGCTGTTCTGCTGGAACTATAAGATACTACTCAGAAAGGATCCCTGTGAGATGGAGGAAAAAGGAGAGAATGGGGGAATCATACATGGAGTATCACTCCAAAATGGCCTTATTTCCCTCCCCAGGTGCCAGACATAGAACTTGATTCTGATCTCACAAACAGCAGATGGAGACATATCATCATTATGTATTTGCTTAGTATTGAAAAAGTGCTTGTCACTACATAGGAGAGGAGAAGTGCATTAGAATATGAGCTGCTGAATTTGCACATGCATATGCTGTAGATGATTTTACAGGAAGTGTGTGACAAATATGCAATCATATATTCAAGATCCTAATCTTGCTGTAAGAGAGAAATTAACTGGAAAGTATTTGACTGAGTCCCAAAAAGAGATGTCATGGCATTTAATTTGTATTTATGTGGCAATTTAGAGACAAACAAGAAGCACTGATTAAGTGTAGAATAAAATATAACAGCTAATTGAGATTGTTTTAGTTTGCACTCTATCTAATTAAGCAGGAAGAATGACAGATTTATATGCTTTGACCAAACGAGAAATACACTAAGTTTAAATGCTTCAGTTCTGGGGGATTCATTTTATTCACAGTGTGAATCAAAGAGCAGAAAGTCAGTTGAAACACAGGCAGTATGGGCCCAGCCCTGCAGGTATTGCATTGACATCAATGGAAATTTTACAAATGAACCATCGGCTGGAGTAGCCTCTGTTTTGTGACCCACTTGCAGAGGCTCAATACGGATTCTAGAATGTCAGCTAACATTCTTGGTGACAGCATGATGATACTATTTCCTTTACTGCTGCTATTTATATCTATTGTCACTGGATTGCAGTGCAGGACAGCCAGAGGTACAGCATGGTGGAGATGCAGAAAACCGGTGGTGCTAATGGAAAAGCCCTTGCTCTTCTGCTCCAGCACTGCTAAATACAAAGACAGGCAGAGGCGAGAAGCCCTTCCAGCAAGCTTTATGCATGGAGGAGCTGAGCATTGTGGTCCATCACGGCACATTCAAATCCAGTCCCTCACTTATTTGTGGTAAAGCAGCTTTATTAAGGCCAAATTCTGCTTCCGAAGAAGCATTCGCATAAATCCCATTGGCAAAGGAACTCCAGACACCTGCATCCGAAGATACAATTTGGCTCCTGAAGTTTGCCCGGGGGAGTACAAATTGAATGCTAATAGGTCAGTTAAGCTCCAGTTCAGCAAGATGCTTAAGCATGTGTCTCAGAAGTCCCGTTGTGGGACTGGGTTGGGGCCATGTATTTCAATCACTGTGCCTTGGACATATTTGATTTCTCACTTTCTCCATCAAATGAGATCCCCAAATTGAGTTGCAGTTGCTGAGCAAACACAAGAAGAACTTGTGCATCTGAATACAGAGCTGCATGGAGTAGTGTTTAGCACAGAGAACTGGGATGCAGAAAGCAGTTCGGTCTTGTATTAATTGTGTGACGTTCAAGTGGCATGTGCTGATTTACACCAACTGAGGTTCTGTCCCTGCAAGTGCAGAGTTTTCTAATTATTGTTGCACGGAGACCTCTCCAAAACACAGCATCACATTCCAAGTTGTTAAGACTGGTCTGTTTGCAGTCTTTCTCAGGAAAGAAGACCTGAATTTGACCAAAACAGGATAAATCTGTTTCACACGAAGGGCCTGATCCTGCACTGTGCCACAGAGGTAACGCCTTTCTATGCAGGAGACGGAGGTTTCTGAGGGACTGGTCTGAAAGTGCATAATGAACTCTGACAAGAACTAAGCACCATCACAAACCTCCCCCACCTTCTGTTCCAAGTGCAAAGCACACACCTTCAATCTTGCTTTCTCTAATAAAAAACAAACAGAAATCAAATCCTACCACAACAAAACCATGCCAGTGCACACACAATTCTTCTGCTGGGTATAGGACAGGAGAAAAATGACACCTGAGGTTCTAATCAGGCCACTTAATGCACTACTGAAGGGTACTCAGACACTACGATGACAAAGGAGGTACACGAACTGACATATTACACACACACACACACACACACACACACACACACACACACACACACACACACACACACTACATTAAGAGAACATTATTACGCTTGTAAAGTCAAGCATTCACAAGTTAGGAAACCCCAGAATTAAGGTTGCCTGGGGGGTTGGTACCTGCTCAGTCTCATCCGCATGACAAGCTCTCAGAGGCTTGAGTATGCTCAGCGAGGATGACGCTTTGGAGATTTTAGATGCTAAAAATTGAAGCATTTCTCTACTGAACATGTGCAAATTGCCTTTTTAGAACGGCTTATCATCCAGCCAAATTTAGGTAGTTTCACAGGGATGGCCAAAGGCACATCTCTGACAAAGGTCACATTTCCAATCCCTGCTCCAAAGCATGCGGGTGGTAGAGCTGTTAAAAAAAAAAGAAAGAAAGAAAGAAAGAAAAAAGAAAAGTCACCAGAATTTTTTAAAAACATTGGCAAAACAGCATTTTTCCCTACCCTTACTCTCAGAAACAAGACAATCATTTTGGCTCCAACTGTCCAGACAAATTCAATGTGAAGCAGATGCCCAGCATGCAAACTGTCATTCTAAATGGTTAGCGATCGGCAAAAGTTTTAAGCAACTGAAACCAGGCTCTTATAAAAGGAAGGGTTGGGCAACCTTAATAGTAGGCACAGCTACTAGCCCCATGTAGAAGAATAGAATAGACATTCCACACAAATGCAAAACTCAAGTCCAACTTCCATTGAACTGGCGAGGTCAAACAAAATTCACCTCGAGTACACACAAAGCTAATTGTGCGTGGAAATTACTGAAAACTTACATGCTTTACCACACAGTATGTTTTGCTTTATCAGCATGAGGAAGAAGACAACGTGAATCAGTGGTCTCATTTTTTTACCTACCCATACCTTTTAACATTTCTTAGCCATTAGTGTTCTCTAAGTGACAATAAAGGGAGATTTCCTATCAAATATGCTCTGCTGTACGTACTGTTTTAACATTACTTAATAAACATTTAAACACATGCCAGCACACACACAAACATGAAAATACTGCTTTTTGTCCTGATTATAACCAATCACATGATTCTGAACATGAAAAAGAATCCTATTAAGCACAAAGAAAGGTCAGCAACATAATTCTCCATTGCTCCCTAAAAAACGAAGATCCATTAGAAGAAACATCCCATGTTTTTAGAAGACATGTTCCGGCAGATCCCTAAATGAGGAATGGCAATAATTTTATAGTGTCTAGCATGAAAAAGGTCAATGCTAAGACTCAACGGCCATAATATTGAAAATGAATAAAACCAGGAGTAAATTCACAGCAAGAAGGAATCTGTCTGAAAGGAATACTCTGCGCTGGTACTCACTGGACTTTGCTTTGGAGTTTACTTTGAAAAGCTGTATTTGAAAAAAAGCAAATGTTTGTAAAGAAAAATCAGATCTTGTATTTACTTGTCATTCAGATGGACCTTTATGTTCATCTGGTCCACGCTCCTGCACAAATTCAGGCCAGGTGCACATGGAAAAGGATGCTGCACTCTCTGACGGAGTGGAGCAGTGGCCACACCCTCACTGTGTCCTAGGGAGCACCAGGAGGAGTTCTATCTGCCTAAGAAGCAGAAGTAGGGGAGAAGGGTCCCAGTAACAACAGCACTTCCCGTGCAGTCATGCGTGCAGGGACCACAAGCTGCGAACACGCCCAGGGCTGGGAAAGAGGTCACAACATGTTTGTGTCCTGCTGCACCCTTCATCCTCCTAAGGAGCATAGACTCATAGACTTTAAGGTCAGAAGGGACCATTATGATTGTCTAGTCTGACCTCCTGCACAATGCAGGCAACAGAATCTCACCCACTGACTTCTATAACAAACACCGAACCTATATCTGAGCTACTGAAGTCCTCAGATCATGGTTTAAAGACTTCAAGGTGCAGAGAATCCTCCAGCAAGTGACCCGTGCCCTACGTTACAGAGGAAGGTGAAAAAAACCCAGGGCTCTGCCAATCTGCCCTGGGGGAAAATTACTTCCCGACCCCAAATATGGCAATCAGCTAAACCCTGAGTATGTGGGCAAGATTCACCAGCCAGACACCCAGGAAAGAATTCTCTGTAGTAACTCAGATCCCACCCTATCTAACATCCCATCATAGGCCATTGGGCATATTTACCGATGATGCCGTAGGCTTCTGACATCTGCACTGAGGCTCTCTGGGAGACACTGGGCTAGACACTTAGTCTGTGTGGATAGGCAGAGCTCCATCAGTAGAGAATCTGGCCTGTTAGGTCTCCTGCATGCCTCTCACAGCATGAGCCCACAGATAGAATACTGGACTCAGTATAACAGTCTATGCAGAGGGAGGGTAGTGCAGTGGTGGGGGCACCCACCTGGGACTTGAGTTCAATTCCCTGCAGTCTCTCTTTTCTCCCACCCCCCAAAATAAGGCTTCCCATGTCATCTTAGGGCAGTTACTCTCTGTGCCTCAGGTCTCCCTCTGAAAAATGGGGTAATATCACTTCCCTACATCACGTGGGTATTGTCAAGTATCCCAAGGATTCCAAATACATAACAGCCCCACAGCCAGGTATGCTATCAACAGATGCAAAGGAAATTCAGCATGCCCTAAAATAACATCACTCTGAGTAAAGCTGAGAGATTTCAGCATACCTCCCTAACTGCTCCATCTCTAGACTTCACTTAATACCCATGTGTTCTTTGGAAGCAAAGCAAAGTGTGTAGAGTCCTATATATTCAAAGGCTATGTGCAGCTATCGGGAGATAATCGAGGCATCACATTCCATGCTCTGCAGGTCCTGGGTGAAGTCTGGGAACTTTATCTGCATGAGTGCGAAGAGGCTGGGTGAACTGAGAAACTGCATTGGTAATCCTGCTATGAAGAAACACCTGCTTTGATCAGGGCATTATGCCCTACATGTATCATGTCAGCTCATCCTGTCTTCTGTAGGTTAGTGAAGTTTTATGTTGGCCAAATTTGGAAGACTTCTTTTTCCTAAACTTACTTTTTTTTCCTCACCTTAATTGCATGCAAAATTCCTGGATTACATATGCTGTGCAATGACTGGGGTATCTATGCTATGAATAAGGACTATCATATCTCATAAATATATTATAAAGATCAGAATGTTCAGTGCTCATTACAAGTCAATACCAGTTATACAGTCTGACAGCACCCGATGTCAGCTCCAAATAGAACTACAGCTGTTCAGCAGCACACGAGGAACAATGCATGCAGAGAACAAGACTAGATTTTTGAATGTACCCGACAAGATCCAGTGCTGTGGACTTGCATCACAAATGGTGCAACCATCCTCTCTGCAAAGTGAAAGACCTGGGCTTTCCACTTTGGGCTTGTTATTCTGCATTTGTAGTATTGAGAACCAGAGCTGCAGGGACTAATTGGAATTTATGGTTGTCAGTTCAAACAGCTGGCCTAGTGGATTGGTCCAGGAGTGACTGGCCTTTCTGGTTCTGTTTACATACCATTCACCCACCTGCTTCTTACTTCATATCCTGCTAGTCAGTCCTTGCCAATAGAGCATGATTCAGAACAGCAACTGGATCTGTACCTGCCTACTAGAAACATACTGGAGGTCTTAAATCAACTAGCCGCTGACTGTTTATCTATAATCCAATCAGAAGGGTAAAAATCTCATTTGCTCCTAGCACAGTGTGCATTTAGAATTATCATGTGGACAGGGCCCTGTAACAAACTCTCAGGTTACTGTGATAGCATGTGGATCTGAGCTGAATTTTACAAGAACGCGCAACCTGGTTTAAGTTTGGTTGAAGAGTTTAACTGGGTTATTCAATAAGGACCTGATCCTATTTTCATTTAAGTCAATGGGAGAAGGATCAGGATATTAAAGTTGCAGCCACTTTGACCTCCACAGCCCCGTGCCTTGGCAAACAGCAGCTGCCCCCAATTAAATGTTTTACAGTAAACTTTCAAGACCTAATAGCACCCTTGAAAGAACCCTGGGCATCTATACGTTCTCAACATCTCCATATGCAGTAAACGGCTATAAAAATATGTGCTCACCACACATTATGGGCATTTAAAATTACATTTAAAAGAGAATAGCAATAAAGCAATATATTCTCCATTTTAGTGTGGCACATTATTGTACATTAGGATACTTAAATGCATAGCCATGAGCAGGAAGTACTTACCCAGAATGTCTATTACTGACCTTGATGCAAGATGAGATGATACATACCTAATTGTAGGCTTCTTTCACCTTGCCTAGGAGGACTTAGATAATGTTGTAGGCATGCAAAAGAGGTTTAGGCTGCATGCAATGTCTGGTAGTTAATGTTTTGATTTGCATGGTGTTGATTAGTCTACAAAAAAGGAATTCAAGAACAAACAAAAATATCAATGAACCAAAAGAAAAATCTGGTAGGCAACACCTATAAGATGTCAGCCAATGCTTAATGGCTAGACTGAGGGATGTAGGGGAGCTGGCCAAGGGGCTGTTCAGCAAAGTTGATACTGTTTAGCTGATAGTTCCTTGGTTTCTTTAGCAAACACAAGTGACAGGACCTTGGTTTTGCATATACTTAAACAAATGACACCACCAACATCCAATGCTTCTCAAGACCACGCTGGAGAGTTGGTTTATTATGGACTCAGGAGGAGAAGTGTCATCTACTGAAGCCCCAAACATCCAGGTGTTTGTAGTGGGGAGACTCCTATTGAAGTTTTGATCTGCCTTGATGCCTACATGGCTTGTGAAATAAGACAAGATTGCACATAGGACAAGATGAGGGTAATTTGGCTTGTTTGTTTTTTCCAGTGCCAAGATAAAGAAGAATTTCCACTCAGCCCCTTCATGTGTCAATTTGAGATGATAATCTTATAACTATAATGAGAATGAGTTAAAACAGGACACTACTTTCTCTTCTCATAATGATCTTTGTGATGAAAATTGATTGATTTTATGTCACTTTCTGTTCTCTTTATAATTTTTATGAGAACACAGTAGCAGAATTTCATCTCTCATAAATTCTATATCAATTCTGCTTTAGCTTATGCAACTTGCAGCATTCATTTTGGCTGGCTATTTCCCCTGTTTACAACCTGGCAAAGAGGAAAAATGGCCAATCAATCAAAATATGGAATACTGAAAAGGTCAACATAGTCCAGCAGGCTACCACAATCCCCTGAATGTAGTAGGCATTTTTATTCTGTTGCCTCATTCCAGATGTGCCCAGATTCAGATTCCCTGTATGATTGCCTGGAACGTCTCCAGCCCTGCACAAAGTAGGGAAAGACAGACTCTTAACTATAGGAAATGTTACTGGATGGGATGGGGAGACTTTTCTACAACCTCTCCAACCACCTCAACAGTCCCAACGTGGCATACTTACTACTGGTTATTGGAAAGAGCCAAAGAGATCACTCATGGCAAAAAAACATTGCCAACATGGATCTTATTACCAGCCCCTCAGAGTGAAACAGTATTAACTACTTAACAGGTCCTTATTACAGGCTTGAGACTGTTCTTTTGCATAGCTGCCTTTCTCAAAAAAGTGAGCTTACTAATCAAATGTGAATCATTTTCCTTTAAACCCCATGTGACCTTGATTAGTCTCCAAACACCAAGCATACTGCTTTTTCATTAATCCTCTTTCCCTCTCATTCAACATCCTCCAGTAGGAGTGTGAAGCAATTTTCTCCACGTACACACAAGGTAATGAAAGAGCTGAACTTTGGATGCCTCCATGCTCAGTGTTAAACAGGAGCAGGTATACTAATCAATTGTCATATCCTGCAGAAACTGATAACTCATAAGCCCCGTTCAGAGGACAAGTTGCATACTATGGATATACTGGAATGAAATCCTCAAAAATGGACAAAATACATAAGAATAGACATACTGGGTCAGACCAATGTGTAGGCCTGAGACCTCCCCATATTTGTGTGGTAACAAATGGTCCATCTAGCCCAGCATCCTGTCTTCCAACAGTGGCCAGTGCCAGATGCTTTTGAGGGAATGAATGAAACAGGGCAATTTTGAGCGATCCATCGCCTGTTGTCCAGACCCAACTTCTCACCATCAGAGGTTTAGGGACAGCCAGAGCATGGGGTTGAATCCATGACCATCTTCGCTAATAGCCATTGATGTACATATCATCCATGAATTTATCCACTTCTTTTTTCAGCCCTGCTATACTTCTGTCCTTCACAACATCCCTTGGCAATGAGTTCTTCAGGTTGACCGTGCATTGTGTGAAGTACTTCCTTATGTTTGTTTTATACCTGCTGCCTATTCATTTCATTGGGTGACCTCTGGTTCTTGTGTTATGTGAAGGGGTAGATAACACTTACTTTTTCACTTTCTCTACTCCATTCATGATTTCATAGACCTCTATCATATCCCCACTTAGTCGTATCTTTTCTAAGCTGAACAGACCCAGTCTTTTTAATCTCGCCTCATATGGACGCTATTCCACACCCCTAATCATTTTTGTTGCCTTCCTCTGTACTTTTTCCAATTCTAATATATCTTTTTTTAACTGTGTGTTTAATTGACTTCAATTGTATGGGCACAATTAAGTGTAGGTGCCAGTGATAGAAATTAACTATTTGTGACCATAGATCGGATGTAATAGATAGGATCCAGATCCCCAGCCAGCATAAATCAGTGTAGTTCCACTGAAAATAATGGAGTTACACTAATTATACTAGCTGCTGATCTGGACCCAGGATGTCAAAAGTATAACATTTGTAACCACAATAAGATGGCACAAAGATAGAGGGCATGTTGAGCTGCTGAAAAAAATTTAGTCCATTGTCAACAATGCAGCTTATTCTTGTATTAGGAGTGAAAGCCACTGCTTAACTCTTTCAAATGGGAAAGCTGTATCCAAGAAAACCACAAGGTGGAATGACAGTTGTGTATTTTGTGCTATAAAAACAGTGAGCTGGAGAATGGGAATGCACTGTTATTGTACAAATATCATGGCTGTAACAAAGCTCCACGAAAAACTATAGAGTTTTGCCCCCATTAGGGATTAACATTGGGATAAGAAGTTCAAATGCTGATATTGCCGGCACAATGATGCAAAAATACAACTTCAGTAGTTGTCCTGACTGTACGTTCACAGCTCACTAATTTTATATCCCTTGTTTCTCATTCAGTTATTTATCCTGAGCATCTGTGTTACATTTACATCATGTCCCCAGTGAAATGGAAGAAAGGATCCTGCATGAAGCAATAGAGCCTCCTGCAGCTACCAGGTGCGAAGAATTCCAGTTGCCTCTTTTGGTCCTCTGCTACTAGCTTTGGCAGGTTTGCAATCTCCCTCCCTTCCCAAACATAACTGAATCGTCAGCCATGAATCTAATACAGGAATGAAAAGGCCATAGCTTTATATGCAAAACAAGACAACAATATAGGGTAACCAGATGTCCCGATTTTATAGGAACAGTCCCGATTTTGGGGGCCTTTTTCTTATATAGGCTCCTATTACCCCCTACCCCCTGTCCTGATTTTTCACACTTGCTGTCTGGTCACTCTACAATGATACCAGTGTGAATCATGATCATAATAGGAAATCAGACAAAATATTACTTCAGAGCTCCTCCAACCTCCATTGCTCTTCAAATAAGAATCATATTCCAATCCAAGAGAAAAACAACATCGCACTTGAACTTGAAGGTCAAATATTCTCTGTCAACCTCTTGAGAAACACACACATACAAATTATACAGATTTACCACTCAGACATTTTACCCTTACGTTTATTATAAAAATAAGGGGCTCATGAAATTTTGACTTTAAATAAGATCTCCAAGCGGACAACCCTGAGACACACTGATCTAGACCATCTCCTTTACTAGATAATCCTTCCTACTTTACCCAGATACCCTCCACAGGATTTTGGCATGCCCATGCTGTCTGTCCCTGCAAGCTGGGCTCATTGGTTTAGGAATGAGACAACACAATGTCTTGTGACCTTCCCTCTTTCCTCTGGAAATTATGAGAATATTGAGGATTATTACTATAAAAGCTGCAGTCTCGGCCATTACAACCAGGATGTCCTCCCTCAGGGTGCGCCTGTGAGCAATGATGGTAGGTTTGCTTCTTCCCTTGCCTTGAAATGTGTAAAACTTTTTGGTCCCTTGCTTTTATTCTAGCCTGTTTTTTCTCTCTGCAGGCAGGCAGCCACTTCCTCAATTACTACTGATGACTTCTTTCCTGGCTGTCAGAAAACCAGTTTTACTAATAAAATGGGGCAGATGTAAATCTCACCTTCTCACAGAGAAGACGGAATTATATTATAAAACTTCCATCTTGATTATAATCCCTTTTGTGCTGATCACAGATTCTCTTAACTTAGTCCCATCTTTTCATTAAGATGGGACCATGACAGTGTTTCTTCCTAAATCCTGAAGAGGTATTTGATTGGAAATAATTGAAAAAGGTATGTAGAATGTTTGCTACAAAACTCCGCAACACATGAAATATACCAGCTTGAGGTGTGTTATAAACTAGAAACCGACCAGGTTTATTAAGCCTTTGGAGTGAACTTGGGTTGAGTTTTGACAGAACCTGTGCTCATCTGAATCTAAATGATCTTGGCCATGTTTTGGCAAAAATAAGGTTAAGGACCATCTAGACCACTTTACTTATTGGCTTCCCTTCCCTCTAACCTGCTTTTCTGTCTGCTCTTAAACTCCCGGCAGCAATACTTTGTCTGTCCGGAAAGCCAGGTTGCCAGTTCTCGCAATATTATCCCAAGTGTCATGATATTTGGTATTTTTTCCTCACATCCCAGCTCCTGGATTCAGATGAGTATGTGAGAATCTCAGCTTTCATTAAAAAAAAAAAAGAAAAAGAAAAAAAAGGGAGCAAATTTTTAGTTCATATGGCTGGGGAGAGAAACTAGTAAACATGACCTGAGTGCATCCTAAAGCCTCAAAAGATGGAAGGTCAAATAAAAAGAACCCAAATATATATTATATTAAAAGCTCATGCTTTTCTGCAGCCTGACTCATGATGTGTGAATGCTTAGGGTTGGCAATAATAGGAAAGCATCCAGCAAAACAGTGGATGCTACCATAAATAAACAAAAGCATTATCAATAAATAATAAGCAAACCAAGACGGCTTTGTATTGAAATCAGACCCATCTCTTGCTTCCTCATGCATCCAAAATAAACTCAGAACTTTCAAATGAATTTCACTCTAGGATTTTGAAATTGCACAAGCCCAAAACTTAGAGAAGAGTTTATGGTTTCTGAATCCATCAGAATGGGGGAAAAAACATCAAAGAAACTATCTACACAAAGCCCTAGGAAAACAAAGGGTTTTTTTAAATTTTTTTTTTTTTGCACAGCAATAACTTCCATTTTAATAAATGAACTTTTACAGTGAGGGAAAAACAAGGCAGGAAGATTTGTGTGTTAAAAAAGTCTGTTTGCCAACCCAGGAATGTGACGATTTATTTCGCTGTTTGATGTAGCAATGAGATCTTCAATCAGCTAGTTCAAAGCTAATTGACTCATTAGCTCAAACACATATTCTCTTGCTGTGAGTACAGGGAAGAAGAAGAAAAAAAGCCAGCAGAGAGTCCATGTTAGTTTTGCTGGTATGCAAAACTCACATTTCTGCACAACATTATTGCTTAACATGGACACTAATATGTTGTTCACATATTGAAAACACAGTGATTGATAGGCTTCTTCCATTTTAAGACTTCTGCTTTGGCAAGCCAGACATCTCAGGAGCTTTTCGTTAGCTTTTGCTCCTTTTTACTGTAAAAGCAACACGCTGGAGAAGGTTGTGAGGGACAAAGAATGCTTTCTATTTGACTGCTATTCAACTTCCCTAGCAGAACTCTCAGAACTAGAATGTAAGAAAAGTTTGCCCAACAAAAGCCTCTCTAAAATCCTGTGTCATAGATATTGATTTTGCAGTATTGCTGTCACCATAGTTCCATGGCATACTTATCATATGAAACCGCAGATCCATCATTGACAGCAATATATATATTTTTTAAATGGTTAAATCAGGAAAAAGACACATATTCCAGACTTTCACTGAATCTGGACAGTGACAATGGGCCTCAAATACAGTCTTCTTTGCACTTGAGCATCTCTGAACTCTCCATCCCCCCTCTATTCTATTCAGCATCATGGAGTAGACAGAGCACTAGACAGGAGTGCAGAAGATCTGGTTCAATTCCTGGCTTTGTTGGATGACCAAGCAGCTTTGCCTCCCTGTGACTCAGTTTCCACAGGTGTATAATGAGGATGACACTGACCTCCTTTGTAAAGTGCTTTGAGATCTACTGATGCTAGGTAGGTATGAGGGGTAAGTTCTTCTATGCAATGCTTAATGCAGGTGAAGCATCTCTACACCCAGACATCCTTGTGTGGAATGGACACCCCATTACAGCAGGTTATTCTAAAATTGTCTATGAGAGAATTTCTTGCACCTTCCTGGCCGATACAAAGCCTACGTTCCAAAATGCAGTTTTTTTCATCAAGCAATTTTGATTCGATATGGGTCTTATTTAGGGCTTGTTTCATATGCAATAAGGCAGCCAGCATGCTGTCTCTCCTACTTATTATGCTCATTGGCATTGTTTCACTATTTACCTTGCCCCCCCCTTTGATTTGTTGTATCCACCTATTGTTGTCTTATCATATGTGTAGATTATAAACTCTTTTGGGCAGGGACTGAATTTGTTCAATGTGTATGTGTGGTGCCCAACACAATGAGAGTGGCATAAGAGCCTGTGTAGAATAGAATAGGGCCCTGATCCCAACCGGTGTCATTAGCTGCTGTCATAATAGAAATAAATAATAATATAACTATACAATTGTATAACTCCCTGAGTGCTAGGCATGGAGATTGCTTTTGGCACACCACCTCACCCCACCAATCCCAGGTGGCTGACAACAATTAACAACACTTAACACTTCTCACTCAATCTGGGAAACATTTATTCGCATTCCTTTGATTTTTATTAATGTCAGCGTCGCTGTTAGATTTGTTTGTTAATCCTACTTCTGTGCTGTCCAAATGCAATTAAACCCAGATGATTGTACATAAAGGGATAGCTGCATCAGATCTCATGGTACATTGTGTTATTTCATATAAAATGATTAGCTGTTAATTAGCTTAATGGAGAAAAAGATAAAGAAAGTATTTTCTCCATTAAACTAATATTTCCTATATATTGCATGGCCTACTGTTGCTTTGTGACTGTTTCAGGCATGTGGTTAGCTACCCACATTCTGGATGCAGTCTCACTTAAGTCAATGGAAATATCCCAATGTCCAGTGGGAGCAGGATCAGAAAAGAGGAGTTATTTCATGCTAGTGTGTCAATATTTACAAGATCATTATAGATCTGGAATCTTTCAGGGCCAGCCCTTTAGATGATGTAAATCAACGTAGCTCTATTGACTTCGGTGGATCTATGCTGATTTACATAGTTTGTAATTATGAAATTACAGATTTCCAGCCTCGTATACCACAATGTTCAGGACTGTGGGTTTCTTTTCAGATTTAACTGTTTGTGCCAACAAGCTCTGCAGACATGCGTTCCTTATTAGCAGGAGGCATGATCAATTACTGGAAACCACCATACCCAATCATTGTTAGTTCACTTACACCTTAATGACAACTTGTTAACCTCCCCACATCCCATACTCTCAGCAATGACTCATCTGCTTGGCATCTTTACTCACCATCCATAAGCACTACCTCACAAGGTCAGTAGTCTCCACCATGCTCTGACTTCTGGGTCTCAGATCCTGCATCAGGTCTTCAGCTCACCCATGTGCCTGGCCTCATCTCACTGGGTCAAACTCTGAGATACTCATTCAGTTGTCACCTGGTCCCCACTCAGAGAGAACACTCATCACACGGGGAGTCACTGTAAGTGTGGAGGATTGCAGAACAACTGAGTAAGGAGCTCAGCACATGACCTAAGATCAGCTGTTAGGAGACTAGTTCGCTCATTTGGTTGTACGTGTTACTGTAGCACATTCAGGAGGATAAGGCTTTAGATGGTGTATGAGATAAGGGCTAAACTGAGTGTTTTTCAGTTTTGATCACAGTTTAATGATGTTCCATGTATATACATAGAGTATATATTAATATTTTTATGCATGGTTTTTGACTCATACTCCAAGTTCTGCTCAAAATTTTGGCCCAGCTCCTTAAAGTCAATGTCAAAGTCAATTAATTTACACTGGCTGAGGATCTAGCACTCCTCTTTGTGATCAACAGCATGGCCAGAATAGTTCTAAATACTCCAGAATAATGTCATACTGACTTGAGTTGATGACGTGCAAAAGCTGTAGTTTAACTAAGTATCCTAAATGGACCCATCAGAAGGTTATTATCAAGGTTATTAAAAACCAATTGTAACCATGAGTTGCAGGGCTGAACATCCTTTAGGTCAGAATGTGTGCATTAATCAAAGGGCTTCCTGTGGTCTTGCTGGACAGCATGAATGTAGATAATGATTGATTTACTCTTCATTTAGATTAGCTCACGATCAACAGGGGGAGTTGAACATCTGACCAACAGAGTTAATTCACAATGCTTGGCAACAATTTTGTGATTTTCTCACATCTGTTCTTTCTGGCAGAGATAGTAACTTTCTTTTAGGTGCCTAGAAAATGGCACACAGAGAAACAGTCATGCTATAAAGTATCAGAGGGGTAGCTGTGTTAGTCTGGATCTGTAAAAGCAGCAAAGAGTCCTGTGGCACCTTATAGACTAACAGACATTTTGGAGCATGAGCTTTCGTGGGTGAATACCCACTTCCTCAGATGCATGTAGTGGAAATTTCCAGGGGCAGGTATATATATGTAGGCAAGCTAGAGATAATGAGGTAGTTCAATCAGGGAGGATGAGGCCCTGTTCTAGCAGTTGAGGTGTGAAAACCAAGGGAGGAGAAACTGGTTCTGTAATTGGCAAGCCATTCACAGTCTTTGTTTAATCCTGAGCTGATGGTGTCAAATTTGCAGGTGAACTGAAGCTCAGCAGTTTCTCTTTGAAGTCTGGTCCTGAAGTTTTTTTGCTGCAGGATGGCCACCTTAAGGTCTGCTATAGTGTGGCCAGGGAGGTTGAAGTGTTCTCCTACAGGTTTTTGTATATTGCCATTCCTAATATCTGATTTGTGTCAGTTTATCCTTTTCCGTAACGACTGTCCAGTTTGGCCGACGTACATAGCAGAGGGGCATTGCTGGCATATGATGGCGTATATTACATTGGTGGACGTGCAGGTGAATGACCCGGTGATGGTGTGGCTGATCTGGTTAGGTCCTGTGATGGTGTCGCTGGTATAGATATGTGGGCAGAGTTGGCATCGAGGTTTGTTGCATGGACTGGTTCCTGAGCTAGAGTTACTATGGTGCGGTAACCTCCCTGGCCACACTATAGCAGACCTTAAGGTGGCCATCCTGCAGCAAAAAAACTTCAGGACCAGACTTCAAAGAGAAACTGCTGAGCTTCAGTTCACCTGCAAATTTGACACCATCAGCTGAGGATTAAACAAAGACTGTGAATGGCTTGCCAATTACAGAACCAGTTTCTCCTCCCTTGGTTTTCACACCTCAACTGCTAGAACAGGGTCTCATCCTCCCTGATTGAACTACCTCATTATCTCTAGCTTGCCTGCATATATATACCTGCCCCTGGAAATTTCCAGTACATGCATCTGAGGAAGTGGGTATTCACCCACGAAAGCTCGTGCTCCAAAACGTCTGTTAGTCTATAAGGTGCCACAGGATTCTTTGCTGCTTTTACAGTCATGCTATAGTATCTATTGCTATCAAATGATGATGATCCTGGCAAAACAACTTTAAATATAGCACTTTCCTAGGAAAAAGACGGTATATATTTAGTAATATGCCAGATGTCAAGTGGTGGACAATGCCCATGGTGAGCTCTCCACCGCAAATCATAGTGGACCAGGTACCGCACTAATAAGCCCTTCAAGTCCTGTTTGGATT
Organism: Gopherus evgoodei; assembly: GCF_007399415.2. Taxonomy (NCBI): domain Eukaryota; kingdom Metazoa; phylum Chordata; order Testudines; family Testudinidae; genus Gopherus; species Gopherus evgoodei. The sequence goes on along the minus strand of NC_044328.1, from coordinate 123,487,641 downwards.
GAGCCACCAAATTAAGGATCAGTTTCAGGAAATAGATTTAATTTTATTTCCCTACACTGGTTAGCCAAAGGACAGTTAAATATCATTCTCGTATACTTGTAGCAAACTCCCGAGACACTCTTCTGTTATTACAATTTCTTTGAACCAGAGTAGAGCCATTCTGCAGCCTCAGATTTTTCTGCCCCACTCTGTGCTGTCAAGGAATATATTTCAGGGCTGGCAAAACTATTGCAAGACTGTCAAGTTAGCCATCGCTTCCAGCGTTAAATGTTTTCCCGTTTGCTGTTATCATTTTCGCAAGGTAGGTTTCAGCTTTGCTGTGCACTTCTACCTAATTCAATATTGCTTCTTACAAGTGAAGAGACCCGTGCTGCCAAGACACAGACACGTTCGCTCCAGCCTACTTCCAAGCAGTCTCCATGACAGGATAATGAAAATAAAATGGCCACCAAGGCAGTTACATTGCTCTCCAGCACATCGCTCAGCTGCATTTGTCAAAGCCACTTGAGGTTTTTTTGGAAGGTGTCGCAGATGAGCTGGAAAGTTTACAGATGTGTGGGTGGATTAAATAAGGAACATTTAGATACCTCTGCTATGGGTTAGGCTAGTATGTCGTTATATACTGAAGTCAATGGAATGACTTACTTTGGCATAAATGGACCTGTATCCTTCATTCTCAAGTGTGGTTATTCCACCATATATCCCATGCAAGGACAAGGGCTCATCTTAGCAAGGGCTAACCACCTCATGTGAGGTACTGAGCATCTTCGGCAATAGGCGTTAAGGGTACTTAATGTGTCCAGGATTTACATATTAATCAATCCAATGCATAACTAACCAAGCCTGATGTCCTCTGTAAGCTGTAATTCTGGAGAATTAAATGGTTGCAATGATTTGGCATAAATACCAGAGGTAGGGAGGTAGAGATTTGTGGTGATATCCGTATGTACCAGGAGGCACTGGGTTGTGCAGTTTATCATCACTAGTATCATCATTGCTATGTGTGCAATCAGCAGACCCTCAGCAAGGCTAGAAACTAGAGGTGGTGGAGATAGTGATGGGCCATCAAGTTTAGATCTGGAGATGAGAGATGAACTTCCCCAAAATGTACAGCTGTTTGGATGTTGGGTTTGGCTTTTAGCCCATCTGTTCCAGAAGAATAGATATATTTTTTAAAAATGCTAAATATGTCATAGTGGAGAAAAAAAACATGACCACTTATTCATGAGAATAAACCATTTCCTACTTTATTTGTTTTCTTAGGAATTTTTCTTATTCATAATGGCTATTAAAAAGCCTCCCATGGTACAGTTCAAATATCCCTCTAAGGCTAACAGCTGTGGAAGAAATTCATGACACACCCTTGCTAATTAAGGCCCTGATCATGCAATGAGCTCTGCACAGGCAGACCCTTGCATTGAAATCTCTGGGGCTCCCATGGAGCTCTTTGTAGGGCTGGGGCCCAAGGATAAAATTTACCTGAAGGATCCACAGGATTTTAGGGTATGTTCTGTGACCCATTCCATGGGACGGGGAAGGCAGCACAAATGCCATGCCAGGCCAGACTCTGGGAAAGGATTCTCATGGAGCTTAAAATCTAAATAGACACGGCTGATTAACGACAGGAGAGAGAAAGTATTATCACTGCCGTTTTGCAAATGAGGAACTGAGGCACACGGAGCTTAAGGGCTTGTCTACACAGCAAATTACTGCACAGCAAGTCAGGGAGTGAATCTACCTTGCACCAGCTTGCCTCACAGTAATGCTCCTTAGGGACACCACTACAGCTATAGATTTGCACCTTGGCTTGACATGCAGCAACATGCCTTGTAGGCAAGCCCTAAGTGATTTGCCCAAGATCACGTAAGAAGTCTGTGGTAGAGCTGACCTAAATCTCCTGAATCCCGGTCCAGTGCCTTAACCTCAAACCATCTTCCTTCTCTTCTCTAAAATGAAAACCCGTTTTTAATGCCTGCTGAAGCAGTTCAATGAACTCAGGTATCTAAACTGCCATCACTTTCAGTGGGAGTTAGGAGGATCTGGGCCTCAGCCATTAACCTTGGCCATCCCAGCCCCCTTCGCTTGTTAACACACACCTGGTTATGTCTTATTGCTGTAACTTACCAACACAAAGAAAAGCATTCGTGTAACAGAGATTACTAGCTGTCAGACTGCAGAATAATTTTTCAATAAGAAATAGAACAAAACTCTTGTTTTTTTTATGCAGATAATTATGATTTACATTAACCATAACATGATCATCTTATGCCAATTTAACTTAGTGAAGAATGAAATAGGCCCTTGTTAATGAAATAATTCAAATTATATAGCCTAAAAATCCCCTCATACCCTCACATTAAAAAGAACAATCAACATTAAGAGCAAAATGTATTCCTGTCTACACTACAGACTTCTGCTGAAACAGCTGCATCAGTCAGCGGTTTGAAGAAGTGTGATGGCTGACAGCTATAGCTGTGCCAGCAGAAATCCCTAGTGTAGGTGCAGCTCTACCAGCAAAACTGTGCTTTTACTGGTATATCTTATTTCACTTGTGGGGAGTGGTTTTACTATATTGGTACCCAGTGCAGCTTTCATAGAATCATAGAATATCAGGGTTGGAAGGGACCTCAGGAGGTCATCTAGTCCAACCCCCTGCTCAAAGCAGGACCAATCCTTTGCCAGCACAGTGGCATCTCTGCTAAGAGCGCTTTGCCAAGTAGAATGTAGCAGTTCTCCTTTACTGGCAAAGCACTCCTAGTGTAGAGATGGCCTAAGCCCCAATTCTGCATAAAGGACCACGGGCAGAACCACTGAGCCCATATGATGCACCACTGAATTTAATTATAATCAAAATTAACAAGTGTAAAAAGCAGAAATTAGTGACACAATGGCAATGCGCTACTTTACTTGGAAAAGCCATGCAATGAGATTATGCTCTAGATAGCTTTCTTTCTCCTATCATCATAAGGAAGTTGCTCCCTGAAAACAGCTAAGTTCAAACTTTCAAGACCATCTAATTAATTAATTTCCAGCTGGCAGAGACCGAGAGGGGCAAAGAAATCTGCAATGTGGTCCTGTGCTGTTCTAGGATCCTGTGTGTATTACAGAATGAGAAACAATGATACATTTTTCTAGTGGAATGTGTTGCTAACATTCAATAAACACACTAAGCTAAAGCAAAAATGAAAGTTGATCTCATATTCTTTTGATTTTACCAAGGAAAACAATAATTTGCCTGTTAAAATACTTCACACAGAAAGCCATACAATTCTATATGTTGTTTACCTTGGAAACAGAAGTAAAATAAAATTTCAGACTACCCTGATGATCAGCTTAATGAGTTTGAATAATAAATAGTTATAATTTATGATTTCCAGTTACAAATATGGGCTCCAAATCTGCCACCCTTGATTGTGCAACAGTTACCTCATGCTGGTGAGCACACAAGTGAGCGTGCCTCAGGCTTGCACAATCTATTCCTATGCAAGTATGACTTACTCGAATGAGGAGTCTAATTGAGGCCAATAGGGCTGTTCATCACAATGATTATTATTTACGGGTGCAAGTAGTCCCGCTGAACCCAACTCAAGTTGAACACTGAGGGACTATTAGCACATCCTGGGGTGAATTCCTTGGATGAAAAAGGGCTGCAAGACTGGGCCCTTCTTTCTTGAATGTTTATGAATTTTACTACATTTAAAGTACCTTCCTGAGTTTTTGCACTCATGGCCACTATCGGCAATAGCTTGTTTTTGTTGACACTACAAGACTACAGTTCAGCACTGTATCATTAATTAGGATGACTGGAGACTTTGGGATTTAAAGTAGTGATTAATGAGCCTTTAAACTACTAGGTCCATGTGAGCAACTATGTTCATGTTATATTTAATGTATTTAAAAAACTCACTGTGACAGTAAATCTTACCGAGAAGAGTAAGTGGAGGAAAAAATAACACTCACCCCACATTCATAATGTTGATTGCAAATTCATATTCACACTTTCTTATAGTAATTCAACTGCCAGTTTAGAAAAGACAAGATAATTTATGCTGGAGAGAAATGAACTTTGAAAATCTATTCAGTAGTGGGCATGGTGTAAAAAATCATCCATATGTTTTGGAAAATAATTCCAATAAAGCCAATCTAAGCAAAAACACAGTGCTTAATGTCCTTCTTAACCTTGGGACAAATCTGCTGTTTCCTTCTGTGGTCTGTAAAACAATATATTCTGCCAAGCAGTCAATCTCCCTTGTATTAGCTATCTAACAAAGTATGTTGGAATTGTGCTATTGATATCTTTATTTAGGTGCTTAACCCATGTACGAGCCATCCAAGTCTGAACCCCCCCCTCCAAACCTAACGGTTACACTGGGTATCTGGTATGTGCATCGGAAATACATTTTCAAATTCTGCTGTTCAGAGCACTAATCCACTCTTAAGCTTCCTGAGCTCCCATATGATACATAACAATCGAAGGCTGGGAACGTGACTTGCTGAGCAATGCTCAGCACCCTTACATCTGCATTCAGACATTATGAACTCCTCAAAGGCCACCAGTCTTAACTAATTCCTTTAACGAAGTGCTCAGTGATCTCCCTTCCAGGAGTCAATCCTGGGTCTCTCCAGATTTCCAAATGTTTGAAGTTTATCACCCTTTGGCTGCTCAGAACTTTCTGAATGCTGCGAAAATCCAGCTATAAACTCATAGAGTAACCAGTCAGAGATTAAGGACATACCTGCCTGTCACCTCATCTACAATAAATATGTGCAATAATAAACATTTTAAAGAAATTAAATCCTCCTCCTATATATGGTTGAATTACTGGAGCAACATCAGAGAGTTAATTTTTGCATTGGCAAATGGTTAAAAAGATATTAAAAGCAGCAGCAATTTATCAAAAAGGGAACAGTAGTTTCTGTGCCAGCCTCTAATAATCTTTCCACAGCATCTAGGGTATGCACGGGCACACTGGCACAGTCATTCTGCCTGCATTGCCCCCGGGTATCACGGAGGCTGAATTAAATTTTGCAGACAGCAGCAATTAAACAATACAGAGCATCTGAGCTAAAAACACAAGATTTCGATTTGGTGCTGCTCCTAGCAAATGCTTTCAACTCCACTTGTCACCATGAGCAAACTGAAGGCAGAACTTTTAGAGGTCTTTAACTATGATTCCTTCCTTCCCTTCCTCTCCAAACCAGACAGTAACTAATATGAAATCCCATAGTCTCACATAATAAGCAGTTGGCAAATAAACCTAACATGACTGCATTCCCTAGAATACAACTTGTAAAATCGAGAAGCGCTTACATATATCTGGCAAAAAAAGATTTGTGCAATTAAACAAAAAAATAGTGATCAACTATTTCTTTTAGTCCATTTAGATAGTATTCCCAATTCCATGTACCACCCACATTTGGTTTCCTGTAACTCTTCATTGATTGAAAGGGTCATTCTGAGGGCTTGACTTTCAAGGGTATCCCCAGCTCCCACTGATTTTAGGTGGAGTTGTGAGTGGTTCGTATTTCTGAAAAATCAGGTCATAAGTTAACATAGCCCAGTAAAGCTAAGTCAGGTCTACAATGGAGACTTTTTGATGGTATAGCATTGTTGGTTAGGGATGTAGTTTTTTTTCAACATTTCTATACCAGCAACATGGCTAGTGTAGACTTATTTATACTGATATTAAAGTGCCTTGGCTGGTATAGGTTATTCACTCACCAAACCGATGTAAACTATACTGGCAAAAGGACTTTTTTGCTGGTATAGGCAGTGTCTACACTAGGAGGGTTTGTTGCTATAGTGATATCATTTTTATACATAGGCAATGTGTAGCGGGGGCATGTGGGGTCAAGTGCCCCTCAGATTTCTGCTTGGCCTGCCCTGAGTGGCGAGGAGGGAGAGGTGTTCTGTCCTTTTCCTGTTGAGTCTGCCATCCAGCATGCTCGGCCCCTGACCCTGGCAGCTGGGCCTGGGTGGAGACAGCCTCCAAATGTGCCAGGGCGAGATGGAGAGAGAGGACAGAGGAGGTAACTGTAGTGGGGTGGGGAGAGTGTAGCAGTCCCCAGGTTGCGCACAGAGTTGTGGGGGTCACTGGAAGGGCCGGCTTTAGGCCAATTCCCCCAATTCCCCCGAATCGGGCCCCGCGCCTAAGAGGGCCCTGCGCCCATTGGCAGGGCCACCAGGTGTGGCAAGTGGCCAAGAATCTCTTTCCTGGATAGAGGCTCCTTTTTAATTTTTACTCACCCGCTGGCACTCTGGGTCTTCGGCAGCACTTCAGCGACGGGTCCTTCACTTGCTCCAGGTCTTTCGTAGCACTTCAGCGGCAGGTCCTTCAGTGCCCTCGAAGACCCGGAGCGAGTGAAGGACCTGCCTTCAAAGACTAGGAGCGCCGCTCTGTGAGTACAAGCCCCACGTGCTTTTTTGTGTTTTTTATGTGTTTTTTTCAGTCGTCCGTGCTGGGGCCCCGTTGAAACTGTTCGAATCGGGCCCCGCACTTGCTAAAGCCGGCCCTGGTTACTGGGAAGATGCTTGGAGCAGGTTCCCTGGCCTCTGCTCAGCTGGGGATAGGGCTGGCCCCAGTCAGGCTCAGAGGCACATGCTCCCCACTCCTGTGGCCTCAGTCCCCCAGAAGCTAGTGGGATTGGTGCCCTGGCCCAGAGACGTGGGGCTTGAAAGTTCCTCCCAGAGGAGAGATGTGGGGCGGTCACATGTCCTCCCCTTTGCATTGTGCCCCTCTCCCCTCCAGTATCAGCAGGCATGAGTCGTCTGTTTCTGTAGCTATAGCAAACCTTTGCTAGTGTTGAGGTGGCCAAAGACTTATGCTTAAATTGCCTTTTGCAGGTACAACCTACCCCACAGCAGAGACCAATTCTGCCGGATCTGAATCATCATCCAAATCATTAATCAATCAATCACTATCTCCCACTGCTGACGCCACACCGTTCTGTTCACACAGGGACACACCTCAAATCGAAGCACAACCTAGAGGTTACAGGACAGCTTTCACTTTGTTAAGGGCTTTGCACAATAATGTTCCTGGAGACTTTGATTTCAAACCATTAGTCAGAAATAGTTAACCTCCTGAATTGCATCCATTACCACACAAATGAAGACACATACCAGTAAGCTAATTATAATGTTTCTAAGCCTACTCTAGAATAATTAAATGTTTTATTGTGATGTTACAATTTGTATTTATTACCCTTTGCTGGGCAATGAAATTAAACATAATGAGGCTGGTTAGTATCTTTTTTCAGAGCCGATCCTGCATTACAGGAACCTATGCCATTTGCACCAATGGTGATTAATGGGTTTAATTTACCTAACTTGCATATGTCTGAATGTTTGAGGAGGGAGGCAAGAGGGGACCTGGATTGTTCAAATCCTTTTAATTAGACTAATAATGCCAAGTCTGCATGTGTTAACTAGGGTGCACTATTAATTAGGTTTAGTAGGCTATTTTTGTGAAAGATGGCATTGTAGCATTTAAATGTTTCTTGTGATCCCGGGAGAGCTATTAAGTTGACAAACAGAGCATGACATTATGTATAACTGCACACAAACAGCCTTTTATCTTTCTGGAATGGAGAACTTTTAGATAATTGATGGCCAAAATACATCCTACATTATAGTTACCCTTGCTTCTGGTGCTGTTAGAGTGAGTACTATTTAGTTAGCTATAGTATAAATGTATTGTGTTCATAGTGGGCATTATTATGACCTCACTGTTGTCTCATCTGGCCTCATCTGGCCAGTCTGCTTTGTCTGGGTGCAATATGATACTCCTGGGAGAATTCTGTGCCATAGCGCACATGCAGAATTCATGTTCCCTGCAGATTTTTTTTCTCTGTAGAAAATACATTCTGCCAGAGACGTGCTGCTGTTATGCCTTTCACCCACCAGATGGTGCCAGAACAGAGAGCAGCCAGCTGACCAGCAGTAGCACCCAACAGCCAGCTGCATTCCTCACAGCACCCTGTCAGTGGTGCCAGGTGAGGAGGCATGGGATATGGGGAAGGAGTCACAGAGTGGGGTTCAGAAGGGCTAGTGGAGGGGACAGACTCAGGCAGGGGCTGAATGGGAATGAGGCGCAAGGCCACATGAGGACAGAGGGCAGAGTGGGGATGCAGGGACACATGGGGACGGGGGGCATGGGATGGTTGAGTGAGGATGCAGGGAGACATGAGGACAGGGATTCAGGGACATATAGAGATGGGGGGAAGGAAGGTGCAGGGACACATTGGTACAGGGGTGGAGGTGCCTGCCTGAATGAGAGAAGCTAGGGCTCAGTCGAGGTCTGCATGGAGAAAACTCTCGAACTCCCTAACAATCCCTCTCCCCCCCAAAAAGACCTGTTCCATACTTCTCCCACCCACACCCAACAACCCTCCAAGTTAACAACCAGACTCCTTTCCAGCAATTACTTCCCTCTCCCTCAGCTCCTCTGTTACCCTGACTACCCCTAGCCTTTGCACTGCTTCTCAGGGGTGTGGGAAATACAGTTCTGTATTGTAGTTTAAATGAATTACTATTCAAAATTCTGTTATTAATTTGTCCAGTAAAGAATCTGTTTGTCAATAAACTTTCCCTGAATCTTTTTTGTTGTCTGTATTGTTACAGACATACTTGCTGACAGGTATTTTGAAATAAATTACCCAGATAATTGAAACTGGTGTGATTATATTGTTATTTTGACAAATAAAATATGCAGAATTTTAAAATACTGTACACAGGATTTTTAATGTTTTGAGGCAGAATTCCCACAGGAATAAATATGAATGTCTGTGAAAGGCTGAACGTTGTGTCTTAGCTTCTGCTAAGTATTTGGGGATTTTTATGAGACTGAGCACTACTGAAGAACTGGGGAGAATCACTGCACTGGGAATGGTGCCTGGAGACGTCAGGACAGATCCTCAGCTGATGTAAGTTGTCCTGGCAACATTGAAGTCAATGGAGCTATGATTATCTACCCCATTTGAAGCTTCCTGCCTGTGACTTACTGCCTTCAGCTCACTTGGAGATGCATGCTGCATAACACATTTTGCTTCCCAGTACATAAGGCCATACACCTCTGGGCTATTTATTGCTTTCTGCCGCACTAGGCAGCCCTGCTTGCACTTGTCTATCAAAATCCTCATAGGCAAGTTATGTTTGTTCTCAAGGAGGTGCACTGGGGAATGTGATCTTTGCACCCTCCCCTCCCCTCATCGCACTCCATCCATGCACTCAGGTCATACACAGCTCAGTGACAGAGTCCCACTCACCCCTGGGCACCCCCTCATGACCAGGCATGGCATAGCAGTCCCTCCATGAGCTAGCACCCCCTGTCAACAGTTACCCCGGCGCTGTGATGGTTTCTCTGTCAGGTAACTCAGCCTGCCAGCTGGGTCACAGCCTTTTAATCCCCCCTTTCCAGGGTCACAATTGTGCAAACTAAACTTCAACACCATCTTTAACAGAACCAAACCCCCCTCCACCCTCTCTGAGGCTTGTCTGCAGCCAGTCTCTTGCTTGGCTACACAGGCCTTACTTCAGAACGGCTCCCAGTCAGTGGCGCAGTGGGGCTAAGGTAGGCTCCCTGCCTGCCTTGGCTCCACACTGCTCCCGGAAGTGGCCAGCATGTCCGGCCACTAGGCGGAGGCTCAGCCAGGCACATCTGTGCAGGCACCAGCCCCACAGCTCCCACTGGGTGCGGTTCCCAGCCAATGGGAGCTGTGGAGCCAGTGCTCAGGGCCGGGGCAGCACGCAGAGCTTCCCTGATTGCACCTGTGCCTAGAGGCTGCAGGGACATGCCGGCTGCTTCCGGGAGCTGCAAGGAGCCTGCCTTAGCCCCACTGCACTGTCAACTGGACTTTTAACAGCCCGGTCAGCAGTGCTGACCGGAGCCGCCAGGGTTCCTTTTCGACCGGGCATTCCGGTTGCAAACTGTCTCCTTCGCTGCATTTACTCAGACAAGAGAAGAATAGAGACATTTGGCTAAGCTTTGTTGTTCCTAGGTTTTGCTGGAAGTGCGTAAATAAAAGTTGTTGCTGTTTAGGTTTCCTGCTTTGCTGCTCATTTCTGGGACTCCCTGATGAAAGTGTGCTGAGCGGGTGCCAAGGACAACCTACGTGGAGACTGGGACCATTGGCAGGCTCTGGCCTGCTGGGACTGGGTAGTGGAGGTAATGCCAATGCTGGATCATGCCAATGCTGAACTACCGGTGAGATCTGCGTTGTCTATTTCTGTTGAGCATTGCTGATTTGTGATATGGCTTCTCTAAATGAAGTATTAATGTATGTAATGTATTAATTCTTGCCTAAAGTCAGCCTCACCAAGGTAGGTAGCACTCAAGTATCTTTCTATTAATTAACTAGACAGTTTGCAACAATTGTCAAATCTCTATAGGATTGGGGTTTTGACTTCAGTCCAGATAAGCATTCAAAAGTCTGGAAGGTGAATTCTTGGCTCCTTAGAAATCAATGGCAAAACACCCATTTACTTCAACGAAGCTAAGATTTCACTCTGGAAGTTTATCTGAAAGTAATCTAAGCTCCCTGGAGCACCCGACTGTGGAAAACTGGGCAGAAAATCTCAAAGAAAAGACTTCTCTCATGAGATTTACAGTACGGCTACTTCAACTTTTGAGTGTCAACACTACTGCAGCAATGGACACAGACAGAAAGCAGAAATTGAGAAAACTTACCCAAGCATTTCAGAAGCATTAAAATAATTTTGGTTGGAGTCTAGTTCTAGAAATGGGTGCAGATTTGAAGAACTGCACTGGTTTGCCTATCTGCTAAATATAATGTTCATAGTTTATCTTATGCAACTATACTTCCTTTGCAGCAAAGGGCAGCGCCTTTTGCACGCTGCCTTACTCCATTCCCCCCCCCCAGTATTTGATGTATTGCACAAGCTATTGTTCCGTTTAAAGGCTCCCTCTGTATTACGCCCCTCTGCAGTTCTGAAAGTCAGCCTGGCAAGACATGGGTGCAGAGGATCAGGAGAGTGGGTGCAGAGCTTTATGAAATGCAGCTTTACGTAATGTTACTCTTTCATTGAATGCTACATATATTAGAGAGCATGGGTGACCGGCAAAAGCTATAGTCTTGTCGGCTGGCTGAAGCTATTTAGTGATATCACCAGCATGCACCAACTCCCTGTGGTACACAGCTGTGAGTTCATCATCCCCAGGAATGTACGTAGGTTTACATATATATATATATCCACACACCAATGATGTTAAGGTTTCTGTAGTGCCTTTCAAGCACAGACATCGGCTAAGGAAGTGCAGAGTTGTACCATGCCTGCAGGAGCTACAGGAGGCAGTACACTTACATACACACAGTACCAATTACTGTAGTCTTAGCTGGGAAAGCCAAAGAGGTTTCATTCACATGCAGTCACTTAGCATGTATTTCTGCTTCATTTGTGATGATAAAGCTGTTTGCACTATAACAAAGAAACTAAAGCTTTCAGCCCTGCTTTATAGTAAATCCCTGGGCAATGGGACTTTTAAAGATACTACATATGGGAATAATTTAGCAGAGTAAAGAATCAGTGTAATTTATGTTGTTTAAAACTTGGAGGAAGTGTATAGCCATCCTTGATACTGGGATCATATGAAATGAATAGAAGTTCACAGGCATTTAGTGAAGCTCAAAAGGAAAAGATGTCAAAATAATCCGTTTTGATTTATAGCTGAAATGTATTGACAGATTAAATAAGGTAAGTGTCCTGAGTGATAGGAAGCCTTTTTATTTATTAATATATTTATTTTTAGTGAGATAATACAAAAGATTTCATGTCTCCCAGGAAGGTGCCTAAAAGAGTTCTCCAACCCAGGCTTGATCTGCCTAAGCAACCCACCATAATGTACTTTCCCATGAAATCCACAACTATTATTTTTTCAGTTGCTAATTACTTTTTAATATTAGTGTAATAAATAATAATAATAATTAACACCTTATGCTTTTCATTCATAGATCTCGAAGTATTTTAAAAAAGAGTTCAACGTAACTGTGCCACTTTTTTAGAGGAAGAAATAGAATCACAGGGAGGTGAAGTGACTGGCCCAAGGTAACCCAGGGGCAGAGCCAGGATTAAAACCCAGATCATCTAAGTCCCAGTCCAGTGCTTTAGCCATTAGGTCACACTGTCTCTCCTTTTCCTTATGCCTCACATATGTGACCACTGAGAGGTATTCTTGAGTTCTATCACTTCAGGAAGTAATGACTTCACAAGTGAAGTCACAGCTTCACACCATCATTTTGGTAGGACAATATGATGTTGTTTATGGCTCCTAGGAAAATACTTCTTGGAGTAATACCATTATAACTGCTGCAGTATAGCCATTCATTGTATAGTCCATGTTTCCAAATCTCTGTTAATCTTGCTTTTTTGACAATGGACCAAATCCTGAAATTCTTGCTCAGTTTGTATACAGACAAAACTCCTGAGAGGGGTTGCAAGTGCTTTGGAGGACAGGATTAAAATTTTGGAGAAATGGTCTGAAGGAAATAGGATGAAATTCAGTAAGGATAAATGCAAAGGACTCTACTTAGGAAGGAACAATCAGTTGCACACATACAAAATAGGAAATGACTGCTTAGGAAAGAGTACTGTGGAAAGGGATCTGGGGAGAGTCAACAGTGTAACACTGTTGCAAAAGAAGCAAACATCATTCTGGGATGTATTAGCAGGAGTGTTGTAAGCAAGACCTGAGAAGTAAATCTTCTGCTCTACTTCACACTGGCTAGATCTCAATTGGAGTATTGTGTCCAGTTCTGGGTGCCACATTGCAGGAAAGATGTGGCCAAATGGAAAGAATCCAGAGAAGAGCAACAAAAATGATTAAAGGTCTAGAAAACATGACCTATGATGGAAGACTGAAATAACTGCATTTGTTTAGTCTCAAGAAGAGAAGACTGAAGTGGGACATGAAAACTGTTTTCAAATACAAAAAAGGTTGTTACAAGGAGGAGGGAGAAAAATTATTCTTCTTAACCTCTGAGGCTAGGACAAGAAGCAACGGGCTTAAATTGCAGCAAAGGTGGTTTAAGCTGGACATTAAGAAAAAATTTCCTGTCAGGGTGGTTAAGCACTGGAATAAATTACCTAGGGAGGCTGTGGAATCTCCATCAATGAAGATTTCTAAGAGCAGGTTAGACAAACACCTGTCAGGGATGGTCTAGATAATACTTAGTCCTGCCATGAGTGTAGGGGACTGGACTAGATGACCTCTTGAGGTCTCTTCCTGTCCTATGATTCTGTGTCAGTGGGTGAGACCTTTAGCTGCTCTAAATCAGTATAGTCCTACTGATGTCAGTGAAGCTAGACCTGCTGAGGCTCTGACCCACTAGTGTGACTCTCGATTTGGCTTTAGATTTTTTATCTCAGTTTTCTTCAATTAACATTTGCAAAGGGGGATTTATCATTCTGACAGTGTGGCGTACCAAATAACATAAGCCAGCCTCTGTACAGAACAGAAATAGAAAAAGCTATTTTCTCCTACTGTTGTAGGTCTGTGTTTGTGAAGTGGAGTGTGGCTCATACAGGCATAAGGTGCATCTAGATTCTGAGGCTGTATCTTCACTGCAGAGTTACCTTGAGTTATTTCCATGTGAATTAACTCCTCTCAAATTAGCCTAGCTTGGCTGAGGCTACGTTTACACTTAAAATGCAACTGCAGCGTACCTGCAGCGCTGCAGTGTGGATGGGGTTTTCTCACTAATGTAGGTGATCCATCTCCCTGAGAGGCAGTAGCTAGGTAGACAGAAGAATTCTTCCATCAACCTAGCGCTGTCTACACCAGGGGTTATGTCCACATAGCTATGTCATGCAGGGATGTGGATTTTTGCCAGAGTAAGGCCTGGTCTACACTACACGTTTAAACTGATTTTAGCAGCGTTAAACCGATTTAACGCTGCACCCGTCCACACAATGAGGCCCTTTATATCGATATAAAGGGCTCTTTAAATCAGTTTCTGTACTCCTCCCCGACGAGAGGAGTAGCGCTGAAATCGGTATTGCCATATCGGATTAGGGTTAGTGTGGCCGCAAATCGACGGTATTGGCCTCCGGGCAGTATCCCACAGTCCACCATTGTGACTGCTCTGGACAGCAATCTGAACTCGGATGCACTGGCCAGGTAGACAGGAAAAGCCCCGTGAATTTTTGAATTTCAGTTCCTGTTTGCCCAGCATGGAGCTCTGATCAGCACGGGTGGCAATGCAGTCCCAAATCCAAAAAGAGCTCCAGCGTGGGCCATATGGGAGATACTGGATCTGATCGCTGTATGGGGAGACAAATCTATTCTATCACAGCTCCGTTACAGAAGACGAAATGAGAAAGCATTTGAAAAAATCTCCAGGCTATGATAGACGGAGGCCACAGCACAGTGCTGCGTGACAAGCGTAACAGAAAGCCAAAGAATCAAATGGACACTCATGGAGGGAGGGAGGGGGGACTGAGGACTCCAGCTATCCCACTGTCCCCGCAGTCTCTGAAAAGCATTTGCATTCTTGACTGAGCTCCCAATGCCTGTAAGGTCAAACACATTGTCCGGGGTGTTTCATGGTATATGTCGTCAATTTACCCCTCCCGCCCCCCCGTGAAAGAAAAGGGAAAAAAATCATTTCTTGACTTTTTTATATGTCACCCTATGTCTACTGCATGCTGCTGGTAGACGTGGTGCTGTGGCAATGAATAGCAGCATCCTCTCCCCGGTGGCAGACTGTACAATATGACTGCTATCCATTGTCATCATCAGCCCGTGAGTGCTTCTGGCTGGTCTCAGGTGAGGTCGTCCGGGGGCACCTGGGTAAAAATAGGAATGACTCCCGGTCATTCCCGGTAGATGGTAACAGAACGGCTGGTAACCGTCCTCATCATAGCAACTGGGGGCTGCATTCCATCAGCCCCCCCCCCTTCATGTCTAAAGAAAAGATTCTGTACTGCCTGGACTATCATAGCAGCGGGATGCTGGGATCCTCACCCCCACACCGTTTAACATCCTGCCTGGACTATCATAGCAGCTGGAGGCTGCCTCCCCGTCATTTTATCTCACTAAAAAGTCAGTGTTTCTTATTTCTGCATTCTTTATTACTTCATCCACAAATGGGGGAGACTGCCACGGTAGCCCAGAAGGGTTGGGGGAGAAGGGAATCAACGGGTGGGGTTGTTGCAGGGGCACCCCCCGTGAATGGCATGCAGCTCATCATATCTGCGGGATCTGACACGGAGCGGCTGTGCTTTCTGGTTCTCTGATACATTGGTTCTCTAGTACACTTGCCCCATATTCTAGGCAGGACTGACTCTATTTTTAGATAAACCATAAAGGAAGGATTGACTCAGGGAGTCATTCTCATTTTTGTCTTTGCGCCCCCAGCTGACCTCAGCTAAGGCCAGCCAGGAGAACCCATGACTGCAGCAGATGGTACAGAATGACTGGTAACCATCTCTGCTACCTTGCAATGGCAAATGAATGCTGCTGTGTAGCACTGCAGTACCTCCTCTGTCAGCAGCATCCAGTACACATACGGTGACAGTGACAAAAGGCAAAACGGGCTGCATGGTTGCCATGCTATGGCGTCTGCCAGGGCAATCCAGGGAAAAAGGGCGCGAAATGATTGTCTGCTGTTGCTTTCACAGAGGAAGGAATGAGTGACGACATTTACCCAGAATCACCCACGACACTGTTTTTGCACCATCATGCATTGGGATCTCAACCCAGAATTCCAATGGGCGGGGGAAACTGCGGGAACTATGGGATAGCTACGGGATAGCTACCCACAGTGCAACGCTCTGGAAATCGATGCTAGCCTCGGTACATGGACGCAAACCACCGAATGAATGTGCTTAATGTGGCCGCATGCACTCGACTTTATACAATCTGTTTTACAAAACCGGTTTATGTAAAATCGGAATAATCCCGTAGTGTAGACATATCCTAAGTTTTCACTGTAGACCAGCCCTGAGTGCAGCCACACTGCAAAGTCACACTTGAGCTAATCAAAGTGATTTTGTTAGCAGCTCAGGTTGTGCTAACTCAAGGTGTAGCAGACACTCCTGGACAGGTCAGCCAAATCGAGTTAAATGTGTTTGTCTGTGGACGGGACACAAGTGTGGGGAATCACTTGAGTCATAACTCAAGATGACTCTGCACTGAAGACACACCCAGAGATTCACATCACCTCCCCCCATAAAAAGACGCTCATTTTTCTTTCCTTTGAAACTTAACAAACTTGGCTCCCTCTATTTTTCTATTCACTCTGCTCCACAAAGAAAAAAACAATCTATATGAAAAAAATATTCCAAACCTAGCAGTTTGCTTGTTTGAGATTTCCTGCCATAAGACCTGCTGAGTTGCTTCCAGGCTAAGCAAAGGCAGACAAGGAAAGTGCATTCCTTAGAACTTTTGCCTTAAAATCCCACCCTCTGCAATAGAAGCTGGGGCAGAAACATCTTGTGAACTTCACAAAGACAGCAGAACAAATGAAACGGTTGAGGGGGAAGAGTACCTGGCTGACAAGGCTGTTTGATCTGTGTGCTAATCTGTGTGGTGGCAGGCAG
Source organism: Gopherus evgoodei (assembly GCF_007399415.2). NCBI lineage: Eukaryota > Metazoa > Chordata > Testudines > Testudinidae > Gopherus > Gopherus evgoodei. Next base: position 123,471,083 of record NC_044328.1, on the reverse strand, counting down.
CCCTCTGCGTTTAAGCACAAGCTTCCCTCCACCCTCATTATCCCTTAGATGAAAGATAGCACTGTGAGTCTCAGACCTACCGCTATGCATTGCCACGGCAGCCTATTCCACAGGGAAGGGACTCTGTGCATATTTCAAATAGACTTCTACTTATGCCTATCTGATTCACTCATTTGCTGTGCCTTCTAGAGCCAACCTGATGCAAAGTCCTTTGACAACAGAAAGACTCCCATTGACTTTGGTGGGCTTTCGCTCAGGCCTGGGGTACTGGCAACCACCTCAGGGAAGGGATTATAATTAGTGTAGGCACCTACCAGACTGTGGCATTTTTAAACATAAATCCAGAAATATAAGAATAAGTTTTAATGTTGAAGCTAAAGTAATGGCCACTGAAATGGAGAAACCTAAAACAAGGCTGGAAAAGAAAGTGAAATATAAAGACTTCTCTGTTCAGACCAGAACTGGAAGGGGGTGGGAAAAGAGGACTAAAAGGGTGATTATAAATTCCTCATTCTTTGCCTTTGCCTGCATTAGAACAGCCCAGAGACAGTTCTACTTGTGCTAGCTGGTTATGGTCACCTAAGCTCGAGGTCAGCATATTCCAGCCACGTCCCCCTTCCCTACCTTGAAAAATCCAGATTGTATTTAATGGGACTGCTTACATGAGTAATCACTACTCAGAGCAAGTAAGGACTCCAATCAGGTCTAGATGTGTAAGGCCTAATGAAGATTTGAATGCCACCATTCCCATGAAGAGGAGTAATTATTTTTTTCATCTCGGAGAGTATCTGGTTACCATCCAGAGATTATCTGATGAATGACACCCCTTGACAGTACACCTGTTGAGTGCTGGATTCCTTCTGAACTGTGAGTGGGGATATTAGTGCCAAATACACCCATCTGTCCCCCGTTTACCAACTGCTATGCTATTAACTGGCTTTTCATTCAAAGCCCACAGGCCTAGATAGTTAAACATTGCTATGTGATGTAGGAATCTGGGTTTTGACAGGAGATATGCTGCAGCTTCTTGGAGGGAAATGTGATATATAAAAAAATGTATTCTGAAACAATCATATCTGTGTAAGCTGCACCCAAAGTGTTGCTCAAATCCTTATTTTAAAATCCGCTTTGTCAGTGGGAGTTAATCAGTGTGTGTCTCCCATGGAAAAGAGGCAAATTGTGTTTTTCCCAATTTGCCTGCATGAATACACAAAGGAATACTCACATGAGCAAGCGCTACTCATTGTGAGTAAAGGATGCAGAATCATGGATTACAAAGGAGCAGCACATTGTGATACATTAGTAAACTTGCCAATTTGAAGTTAAAACCAATTACCTGTTTTTAAAAAAAGGGGAAAAAAAGAAATTCCTTTCAAACAAACATTTTAGAATAGGTTTTTAGCAAACACTCACACACCAAAATGTATTATTCTTGAGTGTTTAGTACTCCCTGGAAGGGGTCAGTGAAGCATCCTGGGAAGCCATGCCTAGAAGCAGATAGCTTCAGAAAAAAGAAGGAAAAAACCAGTTAATTTTCATACAAATGGACTGAAAAAAACCTGCAAATTGACTTCTTATTAATGGACTGTAATGGAGGTAAAAAATAAAAACTCAAAATCTGAAAAAGTAGACACACTCACCGGCAAAGATCTATTCTATAAACTAACTACATTTGCTATGTAAAAATATGTGGTCATGTCTAAATCAACCAAGCGGATCAGTGCAACATAATTTACCCCAGCTGAGGATCTGACCCATGAAGTTCCTTTGGGTTCACAGTCCACAAAAAGCCAAGTGGAAAGTTCAGCTCCCATCCTGCTCCCCAACAGCAAAACCCCTATCGTGCGCAGTGAGAAAAGAGTCAGGTCCTTTGCTTTGGTCTGCTTTTAAGCAAAACAAAGAAATGTGATTATTTTATTTTTAATTCCTTCAGGCAGGTAGAAAGCCCCTACAGGCCCACAGCTACAGGAACAACATTAATCAAAGAGAAATATCAAAAGCTGGTATGATAATAAGCTCATTTTTATTAAAATAAGCTTTTGAAAGGCCTTTGATTGGACTTTTTAAATTTCAGAAAGTACTTCTTGAATCTTATATAAAAAACCCCCAAAAGAAGTGAAGCACAATACCAAGAGAAGGTAAAGCCTGACTACAGTAGATGATTCCAGTCCTGTGTTGGACATGGCAGATTTGTGTGTGTGTGTGTGTATAAAGCTATTTAATTACAGTCAGAAAGGCATGTTTAATTTTGATTGTGACTTGGATCACTCATGTCTTAATTTAGGAAGTCCTACTACAATCTCAGTGTGTCCTAAGTGTAGGCTCCTTTAAGCATTGCTAAATGGGGTAATTTTATCGTACACAGAGTCTTGTTGTAAAATTATTGTCTTTCTGTATGTCTAATTAAAATAAAGATGTAATAAAGAATTTATGGTTTTAATTAGAGCATAGATCTTAAAGCAATTATGGTGTGATTAATAATTCTTCAACAAGCTTTCTTACACTAGATGAAGAAAAAAGATTCCAGCCCCATGAAAAATCAATATGCATTACTCAATTACATTAACGGAGTTACACAAAGTAATCTGGGCCCCAATTAAATTGCATCTCTTGTTAAACTAGTGGTGGAATCTGCAGTTATTAATGAGGCTTGATTGGTTTGTTTGCTTGTTTTAAACTATATGCTACTGAAAAGATGCTAGAATAAATGGCAGTGACTCTAGGCCAAACCCTGCTCACTTTAGTCACAAAGTAACCCCAATTAAGTAAGGGGGCACAATCTGATTTCAGTGAAGATTACTCGTGTCCAGAGTGAGCAGAATTTGTCCCAGACTCAGCTAGCTCCACAGAGCGAGGGCCTCATTCTCCACTGCCTTTCACTTACCACCTGATCCAAAGACCATTGAAGTGAATGGAAACCCGCCCACTGAATTAATTGTGCTTCGGATCATGCCTCTATTCCGCTCATTTGCACTCATGCAAGGTGAATGTATAATGCCAATCTAGTGACATTTTGCACCCACTTTGCACTCACTGAACATAGGTATAAATGACTCCACAAAGTGCCAGGCAGTGGAGAGTGAGGTCCTGAGAGTGCAACAGAAACGGGGGCCCAGCACATGTTTTCTGTTTTCCAGCTGGGTCAGGCATTCAGATCCTCTTGTTTACTACTGTTTTTACTAAACACAGGATCAGCCGATAATGACAAGAAATCATACCTGTCTTAGTGCCACTGCATGTAGACTATGGATCCAACACAAAGGTGATAGGCTTTGTAATCATCAGTAACTCCCTGGTAACGAACAACTGTGTGAATGGTATTTCTTCACACAACGCACAGTCAACCTGTGGAACTCCTTGCCAGAGGATGTTGTGAAGGCCAACACCATAACAGGATTCAGAAAAGAACTAGATAAATTCATGGAGACTAGGTCCATCAATGACTATTAGCCAGGATGGGCAGGAATGGTGTCCCCAGCTTCTGTTTGCCAGAAGCTGTGAATGAGCGACAGGGGATGGATCACTTGATGATTACCTGTTCTGTTCATTCCCTCTGGGGTACCTGGCACTGGCCACTGTTGGAAGACAGGATACTGGGCTAGAAGGATCTTTGGTCTGACCCAGTAGGGCCGTTCTTATGTAATGGAGACCTAAGATCAGACAAGCTTGATATGAGCGAAGAAAGGGAAATCCATTTGAAAAAGGGAATGGAACAAAACGGGTTTTGTCTATGGTATCTCTTATGCCCCCAGACAAATAGCACCCAAATTTAACCGAAAGCTAAATAGAAAGGCACTAGGGCCAGATGCAGGAAAGCACTTAAGCACATGCTTAACTTTAAGCACACTAAAGTCAGTGGGACTGCTCATGTGCTTATAATTAAGCATGTTCTTCAATGCTTTGCTGGAGTGGGATCTGAATGCTGAAGGCAAAGCTCTTACTGAAACAATATATGGTGATCCCAATGAGAGACTTCAGAATGGAAGCCCCAAACTGTACATGCCTTGGCCACAATTTGGCACCTGGACTGTAAATTTCTAAATTTTAATAAATATTTTCTCATTCAATTATTTATCTGGGTTGAGGGTGTCAAAAGTGCTGAGCATTGGTCTAACTCTGCTCCCAGTGAAATTGGTGGGAGTCAGGGCTGGCATTAGGAAGTGCGAGGCTCAATTTGAATACCCGGCAGCGATCTAGGTCTTTGGCAGCACTTCAGCGGTGGATCCTTCACTCGCTCCAAGTCTTCTGCCGCCGAAATGTGGCTGAAGACCCGGACCACTGCCAGATGAGTAAAAATTAAAAAGTTAGGTGCTCTTCTTAGGCTCAGGGCCCAATTCAGAGGAATCGGGGGAATAGGCCTAAAGCCGGCCCTGGTGAGAGTTGTACCATTGGCTTCAATGGGAACAGAGATAAGCCAAGATTGAGCACCTTAGACATCCCCACCCCTAATTTTTGTGGTGGCCTAGATAAGTCAGTGGTAGAGTAGCCTACAGAATCCATTATTACAGGGTAAAGAGATTAGAGTATTTCTCAGGAACTGTGATTCAACAAGCAGTCCTTACTGTCACCACCAAATTTTCTGCCAAACCATGCATCACATCTCTCTTTAATAATCCAGCTGACCTAACATGAGCTACAAACTAGATTAATTAAAAATAAAGTGTTAAAGACCATTTGATTTTTAAAAAAGTAACACCAACATAACGTTATATTCATTCATGCACAGCCAACTCCTTATGATCAAGCTGTCCAGCAAATCAAGCTTCATTAATTTAAATGTACTGGAGGGGAAAATGATCTCATAAGAAACTTCTCTAATTTGTCATTCTGTAATATGGATTGTTTCTTGGTAACTCACTAACTGATCATTAAGAACATATTGGAAAAAGGTGTATTTCACAGGGGAAAAAAACAGAGGAAAAATCTGAAAGTAGGTGGGATAGAAATCGTTGCTCCCCCTAAATAAATCTGAAGGACAGTGATGTTTTATTGTGTTCAGGTCCAGCTGTACTAAACAATACATTTATTTTATTCCTGTCACTGTGGGAGGAGAACTAAAATGAGACTGTATTGAAACCTGTGAGTGAGGTTGTACTAGTGGGGCAATGCACATGCAGATTCTACTGGAACTACCTGCAGCTTTCAGTATCACTGACCATGGGGAATTGTTAACTCACTTGTGAGAACTTTTGGGGGTGGATGGAATGGCTTTTCTGTAGGTTCACCGCTTCCTTTCCAAGTGGTCTCCGCTTGGCCATTGCTTTTCCTGTCTATCTATCTTCTTATATAGTCCTTTTCCTGCAGCATCTAGGGCTAGACCCACAAAGGAGACTTAGACTCAGCACTGAAACACCTAGTATTTAGGTACCCTGCCACCAAGTGGGATCGACAGCCCTGAGTAAAGGTGCCCAGGCTCCTTATTCAACGCATGGGGAGAGTTAGGCACTCTGCAAAAGGACATAGGCACCTAAGGTCAGGCTTGGCAAAGCCCTGGCTGGGATGATTTAGTTGGGGATTGGTCCTGCTTTGAGCAGGGGGTTGGACTAGATGACATTTGAGGTCCCTTCCAACCCTGATATTCTATGATTCTATTAGCTCTTGGCACCTCCCTTTCCTCAGGGTTTACAGCTATGAACCCTCTTCCAGAGTTAGGTGTCTATACCCTTTCTCACAAAAAACTTGGGCAGGAGGAACTCTCCCACTTACGACTTTTAATTCAGTGGACAGAGCACACACCAAAGATTCCGATGACCCAGCTTCAGTTCCCTCCTCTGCCTGATGGGGAGCAGGGATTTGAACCCACCTCTCAGGTGAGTACCCTGATCACCCTGATTCTGGGGTGGGGCTCTTTCATGTTGTTCTACTTCCAGAAAGTAGTCATCGGAAGAGAGACCTGGATCTCTCATGTTCCAGGTTAGTGCCACGACCACCAGGCTGTAGAGTCAACCTTTCACTCTCTGGTATGGTGGTGGATTGAGCCAAGCCGGCACGCTAGGCTAGACAACACCTAGCTGGAGGATCCTGCTGAGGCTTAGATGTGAGCTGTGCATCAGAATGTAGGTGGCTCTGCTCATGTGAAGTAGCAGAAATTTACAAGCAATTGCCCAGAAATTCCCAAGTTTTTATGGATTTATCTTCACAACACCTCTGTGAAGCAGGGCAGTGCTAATATCCCCAGATGGGAAATGGAGGCACAGAGAGATCAAGTGACTTGGGCAAAGCCACAAAGAAGTCTGTAGCAGAGCTGGGAACTGAGCCCTGGTCTCCACGGTCTCTTAAACCACATCTGTTGCACATGGGGCTCAGCCTTGTCACTCCTTGTGTTCAATGTCTTTATCAGAGGGTTTTTGTGATGCTTCGAGCTGCAGTGTCACCAACAGGCTGATGATACTCAGCTGTACATTTCCTTTCCATCACACCCAGGAGCTAGTCTTCTTCCTCTCCATTGTTTTCATCTAGATCCCTGCCTCTGCCAGACAAAGTGATGAGGAAACATTCAGGAGAATGGAGGAATAATCTGTTGAAGGCATGTTTCCATCTCACCCAATGTGTTTGCAATAGCGACCTTTCCTCTGTAACACAGACCTCACAATCCCTATCCAAATGGTTGTCATCTCTAGCCCTGACTACTGAAATGGGCTGTAGGCATGAAATCCCTATGGAAATGTCAGCTGTTGGGCAATTCAGCTGCCTACATGCCAGGAGCCACAAGCTTGTAACAACTGGGTTTAGATGTTTGCCTTGGCTTCCTCTTTGCATTCGTGTTCAAGGCTCTCCATGGCCTCCTAAAAGACCACCTATAGTTTCAGGATAAAGATCCTGGTTGATAACCTCACACCTCCGGCACAACGGAACTCTTCTCTATAAGCAGAAAACCTGTCTGCACAAAACTTTTTTGGGAAGTGGTCTGAGTGGAATGAACTCCCTTAGGATATAAGGACCATCTCAAACCTCATCACCGTCAATTCCAAGGACCAGGCACATTTTTTTGACCTGCCTTCTCCAACATGAATGCATAGCATAGTGTTTATTTTTTAAAAATCATCCCAAAACTCAACCCCTATCAAAACAAGACATTCTACTGCATATGTTTCTCTCTCTGGGGAGAAGATGAGAGAACAACATGTGACAGACGTGTAGTCATGCTATTTGATGTGCTACCGGGCGACATTCAGATAACATGATGAGGAGCACAGTATGAGAATCTATGTAAAATAGAATGGAATTTTAGGCATAACTCAAAGTGTACTAATAAACACTTACGGTATCAGCTGCTTGTTTCCTACTGACATTTCCTAAGTTTCAAAACTCCATGACTGCTGGAAGGTTGCTCAGTTGACAGCTTCTTTAGAATTAGTTCCTACTGGCAGTTCATTTCAGACATGGTGTGCTGCAAGACATGTGTGCTCTGTTTAGCATATGATTGACTGCTCTTATAAATAGACATATCGAATGTGCATTCTAATCTTTACAATTCAGCACCCTATCTGCCATAGCAATAGGTGCCATGGAAACCCCAGCAGCTAATAAATAAACCAACTGTTGTCAGGTTTTATAGCTAATTTTGTAGGCATGACTAGAGCTATTTAACCTGGGATATAGAATCTTGTGTGCATTATGGCACTGATATCAGTGTTTCCATTTGTAATATGTCCCTAATGAATTCACTGAAACATCTCCTACTAGAGCCATCCTTCAAATAGGAATAAGCAAATGATATGTGCAAGGAGAAATTCTATGCTGACAACATGATCTCAACCTTCACAGAACAATATATCCTAACCCACAGTTGCTTTGAGAATGTAAAACAATACACACACTCCACTGCAACTGGCAATAAAACCGAACAGCTCTATTTCAAAAACAGTACATAGCAGATTAGAAAGGCACTCAGGCTACAATGTGAAATGCTCCAGGCATCTAATAAACATACTTGATTAGACATGTAGGTTTTGGTTGCTGGAGTGATTCAAAGTTAGATGCCCAAAGTCCTAAGATTAAAAAACCAGCTAAGTTTCATAGAGTGCAATTTACTCTCCTCCACTGCACAATGAAAAATGTTGGTCTTTCCTTTACACTCCCCCAGTGCTTAGGAAGACAGAGACTTCAAAAAACTCAAAAGCACTTTCCCTTTCTGTTGCCCATGCCACAGATGGCTCACCCTCTCTACAATGGACAGGACCATCCCTGAGATATACATTGCTGCCATCCAGATGGTTGCTGCCTCAACAGATTGTCACAGGTAACAATCCCATTATCATCTGGACCTTCTGGCACTTAGCTGTGTCCAGTTAAGCTGCTCCAGAGGTTGGATGTTGCTTTCCCTGGTTAGGTCCAGTAGAACCTGGTTGGTCAACAGTGGCCTTCTTTCTGGGAGACTCTGGTCTAGTCAGGTATTCCTGTTTGTGAAGAGTCTGAAGCTCATAACAGTTACTGACAGGGGTCAGCTATAGCAGAGGAGTAAATGGTTCTTCTGTCCTGATGCGAGAGAGAGTTCCATTTGCTTAGGCAGAGAAGGTGATGTCCAGGGTGGATGGCTCTTCCAGGATACAGCTGCTGAAGTGTCCAGAGATATTAGCATGTTCACAGGAGCTGACCCTCTGCTGTTACTCAGGAGCCCCTTCTGTTACAACCACAGCCCCTCAGCTGTGACTGTCAACTTCTACTCCTGGTCTCTCCTCCCAGTCACATCAAAGGCCTCCCAGGAGACTCAAGGTCACCTGGCACCAATGGCACAGCAGGAGGGAAAGGGAGACTGTCTAACACAGGTTCCTGTGTTTCTTACTTTAAGCACTGAGTTGCGGTCCCATTGGAAATCGATGACCACTTGGTTTCCTGGGAGGACTTTGGTGAGGCTGGCATGAGAGACCAGACATAGAACCTGAGAGTGACCACTCATCAATTCCAGTTGGTGAGAGGGAAATGAGCCATAGAAGATGGTCAACTCATAACTGCTTGCTAGCATTTTAGTGCTGTTATTTTGTAGAACGATTCTATTATTTCTATTCTATATTGGTTCTTGTAATGCCCTTGTCACCACAGCATCTGAGCATTTTCTAGTTGTACGTGAAGTGGCATGACTAATGTCTGTCACATGTGGTTCATTCTTCTTTGAGGACACAAAATGTGTGGGTTTTCTGGTTTTTTTGTTGATTTGTTTACCTTGCAAATCTTCTGTGTAGAAAGATGAGCACACTGCATATTCCACATGAAAATTACCAATATGATATGACTCAAAGCCAGAATGTGAGTGCAGATATGAACTCGAAGTATGCCGACATTCCCTTAAGAGATTTAGTATAATATTCATGCACCTCATGATAAATATGTTACTAGGCACTCATAATAAGGTAGCTTCTGCCCAAAAGTGTGGCCTCCTCCAATGGGCCATGCACACAAAATTGCTCTGATAAGCAACGGTCATGGTGAAATTCCCAGTAAAGCCACTGAGATGCTTAAGAAAGTCTATACTTCCATATCCTTCGGTACTAGTACAAATACAGAGAACATTCAAGACTCTTCATATGGCAAGGCAAAAATAAAAACAAACACATCTCTTCCCCTTTAGAAAAATTACCCTGTAATTGCCAATTACAGGGGTTTCTGCAACTTCCTCTGAAGAAGCTGATAATGGCCCACTTTTGAAGACAGGATACTGAACTAGAATAACTACAGGTCTGATCTGTTATTCAGGTTCCTATGTCAGAAAAGAGGGCTCTAATAGAAGCAGTCAATAAACTGTTATTTATTTATTTTACTAGAGATTCTGGATAAGATTTTTTAAATAAAAACAGACATAACTGAAGGATAAGAATCTTTATATTATTGTAGCTACCAGTATCTACCAGTAGGAAGGACAAGAGGAACTCAGACATTAACTGAAGTGGATTTTTCTTACAATGGCTATAACTACATTTGTAGAAGAGACGGACAATAAAATAAAAAGAGGAGTGTATGGCTCACATGGAAGAAAAACAGAATACATTGGAGAATTGGTTCAAGAACAGTTCACCCATGTGAAAACATAATCTCTGTAATGCAGCCAAGGTCAGAGGGAGAGAGAGAGACCCTGGTGATATACTGACAAAGAACCAGTTCAGTTCAGAGTAGCCTGAGGGTAGTTTCACACAACTAATTTTTCCAAAATGTCAAAAAATGCGAGCACTGGGAATATGTAGAACTTTGTCATTTGAGCAACTTCTGCAGATATTATTTTCAATTTCATTCACACACTCTTTTGGGTATTGCCAGCTCCTCCTTCATTTGTGCCTGACTGATCTCCTGAGATGCACATCAGCGTCTAGCAGGGAAAAACTCTCACTTAGTTTGAAAGAGGAAGTTCCCTAACACCATTATTTTTGTTCAAATTGCATGATGATCTAAGACTCACCAGGAAGAAGAGGCAAGAAATGTTACTTTACAAGACCAGCAAGGCCATCTTCAGAACAGCAGAGCTAATAACAAGTGATATAGGGAGATCAAGTTTTCTGGGTGATAAGTAGAGATGTTCCTGAGTAGCAAATCTTGGTTCTGGATTTCAAACACTACAAAGTTTTTGGGTCCGGCAGTTTGAATTCAGATCTGGATCCAGGTTCTGATTCCAAATGCTCAGAGTTCACTGTTGTTCAAATCTGGGAGTATGGGCTGGGGATCTCTCTTAGTGACAATAATTATTTGCAGTTACATACACATCCCATCCAAAGCTGTCTCAGAAATGTGCTGCAAACTCAAAGCTGCACCAGGCTAGTTTTGAGGAAGATTTTCATGTTATCTCAGACATTTGGTGGGAGAAGGCAGGTCACCAGTAGTATTACGATGATACTTTTATGTAATACCATATAATATTACCCAAAGCTTTACAGAAATTTTAGAAGATATGGTCCCTGTCCCACAAGCAAACACTCTTATAGGCTGGACCTGCAAATGCTGACTGCAGCACAGGAGTGGAAGTCATCAGTGGAAAGCAAGGCAAAAGGAACAGGGGCTGGTGTTAAAGTCTGAAGGAGGCCAGTGAAGATGGGTGGTGCCAAGTATAGAGGGATGATATGCCAAGGCAGCAGTGTGAAAAAAGGCACAAAGGATAGGGAGTAGAGGGGGAGACAAGAGACAAAAGGAGGGGACAGGAATGGGCAAACTTGGGGCTTGACAGGTGATGAGATGCAGACAGGAACAAAGTTATGCAGAGCCTTAAAGAGCAGAATGAGGAGCCCAGACTTTATGTGAAATGAGATCGGATTGGGGAAGGCGGGGGGTGGGTATACTGTGGTCAGAAGCTCAAGTGACTAGTTTAGCTACAAAAACAATGAGGAGTTGTTGCATGCATCTGAAGAAGTGGGTTTCTTACCCACAAAAGCTTATGCCCAAATAAATCTGTTAGTCTTTAAGGTGCTACCAGACTCCTCATTGTTTTGTGGATACAGACTAACGCGACTACCCCTCTGATAGTTTAGCTACAGACCATCATGCACGATCAGGCTGTTATTTTCATTATGAATGGGGACATATATGTGCTTGCTCTGTTATTATTGAGGATTGAGTCAACTTCCCTAGATTGCGCCTAGCATCACCGAAGACTTCAAAAACAAAAAACCATGTGTGTCACGGGGCTGAGACAGCATCCTGTGACTACCTCTTCAGTCACTTCATCCCTCTAAGCAGTGTGCCAGGAGTCAGATGTAGGTGGCTATTGTAATGTGCACATGCTAATTGCAGATGGAGGGCGTTTCTAGTGTTCTTATGGCAAAATGATATTTCATTTCCAACTGGGACTTGACTTTAACACGCTCGCCTGGCTGATGGATTCAAAGGCAAACATGACCTTTTATGAAAGAAGGTGGACAGCTCATAAGAGCAGAAATAACAAAATTACCTCAATCGGTGAGAACAACCAGGACTCTCACAGCTTGTTTGTAACTGGCATGTAGGAGAGTTGGACTGATCAGATAGGATGCAACTGCCCTTTGTTCAGTGAAAACAGTGGGAGCTGGATGGATGTTAAATCTACTCCTAAAACCCACAGACATTCTCTCCACTGCTGCAGTCTCATTCTAGGCACTCAAGTATCAGAGGGGTAGCTGTGTTAGTCTGGATCTGTAAAAGAAGCAGAGAGTCCTGTGGCACCTTATAGACTAACAGATGTATTGGAGCATGAACTTTTGTGGGTGAATACCCACTTCATCGGATGCATGCAGTGCATCTGACAAAGTGGGTATTCACCCACGAAAGCTCATGCTCCAATATGTCTGTTAGTCTGTAAGGTGCCACAGCACTCTTTGCTGATTCTAGGCACTGAAATTTCAGTCACAGGGTTTGAAGCCAGTGGTAGTTACACTTGTATGATGGAGAGCAGAATGTGGCCCTTAGTTTTACAACACTGTCTCCAACTTACTCACATACTGCTTATTTCCAGTTGTTTCCTCTCACATCTCATTTTCCATTAGGAAGCCATTTGTCTTGGCATATTTTTCATCTGCTCATTTACATGTCTCCTGCCAGACTGAAACTCCAGCATTGATCTCACCACAAGATAATGTTAACAGGATCAATAAACCACAACGAATGTACCAAAGTGTCTGTTCCTCACCCCCCCAGGAATGTACAAGGTAGTTCACTATTAGAAAGACAGGTCTAAAATAACGTCTCTCACTCTTCCCTGTCTGCTCTTATCCATGGGGAACTGTCTGTCTCCCTTATACAAAATAAATTACTAGGTAACTGAAACAATTTAATTTTTAATATCACTTCAGAACGTATAAAATATTACTGATGCAATTAAAAAAAGACAATCCGCTCAGCGCACCAGAAAGCGAGTACAGAGTGCACTGACAGGAATGAAGGAAATCTCTTTGGAAGACTAGCAAAAATACTAACCTCTTCTAAGTGGGGAAAAAAAAAGGCCATATGTTTGTCTAGTAGAGTTTGGTGCCCAGTCTGAAGGGTCTGGCCAACAGTCATCAAAACTATTTGAATGTGTATTAGAGGAAGAAGAGCAGTTTGGAGAAGACTGGATTAAAACAATCTAGCTCCTCAAGACCTGCCAGTGGAAACAGTCTCATTGAAATCATTGGAGCTACACTGGTTTATAGCAGCTGAGAATATGGCCTTATGCTTTTTAGTTAGAATGTTAGTATGTGGATTTTGAAGTTCTGTCCTGTGTGACCTTTGACAAACCGCTTCTCTGTGCCTCAGAGCTCTATTGGGACTTGGGTACCTGATGAGGATGTGCTTGCTGCACATGCTAAAAGTTGTTGTTGGGTGAAGAATTGGAGAAGAATCATCAATTGGGTGTTTGAGCCAGCTGCTGAAGGGGCACAAATGCAATGGAGTAGGGATAAAGTCCGCAGTTTAAAAGAATTATTTGCTACTTGTTAGTAGCCAGCAGTGTGCTTGGTGCTGTAAAAAGACACAGCTATCAAGACATTCCTTGCCACAGACATCTTACAACTGAAGGCCCCAAAGGTCAGTGGCTTTATGGAAGTGAGTAGTCCCACTGAACTCAACTGAAGAGAGCTGCTCCTAGGTGTAAAGATAGTCATGGGTGTAAGTGTTTGCAGGATCAGAGTCTGAAAGTTTCTCTCTCGTTTCCATCAAGAATCCTAAAAGCTAGAATTTCTGTAACAATTTCTGCAGAATGCATCGAGGAGTATTTAATGCTTCTTTTTAAAAACCAATCTGTGTTTCTCATACTGGGGTCACCGCTTGTGCAGGGAAAACCCTTGGTGGGCTGAACCGGTTTGTTTACTTGCTGCGTCCGCAGGTTCGGCCAATCGCGGCTCCCACTGCCCATAGTTCGCCGCTGCAGGCCAATGGGAGCTGCCGGAAGTGGCAGCCAGTACGTCCCTCGGTCCACACCCGCTTCTAGCAGCCCCTATTGGCCTGGAGCAGCGAACTGCGGCCAGTGGGAGCCACGATCAGCCGGACCTTCAGACAGGGGAGGTAAACAAACCGGCCCAGCCCGCCAGGGGCTTTCCTACACAAACGGCGAACCCAGTTTGAAAAACACTGAAACAAGTGGAAAAGAGTAATCAGTACATAAAGCGGATTTCATGTTATTTAAACCAAACTACTGTGCTGATCTTGGTGACCAAAATATTAAAATCTCAGTAGGCTCTTGTAAGTTTAAATAACATTACATGTGCTACATAACAGCTTCAAACTCAGAATCTATTACCCAATCTAGATCTGGAGAATAATGTATATGTAGAAAATAGAAAATCCTTAGACTACAGCTGGGGCATGTAACTGTTTATTTGAATATTTAAATTAATTCCCTTTGACTGATTGGGATGACTTTAACTGGAAAGAGAAACCAAAAGGTACACAGAGGGTTTAATAAACTGTGTTACATTGGGACAGGGTGCAAAGAGTTTAATAAACTGGGTTCATTGGGATAGGGTGAATTTTATTCTCGTGAATAGTCTAGCAAACGATACTACTAGCGGAAACATTCAATGAAACAGCAAATTTTTGGTGAATATCACAAAATACACAGGGGAGGCAAATTTCAAATTTGTATTAAGAGAGTATTCCCATGGAAACCTGTTTCTAAGAGCTAAACTCATCCAGTCAAGAAACGGGAACATTTCATGTGACCTAGATTATCCAGTCAAAAAGGCTTGAAATTTGATGATCAAATACTTGCAACTAACTGCTCAAGAAACAAGCTACAGACCTAGAATGCACGAAAACACTGATCTGAATGCGGAAAACTTGCAACTGAAAAGAGAGGTGAAATCTCTTAAATAACTTATTTAGGTCTTTTTTGCTGATCTCCATGTCTGAACAGGAATTTAAGTGTTATTTTATCTGTTGATAATATCCAAGTCCCACTGCTATATTTTAGAAGAAGGATCTGTTATATCAATTTTTCAGCAGGAGTGGAGGGTGAAAGTGGGAAGTCTGATTTACACATTTTGTTTTCAAACTGAATACACTTAAAATACAGGATACTTTCAGGGCCCGGGCCAGATCCTCAGACATGGCTGCCATCTGTTTCCTCCACCTCTCATAGAGCAGGGGATTGGGAGTGTAGATGCGCTTGGCACAACTGAGGATCTGAAAATCTATTTTCAGTTCTGCTGATGTGGGTGGAGTAGAACTAAACCTCTAGAATGTATGAAAAAGGGATGTGGGACACTCACTCCACTGTACGATGCTCGGTCTCTGGAGGTTCACAGAGGCCCTATGGAGTAAGTTTTGTGGGGTTTAGCTTTTGCAGTTTTGGGGAGGAAAGGATTGGGCTTTGGGGAAAAGGATTTGGTGCTTGGGAGTAGCTGCTCTCCATGGCATCACTGGCAAGGCCAATAGTCCTCTGCTGTTTGGTCTGAATGGGACTCAAGTGTGTACTGGCAGGCAGTATGCACTGCATTAGTGAGAAGTCCAAGAATGAACTTGCAGTTCTTCTATTCTCTTAACTGGGAGCGGCTGTGTGCACATTATACTGAGCTGAAGTGCAGTATCATGGTCTCTGCGGTTAGACGTTTGACAACAGGCTCAAGCATCTTGTACTGAATCAAAACAAGTGTTTGAAAGCATAGGTCTGGCTGCTATAACCTACGGAGTTATTGTCATGCTGGGAAGGGAAATAAAAAGAATGGAGTGAGGAACACAACCTGAGTTGGTTAAGGTAAATTGAACATACCCTCTGTCTAAGCCCATCTTGAGGCACCTTACTGGGAGTCTTGATTATTGCTATTGTTTATTTCTATTGCGAAGACCTCAACCAGTTATCAGGGTTGCAGTGTGCTAAGCACTGTACACACACACACATTAAAAGTTCCTGCCGCAAAGAGTCTACAATCTACACATCTGATGAGACAGTGACAGGAGGATAAAATAAATAAATGGTGCAGAGGACAAGCTAAACAGTTGATTAGCTTAATAAACAAAAGTGTCAGCTCACCTGCCTAGCCATTAAATCACAGCTCTGGTGAATTTTAAGGAGGGATTCGGAAGAGGACAATAGTATCTTTGAGTACTGTAGGTGATTCTGGCCCCACTGAAGTCAATGGGAGTTTGTCAATTGACTTAAATAGGAACAGAATTCTACCCCATGTTTTGAATCAAGTTATTGGAGATAATAGAGCAGTGCAAAGTTTCCCTAAATAACCAGGGTCATAAATATTATCTTTGGGACACAAGACTGTAGGGCCCTACAGGTCAGTAGCAGTAACCAAAAATAATGACTATTTGGTAGCCTATGTGAAATCAGTCAAACAGACAGTCAGTCCACCTCCAAGTAATCTAGCATCTAATAGAGCTGTGTAAAAAACCCACTTGTTTCAGTAAACCAAAACCAACGGATCTGGCTTGTGCAAATTCACTGTTGCTGAGGTCCACTTGGAAATAAGAAGAAAGCGTTTTCCAAACAGCCTGAGGGACATAGGGACAGAGCTGTGTGAATAACTGATTCTTCCTTTCACTGGCAATTCCGAGATTGATTGATTTTTAATTATTTGGTTGAGGAACAAGAAAAGCTTTTCAAAAAGTTGAACATTTTTTTTGACTCAAAACAAAATATTTTGTTTTTGAGCTTTTTAACCTTTAAATTTTTTAAAGAAGACTAAAGTAAATTTTGAAATGAAAAATCAAAGCATTTTGTGTAAAAAATGTCAAATGAAACTTCATTTTTTTATTTGTTGGAGGGTGGGGCTTAAACAAGTCAGATAGTTTTTATGCAAATTTAGGAAAGGTTTAGGTAAAACTAAATCTGCATTTTTCAACACAAGAAGCTTTGGCCAAAAATTTCATCCAGCTGTAGTTATGAGCACAAGTGTAATAGAAAATACCCCTCTAAATGTCCACATAAAAAGAAAGTCTCTAAGCCAACCTGGATTTAACTATGGCAAAACTTACTACATTCTATGGTAGTCTTTCCAATGATTTCAGTGGGCTTTGGATCAGGCCCTTAAGCATTTTAAACATCAGTTTATCTTCAAGTCACTGTATGCTTTTGTTCAGCCTGTTTTTTCCATAGACATACAGAACAAAAAAAAAAAAGGCCTTAAAAACCATCGTTTTGCATAAAATAACAGATTTATTTTGATACTTTTAAGGTTGCTTAAATAGTTTCATATTAAGTGA
Organism: Gopherus evgoodei; assembly: GCF_007399415.2. Lineage (NCBI taxonomy): Eukaryota > Metazoa > Chordata > Testudines > Testudinidae > Gopherus > Gopherus evgoodei. The sequence continues at coordinate 123,454,001 of NC_044328.1, read as the reverse complement.
AATGCAGAGTTTTAACAACCTGTCTGACAGATGCTAAAATGTCACTTGTTCTACATAATAATTTCTTTTCTATATCGACATTTTTATGATACTACCAAGGAGCTTGCAAAATACAGTAATATGATGGCACTTCTATTTAAACAAACTATTATTAAAAAATAAAATAATTCTACTGATTGAAAGCAACTCGGCAAGTAGAAGTGGTAGACCAAATTCTGCTCTCCGTTACACTGTTGTAAATAAATCCAAAGGAACTCCACTGATTTTGCTAGAATTACTCCAAGTTTACATCAGCATAAACTGAAACCAGGACTTACGCCAGCAATGTCACACATGCTCCAGAACCCAAAACATATAGCATATCATTTCCCAATAATTAAATGTTAGCCATATAGAAAAGATCAAATTGAAGTATGTTTTAGGTGAAATAGAAAAATTTTAAGCTTTTTTTTTTAACTGTACTAAATTGGATAAAATGTTCAGCATTGAGATTAGAATTTTATCTAAAAAATTTCCAGATGAAAATCTCAGGCAACATTTGAAGAAAATCACTCAGTTAAGGACTGAAGCTGGGAATGGGCAACAGGGGTTGGATCACTTGATGATTCCCTGTTCTGTTCATTCCCTCTGAAGCACCTGGATTCGGCCACTGTCAAAAGACAGGATACTGGGCTAGATAGACCATTGGTCTGACCCAGTATGGCTGTTCTTATGGTCCCATTTCTGCAACCCCTTTACTCAAAGATGTTAATCACAAAAGTAGTCCCTAATCTTACTTCTCCTGATGTCAATGGGAATGCAAGCTGGAACAGCCCCATTGTCTTTATTGGGATTTTTCAGGTAAATAAGGATTTAATTGCCTGAGTAAGTGCTTGGAGGATTGGGCCTTAATTCAGTAGCGTGAAGTATAATTTCAGGATATTGACAGTAATTAGTACAATTATAGTTTGAATTCCTACTGACATCTAAACTGACACTAGGAAAAGAACAAAAAGGAAAAGGATGAGCATACCACTTGCAGGTGAAAGGTTAGAGTTATCTCTCAATTATATCAACTGACTTCAGTGTGACTGCTCGTGCTGCAAAGTACCAGTCAATGTCAGTGCATCTGCACCTGACCCAGTGGAGTTGCACAGAGTAGAATTTGGCCAAAGTATTGAGCTTAGAAAGTTTTTTCTTTTCCTGATGCCTTTTGCTATTTACTATTTCAATTCATACACAAATCTAATTTATAATAAAATGCTTTCAAATGATGACATACAAAATGCATTTTCTGATTTTCTTATGATATTCCTATTTCTACGATGAAATAAAATCCAGCCTTCTCCGAGTCATCATTTTTGTTGTTTTACTTCCAGGATAGAGTGATTGACTCTTAAGTTTGTTGTTATGTTGCAGGGAGGAGGGGCATGAATGAAGTTGGAGAAAACTACCTTACCTTTCAACAAATGCAGACATGAGGGATTACCAATGCAAACATAATGGTAGCACCAGATTGTCAGCTGGTGTAAACAGACATAGCTCCACTGAATTGCGTTTAAAGCTGATTTACAACAGCTGTGACTCTAGCTCCCACAATATCTAGTCTGAATGAATCTGTTTAGCATATCAGTCCAACTGATATTTCAGAGAGGAGATAAGCACCTCTGAATTTACTGTATGCAATATTGTTGTAGTCATACTGGTCCCTGGATAATAGAGAGACAAGGCGGGTGAAGTAATATCTTTTATTGGCCCTACTTCTGTTGGTGAGAGAGACAGGTTTTTGAGTTTACACAGAGCTCTTCTTCAGATCTGGGAAACTTAAGGCCTTGTCTACATTATGCGGTTAGGTTGACATATGCTGCCTTGTGTCAACCGCTGTGGAAGTGTCTTCATTAAATTTAGCTCCCACCGACACAAGTGCCTCGCCATGTTGAATTAGTGACACCACTGCTTTGCACTGCATTGAACTACATTGCTTATATCAACTGTTACTGAATTTCAGGAGCCATCCCACAATGCCCCACACTGACAATACATTTGATACGAGCGCTACTAGTAAGGATGCCCACCACCAACACAAGGAGCCAAGTGTGCAGACACACAAGCATTTTAATAACTGCCATAGTTGGATGCTGATGTAAGTTAGGTTGACATAATTTTGTCGTGTAGACATGGCCTAACTCGGAGTGCCACAGCTAACTACAAGGTGGACGAGACCGATTACCAAACGTAGTTAACATATATTTCAAGGGACTAGTCAAGGTGAAGTGGTCCCTCCAGTCATAGGGAGGAAAGGAAGGTGCAGAGAGAAGCTGTTAGTGGCTTATCGTAAATCCAGTGTCTCTATTCAGTCCATGTTTTTTGATGTCTTTCAAAGTTATGAATTTAAGCTTCCAGGCTTGTGCTGCACAGGTTTACTTAGAGGTCAGATATGGAGTGATCGCTTTGTGAAAAGTGTTCACACACACATAGGCGCCAGCTTTTCCAAGTGCCAGTGGGTGCTCGCCCCCGGCCCAGCCCTGTCCCCATACCAACCCCTTCCCCAAAGTCCCGGCCTTAACTCTGCCCCCTCCCCATCCCTATTGAACCCCTTCCCCAAATCCCTGCCCAAGCCCCACCTCTTCCCCAAGCATGCCTCATTCCCTCTCCTCCCGCCTCCCTCCCAGTGCTTGCTGCCACTAATAAGCTGTTTCACGGCGGGAAGCACTGGGAATGCGGGAAGCAGAACCATGGCACGCTCAGGGGAGGAGGCAGAATGGTGGTGAGCTGAGGTGGGGGGGTGTGGTGAGGAGCTGCCGGTGGGTGCAGAGCACCCACCATTTTTTCCCTACGGATGCTCCAGCCCTGAATGAATGAAGCACCCACAGAGTTGGCGCCTATGCACACACAGCTGATGTGATGTGCGTGTCCTTTATCATTTTCCGGTCTGAGGTCATTTGAGATTGCAATGACTGTCTGGTTTCACCCACATAGTTGTTGGGATATTTAGTGCACAGGATGAGGTACAGCAGATGTTGTGATAGGCATGTGTAGGATCCATGGATCTTGAAAGGTACATTGTGGGGTTGTTGATCCATGTAGCAGTGGAAATAATATTTGCAGGTTTTACATCTGTTTGGGCAGGTCCGGTGCTGCTTTGAGTTGGTGTGTCCTGATCTGTGAGGCACTTGCTTCTGATGATGAGCTTGGCAAGGTTGGAGGGGTTGTTTGAAGGCCAGAAGAGGGGCTTCAGGAAAACTTTCTTTCAGGATGGGTTCGCTATTGAGTATGGGATGCAGTTGTTTGATGATAGGCTGTATGGGTTCCAGTATGGGGCGGTAGCTGGCAACTGGGGTTTTATATTTGTATTAAAGCAGATTCTCGGGGTATTTGGGTGGGCCATTCCATGATGCGATCTGCTTCTCTGGTGGAGTGTCTTTGTTTGGTGATGATGGTGATGATGGTTTTCAGCGGGTTAAAGTGTGTATCCCAGATTTTCTTCTCAGAGTGCATTCTGTGGTGTCTGAGTACGTGGCTATAGCTAACAGATTTCTTGGTGTGCTTGGGATGGTTGCTGGATCTGTGAAGGTAGGTGTGGTAATCCATGGGTTTCTTGTATATGGTTGTTTGTAGGATTCCATTGCTGAAGCTGATCATGGTGTCCAGGAAGTTGTCAGTTCTAGAGAGAGTTTAATGGATTGGTGGTGGTTGTTGTTGAAGTTGTGGTGGAAATCTATGAGGGAGTTTAAGTCACCTGTCCAGAGGATGAAAATATCGTCAATGTAGCTCAGATATTTCATTGTCCAGAAATTCTTCTTCAAGGTAGCCCATGAAGAGGTTGGCATATTGGGGATACATCCGAGTATCCACGGGTGTTCCTATCCATGGGTTTGGATGAAGTGTTTATTGTTGAATGTAAACTTGCTGTGGGTGAAGATGAAATGGATGAATTTGGTGATGTCTTTGGGGTGGATATCTGAGGACTTTCCACTGTCTTGTAAATATTTGAGGCAGGCAACTATGTGAGGGATGTTGGTATATAGGGAGGTGACATCCATGGTGGTAAGGATGGTGCTCTGAGGGAGGTTGTTAATGTTGTGGAGTTTGTGGAGAAATTCAGTTGTGTCCTGGAGGAAGTTGGCCCTTTGTGTGGTGAGTGGTTTGAGGATGGTTTCAGTGAGACCTGATATTCCTTCAGTAAGAATGCCATGGCCAGATATGATGGGTCTGCCTGGGTTCCCTTGTTGTGTATCTTGGAAAGCATGTGGAAGGTCACTGGGGTGGGTTCATGGAGGGATGAGTTTATAGAGTTTCTCTTGGAGTTGTATGGGGAAGGATTAGATGATATCCTTAAATCCCTGGGTACATTGTGGTGTGGGGTCTTCTTTGAATTCAAGATGTTCCATCTTGTATTTAGCTGTGAACACTCTGAGTTAGTTTCCCAGACCTGAAGAAGAGCTCTGTGTAAGATCGAAAGCTTGTCTCTCTCACCAACGAAAGCTTGCCTCTATCACCTCACTCACTTGATCTCTCTGAATTTACTGACATTCTCAAATAATTTCAAGAGATTTGTTAAAGAATCCCAATACATTTTTTGCGGCATTCAAATTTAAAGTTAGGCAAAAGAGATTTCAAGAGCAATGTAAAAAAAAATTCTCTAAGGTTTAATTACCGGCACTTTAGCCAAGTAGTTTTATTTGGAACAGATTTTATAGATTTAACGTCCTTAGTCGAGGACGAGAAAGTTGAGAAAGTTATAGGACTGGAAAGGGCAATAAGAAGGGTCAGAGAAGGGCAGAGCTAGTGTAGTAATAATTTAAAAGAACACACTATACAGTGCTGGGTGTCTGACAGATCACTGTATTCTATTCCATAAGGAGATAGCTTGCGTGCCAAGAAAGATGTTTCAGAATGCCAGTGGAGTTCCTTGGAGAAAACCTTGATCAAAGAAATGATTAAGAGGGAGCTTACAGGGTCAAACTGAACTCCTTTGTTCTTCTGATTTTTTCAAAAAAAACCCAAACATTTGCACTCAGTAAAGCTAGCTCTGCTCTTGAGTACACACTGGCAATTAAATGCTTGCTTGGCTAGCTGGACTCTCTCTGTCTGTCTCCGAAATTTGCTGTAGAAATGATGTGGAAGAATACAGCACATCCAGATTCCAGTAACCTAAATTCTTTCCCTGGCACTCACTTCTGCTCATGTCACAAAACCAAGCTGCTGAGCATTTGCACCACTCTGTATTTCTAAAACGGCATTTGCAAGAAGACCAGTTATGTGATTAAAAAGGTGATATGAGGTCTTTCCTCACTCACATTTATCAGGCTCATTAGAAACATTTTTAAAACAATGACAATCTGTCCTTCAGTCAAAAACTTGGATGAAAAAAGCTAATGCACATGCTAAATATGGCAGAGCAAACCGCAATCAGTGGGGTCACACCATCAGACAATTTGGCCGATCAAGTCTTTCACTGAAGTAAAAATATGCATTATGACTATATCAGACCCTAAAGGTAAAATAACACTAGCCTATGCATATGAAGTTAATGAATGCTGTTTTCCACATTAAACATGCTTTTAAAATTGAAATTTACATAAATAATTGTTATTGCACCAGCCTGGGAATGAAATGTAAAGATGAGGCTCGATCCTGCAGTTTTGCACGGGCAAAACTCCCACTGAAGTCTGAGAGAGATTTTCTTGGTCAAGAATTTCAACCCTGGCTCAGAGTCTGAAAATGGTCCCACACAGGGAATCCACTTTTAACTAGAACATGCAAGTAAGTCATGCAAATCCCATATTTGGATACTTGAGTCAACATGGATGTATCATTTGTCTGGAGCTGGCTGTCTGGAGCATTAGATACCAGTTAAGGAGCTTATATTTGAAAACTGAACACCTCCATGTTACCAGGATGTTGAGTTAGATCGTACACAATGCTGAGTACCCTAAACAACTCCCACTGCAGTCAACAGGATGTACCACACATTTCAGGATGAGGCCCTTACTATATCAGACATGCAAACAACATGCAGACCAAGTTCAGTTCATGTTTTTGCTCAGTTTGGGGTCATTTTGGGGTGTTTTTCACCAACTATCAAACACTCTTTCAAAATGAAAAGTTGAAATGTTTGAAACACTTCATTTTGAAATGGCCAAAATAAACTATTTTGACTTTTTTCAGTTTTGTTTTCCAATTTTTTTGAACAGTAAGTGTGAGGACCAAGGGGATAGGGGCTCATTGAAGTCAATGGCAAAGCGCCCTCTGACTTTAATAGCTCGGGATCAGGGCCTAGCTGAGGAAGGATGAGTTCTCAGTCAGCAGACATTATTGATTCCTATGAAGAGCAGCAGAGATGAAATATGAAAGAAAGGAAAGACGGGCTGGCAGCAGCATGAATGCCAACAGTTTATAAGCCTGCACCACAGCACTCAGATGCTCAGTTGTTCACGGGCACAGAAGTCTGAATCCAAAATGGCAGTCAGTCTATAACAAGCCGGTTTCTTATTTCCTTATTCACACTGAACAATGCCTTGCTCCAAGCCTGTTTGAAATCAATGGAATGAAGCACTACCAAACCTCAGTATGATAATCTAGCCCCTTAAGAGCCTGGACCATGCACTTCATAAAGGAGGCCCAGTTCTATCCTGCCCATACACAGAGAGAATTACATGAATTAGATTGAAGAGTTGGATGTGAGAATAGAATGTTTTCAATGATGACAGCAAGTAAACAAATAATTTCTGTTCAGCCATTATAGATTATAGATTTTTCAGATACAGACAATCATAAAATAAATGTCATGTCCTGCACCCAAACAAGGCAATTCCTGAGGGAAGCCATTAATTAGCATCTGGTAACAATGTTGCTAGCAATATTCTGATTAAATGGCACACAACAGCAGACGCATTACTTCAACCAGCCCATAGCCACAGTAAAGATAAAGCCAGATTCTCTTTCACTGAAGGCAAATATTACACAAACACATATTATCTTTTCATGAAAGGCTAACGAGTGACCTTGGCAGAATTTCTCTCTTTAAAAAAAACAAAAAACATATCAGAAAACAAAGCTCCAAACAAACGGAGTGTAGCCTTTTTACCCATTGAAGAAACTGTAAGATGGGTCTCTCCTAGAGGGATTTCAAAGGCTCCATTGCAGTTGCAATAAGCAAATGAAGAGAAGTATGGGCCACTGAGTCAAAGAAAGACAGAGTGCAGGAATACTATAGCAAGTTATTTTAAACCATCACCAGAGATCTGTAGCAAAGATCTCCAGTGGCCTGCTTCTAGCTAAAAGGCTTCCACTTGAGTGCTTCAGATCATGTAAGTTTGTTTAAGATGCATAATTCATGAAGGGTACATAACACCATCCTTGAATAACTTTTCACTCACCACCTGCTTGATAGGAAGAGAATTGACAGAATAGTGTGACTTCAGGAGTCTGACATTCTCACGCTATGTGTCCCTGGGGAAAGACACTGGGCACTGGACACTTCATTGTCTTAACCCCTTGATTATTATTACTGTCAGAGAAATCTAATTGCAGAGACTAATTCCCAGGCTAGGGGAAATTTCATCCCTTACCATAATCATTAAAATAAGAGTAAGATAAATGGGTGCAAAAAGTAAGGACTAGTTACATTTTAGTCCTTGAGAAATGCAAGCAAAGAAAACTATTTTTCCAAGTGCTATAAAAATCTATTGTACACCGAAGGCTAGATTCTCACATCCCACTCCAGCTGAGTAGTACCTTCCTTCTCAAATAGCCCACTGAAATCATCTTAGTCCCACTGAAATCAATTTGGGAGTATTTAATGTGAGGGAGGGCGGCACAATCTGGTCTTTAGGTAGCAAATTATAAAGCCAAAATCAGAACTGGTGTAAATGGGCATAGTTCTATTGTGGCCATCCATGCTACACCCATTACCCCAGCTGAGAATCTGCACTATAATAGTGTGAAAACTTCAGAGTAGGTGGATTTTCATTGGCATTCATAAATACGACATCTTTAAATTTTATTGTGCTCCTATATTTGCCCTACTTTATTTTCTGCTTAAAAGCCCAACTGATAGTCAATTTAGGAATGATTTATGGACTTTGTCCGGTGTTAGTGATTGTAGGGAAATCGCTGCGAGACCAAGAGTAAAGATTTTTTTAACATTATTTTATTTTGGGGCTATCATGGTTAAGAGTTGAACTGTCACAAGTCTCTTTCTCTTCTCAAAATGTGATTGCTTGAGTTGTGGGGCTTATGAGAAAAAGCCAAGATATAAAGAGAACAACATACGGGCGAGCCAAGACACAAGGAGAACAATACGAACAATAGACGAAGTAAAGGATATAGCACACGGCTGAAGGAAGATGGCTTCCTTAATTATTTATATCCTGGGTAAGCCATCCCAGCGGTAACTCTTTCTCCCCCACCTGATGTCTAGGCCATTCTTCCTGGCATACCATTTTTTTTTACCCCTTTAACACTTAAATGTGCCTCCTGCTGACAAGCTTGGAGTGACATTTGGCTTAAGTACTATCAGTTTATTTCCCATGAAAGGGCTCAAAAATACCCAGGCTGCAACATGGGAAAATTTAATTACTGAAAGCAGAGTACCCTGGAACCATCAAGTAATGAAGCCATTTTCCTCTCTTCCTCCTCCTCCCACCAAAAATTATTGATTTCACAATAAAGCAGTACAATTTGAATTGTAATCTGCACGCTTCAGAGCCGCGAAATCACGCAGGACTTCACTGTACCTCCATGGCATTCCCCTCTCCGCTCACTGTGAGGAAGACCCATTTGAGAAACAGTGGGAGTTCCTCATGTGGACATTCAAAGAGGTTTCATTTCTGATGGGTTACAAAATATTCCACAACAAAAAATTGCGATTTCTGTTGTCTGATTCTATCTGTGAAGTGAATTTTTAAATTACACAGAAAAAGACCATTTAGTTAAAAAGAGAGGTTTGCTGTACTGAAGAATGAGGCCGTACCACCTTATTTATTACTTTGAAAACTAATATGCTTTCCTTCTTTTCTGGGGAACCATTTGAGTCAACCCCTTGCATTATCTTACAGAGAAAGATTATCCCTGAGAAATGTTCCTCCCCTTCACTGCAGGGCACAATCAGAAGAATTTAAAGGGGAAAAAATTGTCTGATTCCCATGTTGATGAGAGGGTTTTCATTTGTTTGTTTGTCCCCTACCCTCCATAAGTAATCCCATTTTCCCCGTTTACAGTAACATTTGGAGGAGGTAAGAACATAAGAACGGCCATACTGGGTCAGACCAAAGGTCCATCTAGCCCAGTATCCTGTCTTCTGACAGTGTCCAATGCCAAGTGCCCCAGAGGGAATGAATAGAACAGGTTATCATCAAGTGATCCATCTCATGTCACCCATTCCCAGCATCTGGCAAACAGAGGCTTAGGGACACCAACCCTTTCCATCCTGGCTAACAGGCACAGATGGAGCTATCCTCCATTAACTTACCTAGTCCCCTTTGAACCCTGTTATAGTCTTGGTAAATTACACAAATTGATTAACATTTTTATTTAGCCTCTTTCTCCTTATAAACTATAACAGAAATGCCTGTGAGACAACAGGTGTCTGCAAGATTCTTTATCTTGTAAGTTCCTTTCTCAAGCTCTTTATTTGACACTTTGCACTGTTGGTTAATTGCTTTCTTTGTGCCTGGTATTTACATAGAACCAGATTTTGGCAATTAGCCACTGTGGTATGTAACTGTGCCCCCTTCCCCCCCCAAAGAGGCACGCACGGAGAACTAGTGACTATGAGTCACCCCTCTTGTGCTGGGGGTAGGGGAAATAATTTATGGCAACCTCGAAAAGGGTGCAGCTCATTTCCCCTCTGCACATCAAGTTGGCCCGTAGAAGAATGGAGTCATGGCTCTTCCTTCTTTTCAACCACTTGCACATAGTGGTCAACAGTGTCCGTGCAGCTCATGCTCTGTTCAGGGCCCAGAGCCAACATCTGGGTAGATCTAACACAGTCACGTGGAAAAAAGTAGGGGTGAAAATCTTATTGTCCCATTTCCCTGCATGGCCGCACTGAACGTACTGACAATGGAGACAGTAATTACAGAGCTCCATGTAGATCTCTCCCTTGACCCAGGTCTATGTACGCTAAAATGGTATTGGATATTTCTGATTCCACCCCACCTATGACATCTTTCACAGACTCCTTTCAGCTGATATGTTATCATCATGGGGGTCATTGTGAGAGACTGTTGGTGAGACCATTCAGTACTGCACAACCTTTTGGTAGGTACCTAGGAAGAAGAATAAAAAATGTGTGTCACAGCTCATTTGAAAGGTAGAAGCACAGTTCTTTGGGAGGGGAGGGGGAGATTTTGCCGTGATAGGTTGGCACTGGATGTCCTGATTATGGAATATCTGACCTTCTTCAGCCTAACTGGGATATGAACCAAGGTTTTGTCTATTCAAGGCAACCCAGCACTAGAATGTGGGTCAGGAATTTTAGGTCCAGAAAAAGCTGCCAAGTGGCAAGAAATTTTGTGAAGTTTCCCTCACTTTCTTTTCTTGTTCCCAGGTTTGTTAACTTTCAGGGCATAGTGCAAAGCTTGTGTGTATGTGTGTGTCACTTAGTTGGCTCTCTTGGAGTAACGGCTCTGTGGACCCAGAGCCAGATGAGTTGCCACAAAAGTCATTTTTAAGCATTCATAGAGGTGGCAAGCAGCTTTTACATCATTTGCTCTGACAGTAGAGAAAACACTAAAGGCCAGGTTCTGCCTCGCCCTTATGCAGATGCGCTGTGTTGAGGGCACAGTGCAAGGAACTCCAGCCCCATGTCTGACCTTCTGTAGCCCAACTAAAGATCTGGCAGAATTGCAGCCCCGAGGCTCAGGAAATACATGGACTGCTCACTCCCAGGAGGAGAAGATGGGGCCACAATCACCCTGCCGCCACCACTTCTACACATCTGCCAAGACTAACTTGCCCTGCACAAAGGGGAGAGGCTCTCTGAGGGAGAACGTCTCCCTCCGCTCCACCTCTCGTCAACCAATTTGCACAAACTAGCCCTAAATTAGAAACTATAAGGTTGGTCACCTCAGTCAGAGGAATCAGGTTCTAGGAGAGTCTTCTAAGAGGAGCAGCGGAGGCAAACAATGTAAGCTGTAGTTTTAAGATGGATCTTGGTAAGTTTATAAACGGGCTTATATGACTGAGTAGGCCATGACAGCAGTGGGTTATACTTGATGACTCCAGAGGTCCCTTCCGGCCTACATCCCTAAGCTAATCAGCACAGCCAACCCACATAGGCTTGTGGGTGATTTGGGAAGCAATATGCTGAGGTTTCCATGACTATGAGTTTCCAGGTTTCTTCCCTCTGGTGTGGGCAATATGCAGGCAGCGAGGAATGTTTTCCTCCTACATAGTTGTGCCAGTTTAATGGGTTCTAGTCATTCCCACTGCATCCTTTGCATCTGCTTGGAGAAAGGGAACAAAGTATTAGGCTCCTGATGCTCAATAGCCTTTTATGAATATACTGTGCAGAGACCACATCAGCCTTTGGTTGGCTTGCTCCAATATCACATCTTCTTCTTTACCCTGTTCTTTCTGCGCCCTTCACCAGTGACCTAATTTAACTGTCTGCTAATGAGACCATCCTAGAATCGAAAAGGCTGTCTCTTTGTGGGGGCTGGAACGAGGGTGTATCCTGACGGTGGCTGTTGAATTATATATATTCAAACTGTCTTTTAAAAGTTTACATAGTATTACAAGATCAATTATTTATTAATTGTGCAATTTAAGGAATTACTATATGCCAGAAATTGGGGTGGAGACCTGAGAGATAATGATGCTAATGAGAACTCTGTGGCTTCCTACTGATATTTGGAAGTACAAGATTAAGATTCTGCAGCACCACAAGCACTGTGATTTCCCAGAAGTCTTAAGAAATTGGAATAGTGCATCGCACAGGTTAGAACTACTGCGCCTTCTGCTGGGTAGAATGAGAATTGTTCAGCTCTGTGTCCAGACCCATACTGCTAACAGAGGTGCCTAGGACTTCTGGGGTGTGGACGGCTGAGTTCTTGGGGTTCGCCTGCTGCAGCTGGCTGGGGTGGGCAGTAAGGGAACCCTGGGGCTTCCTGGCCATGAGACTCAGCTCCTCTCTGCTGTAGCTAAACAGCTGCAGGTATTCATTTCCAGCACATCACTCAAGAACAGGTGAGGATGCAGGCTGAGCTGGTTTGAGATGGGAAGGAGCAGAGCCTAGATTTTAGTCTGTGTGCGCTGTGTAGAAACATCTCGTTCGCTCATGCTGTTCACCCTCTTTCATTCAGTGGCACAAATTCTGCTGTGATTTGACTTCTGTGGGATGGCACAGGTGGTAAGTCAGTGTTGAATTTTGTCCTGTATATTCCATTCACGGAGGGTCTAAAGATAGCTCGGAAAAATGGGCTGTGGGACTGGCCGAAGGCCTCTCTCCATCTAATCTGTCTTTCTAGGTTCTTTTATAGCTCCCAACACACTCTGTCTAGTTCAGGGGTGGGAAAACATTTTGGCCTGAGAGCTGCATCAGGTTTCCAAAACTGTATGGTGGGCCTGTTAGCAGGGGCTGTGCCTCCCCAAACAGCCAGGCATGGCCCAGCCCCGCCCTGCCCCCATCTGACCCCACCCATTTCTCGCCCCCTGATGGCTCCCCTGGGACTCCTGCCCCATCCAACCATCCCTTCTCCCTGACTGCCCCTGGAACCCCTGCCCGCCGCCCCATCCAAACCCCATTCTCCTTCCTGATTGCCCCGCCCCCCAGAACCCCTGCCCCATCCAACCACCCCTTCTCCCTCTCCCCAACAGCCCCTGGAACCACTGCCCCTGACTGCCGCCTGCCACCCCATCCAATCCCCCATCCTTCCTGACTGCCCCTGGGGATCCCTACCCCCATTCAACGCCCCTGTTCCCCTCAGGGGCCAGGCAGGAGGGTCCCACGGGCCAGATATGGCACCTGGGCCATAGTTTGCCCACCTCTGGTCTATCTAGACATGCATACGGCTCTCTCAGTATCTGACATCTCATAATTATTGCTGGATTTCATCCTCCCAACAAAACTATGAGATAGGGAAGTACTATCCTCATGTTACAGCAGGGAACTGAGACACAGAGTAGAGGGCAGGATTTTCCCAAGAAGTCTGTGGGTGAGGCAGGAATCAAACATAGGTTTCCTGAGTCTATGTCTAGTGTCCTATTCACTAAACCATTCTTCCTTCACAATGGTATCCCTGCTCCTGCTCAGTGTAGACATAAATCTTGTTCTCTCTTCCCTTCACTCAGCTGGGACTAGCTGCTGTTGTGTGTATTTTAGCTCTCTCTGTGGCACCGTGAACCAGGCTCGTCCTTGGTATTAGTAAACACAACTCTGTTGAACGCTGTACCCCAAGGATGAATTTATCCCAAGGGCTTTATGTTGTGATCAGCCCTGCCCACAATTTTTGATTAGACATTCAAACAGATGGATGTTTCTTTGAACACAGCAGTCCTGGGCATCTTCAACAGCATTACATTTATAAAAAGGGGCCAGCAAGGTGGCAGGTGTTCCACACACAGCCCCAGAGGTGCAGTAAGCCTGATGTACAGCTCATGTCCATACAGCAGTAAAGAGTTGAAGACACTCTTGGTAGGAACCTGTAGGCAAGAGCCCCAGGAATGACAATTTTTCTTTCCTGACTGTCCCCTGAAGAGAACGTTGGGAAAAATTCCTACTCTCTCACAGTTATGGTCCTGCACCCAAGAGCTCTAGGATCTGAAAGAAAGCAATGCAGTTTGTCCAGGAACATGTGCGTAATAGAAAGAGCACACGGTTTTATGGGAAAGATACATGTGACACCCAGCCTCTGTTGTAATCTCAAGTGGCCAAAGAGCAATTAAATGATTGTATGAATCCATATTTTCTTTTTCCAATTCTGCTGTACTATATTTCTGGGGGGTCGTTTTTTTCAGAGGTTGCTACAGATTTATGATACATAAAACCAGCAGACTACATCATGTCTCCTCAGGGCTGGTTAAGGAAATCCAATAACAGAGGAATTTTATGTCTTGAACAAATATATGTTTCTTCCTATGCACTGTTAGGCCTGTCAGGATGGAAGTGATAGGCAGCCAGTATTCCCTGTGTGTACCACTCAGCAAGGAGTGAAAGAGTGGGCAGGTTTAATACAGTGTAGAACTATCAGGTCTGAGATCTGGCTGTAATTAGTATGGTATCAAACATTGCTCTGTAAAAGCAGAATGGTCTAGCAGACAGGGCACTGGACTGGGACTCAGGAGACCCTGGTAAGTCACTTCACATCTCTGCACTTCAGTTTCCCCTCTCCCCCTCTGCCAGCCTTTCCGATTCAGAGCGTAAGCCCTTTGGAGCAGAGACTGTCTTACCATGGGAGTGTACAGTGCCTAGAGCAGAGAGGTCCTTCGCTGAGGCCTTTAGGTGCTACTGTCATAGACGTAGTAATAATGATAATAGAAAGAGGGTAGCAAAAGAGTTGCATGAATAATGAATGTGGCATTATTTGAGATTATTTTTCATGCAGGATCACACTTCTGCAATGGCTGTTTCCAGCTAGCAATTATAACATACAAAAAGATACCGAAGAATCTTTAAGTAACAGTAAACTCCTTACTTAACTTCTTACTGAGTTGCCTTGCCTTCCTGGCTGCAAGCCTGTAGCAATGCAATGAGCAGCTTTGCTTCTGCTGACAAGATTCACCACATCATGATTCCCACCCCCCATGCAGTACTATGGGCAACTTTGGTTCCTACTCCAAAGTTCCTACTGTCCTTACAACTTTCATTCTATGCTAAATTCAGTTTGCTCAGCTAATACTCAATAAATAAATAATAGAAACAGAGGATGAGATTTTCCCATGCATGCTGGATGATTTAGACATATATCCTCTACCACAATGAACAGAAAGTATCAGGGGTGGTGGAACAATTTTTATAGTGGGGGTGCTGAGAGCCATGAAGACAAACTGCAAACCCTGTATAGAATGGAAACTGCTTCAAGCCAACAGGTGTGGCAGCAATCCCAGCACCCCTGGTTCCAGCACCTATGGGAAGGTGTGTGTTTAAATCCCCTAACCTTCTTGGAAAATCTCACCCTGTGTGTTTTTTCAGTGCAAATGGGGCTTAAAGCCCTCTTCCCCCATGCTCTGCCCCCATAGGTACCTGTACCAAGGGCAGGAATGCAGAATCAGGCCTACTGTCACACCACAATAAGTAGGGCAGATGTGGTAAGCGTCTTAGAGTGACCACTGTAGTTCTACTAGACTGTTGTGTCTGTCAGCATTACAGATTATGGCCTCAAGAATGGAGACTGCTATGAACATATTAAAATATAGTTCCAGCTCAGACTATGCCTGCATCGGTCCAGTGCACTCTCAGAATGGAGAGGAAAGGAAGGCCTCGCACCACTGGGAAAGCTGGCCTTTTAACATACAAACACTTGTCTGCTCCAGCTCTATTTTTCACTCTTATTCCTTCCTGACAATTTCACCACTCTTCATGAAAAATTGGACTTGAGGAAAAAAGGAAATGAGTTCTTTCTGACTACTGCATACATTTTTAAGCATTTCTGTCGCTATATATTAGAGTTGCCAAGCACTTTAACGATGTTGCTGAGTACCTTGTTCCTTATGTGGCACTGGGCAGTAATATTAGTCTGTGAGGTTTGAGAAGCTGAACAAATCTTCTCTTTCTTCCTATTTCATATTAGCCATTACATTTATATTATCATCGGAATCACAACCAAACAGAACAGTTTCCATAATTCTGTGAAGAAATGAGGCTGACAGGATGTCAGGAAATACAGCATTATTAACAAAGCCCTGTTCTTAACACTCCTAGACAGACAGCATTATGAATATTCATCCAGTGGTGCTAGCAGCATCCTTAGGAAATAAGTGCCACTCTGTTAAAAATTGGGAGCCAACCTTCTTGGGCATCATGACTCCTCAGTTTTTGGGCCTGCTGGGATCACAGTGCCTGAGAGGTCAAAATGAACAACTGTAGTGAAACCCTCTTACCTTGGATTCCTGTTTGCCGTGAAAAATAAAAATCTCTTTATATCACAGAGGGCATCTTCCTCACAGTAAGCATAGCAGATGCAAATTGTTTTCCAAAAATAAGTAACGAGGACTTCAGACTTGCATTTAAATGACTCATACTTTACTTTTTAAATAAGTGGATTGTGAATATTATGATGTTGTATTCATCTTAGAGGGTAGAACAGATGGTGAAGGCTCAGAGTATATTCTCAGCTTGATGCACAGGGGTTTCCAAAATTGCACGTTAACTGCACTGGAAGTTTCCAGACACATGTAAATCCCTCCACACTGAGATGAGATTATCCTTTCATGGAAAGTGCTATGTCCATTAAAATACCTAGCTCTCTAACTTTTCAGAAAATGAATTGCTAGTAGTCAATAGAGTTAAAGTGGGAATTAATATATATTCTAATGTAAAAGGATAGCATGCTGGTCTTATAAATAATATCTTACATGTATACAGCTCCCTTCATCCCAAAGAAGCCAAAAGATCTTCACAAATTTATATACTATATAAATCTAGTTGTACATAAAACAAAAAGTCCTCAGATAGATATTTTTTTCCAGCACAGACGCAGTGCCAAAGCATTGTTCTTTCTGGTGGAATGGAGTTAACTAGCAGGTCTTACACCTCCTAAAAGACTTGAGAGAGGTGTTCTTTTAATATACACATAACAGGTCAGTCATATCTGGGAAATGTCATTCTGGCCCCAGTTCAGGAAGACATTTAAG